>NC_069500.1:547779970-548379970 GCF_027579735.1 Bombina bombina
GCTCAATGGAGCAAAAAGCTTGATTCCCGTGTACTGGAAAAAACAGGCCACCCCGAGTGTTCAGGAGTGGAAAACTAAAGTAGCAGACCTGCTGAGACTTGAAAGATATCACTACCTTAAAATTGGAAAACTGGACATACACGAGATGATGCTGCTGACCTGGGAGGGACGAGGACTGTGAGTTAATAACGTGAGAGAGGTTCATTTCCTCCCAACCCCCCCTTTTTTTTTTTTTTTTTTTTTCATCCCCCCTCCTTCTCCCCCTCCTCTCTTTTTGCCCTGTAGCCCTATCCTACTACTTCTTTCTTCCTAAAGCATTATCTTTAAACCGAGTGCAGTATTATAAGCAGCTGTGTAAGGAGTGTAAGCTGCTAAAAGCTATAAATACCGTATGATCTGTACCCGAGAATTTATATTTTTATTTTCTTCTTATGTTTTTGCTGTTATTATAACTGGTATCACTAAACAGTTGATGTTGGATGTTTGTGTAATGTAGTCGGTACACATTTCTGCAGTATCCGACTAAGTTTTTTTTTTATACTGTTTGAATTGATCTAATTCCTATCTGCGAAATGATACAAACAAACCTTAATAGTACAGATGTTTGCAAATTATGTACAACTGACATTGTATTGTACTCATATTAATGCTCTGTATTTTTCATATTTCGCCAATAAAGCTTTTTTGAAAACTAAAAGAATACACACAAACCACATTTTGAATAACAGCTGTTGACAAATATAAACAAAGACATGTGGCACATCGAGCCATTTGTGCAATGTACAGTAATCTTGTTTAGGACACAACACATATTTATCACAATACAAAACCAAATTGATTAGTACAAATATGTAATCATGGTGCTGTTAGAGTATGCTGATATCTATAAAGTAACTCCAACAGTGAATATGTGAATTATATATCAATATTGTCTAATCCAAAGAATGTAAAGATGAATGAATCTATTGTTTATTAAAGGGACACTGACATGATTTATTTCAATCATTGATTTCACTGTTCAAACTGTTCCAAATTATTTAACATTGACTCCTATTATAATTTGAATGTTGCTACATTTTAATCTTAAAGGCAGATAAGCAATATTGGATTCAATAAATATTGTTTGTTGAAGGTATCCACCAATCATCAATCAAAACCCAGGTTGGTCAACCAAAATTGAGCTGCAGATAAACGTACATTCTTGATTTTAAAATACATTTAGCAATAGAATATTTCACATATGATTATAGTATTATATTTAAATGTTGATTAATATTGCATGCTCTATCTGAATGACAACATTAATAATTTTAGTTCAGTATCCCTTTAATATAAAATTATATTGATTTGACAATGTTGGTGTTAATGAATTCTCTACTCCATATGTTGATGTAATGAATGGGATTGAGCATGCAATTCCAATCTAATATGTTATTTAAGGATATCCTAAGAATTATTTAATTTTCATCTATTAAAGGGACATGAAGCTCTGGAAATATGCCAATTTATGCATAGAAAAACAGCCGGATAATACCAGTAATGCATTGTTTAACCTAAACCAAAATCCATTAATTTGTTTATGAACTAAAACAATAGACTGAACCAATGTAGCTCATAAAATGTTTAAACAAAACAATAAAATCACGTTTAAAAATAATTCTATGTAAAATTTAGTTGGCATGTCCCTTAAATGACGTGATCAATTTCAAAAATTGAATCTATATTTTTAAAATCTAAACATATGCAAAATTGTGTGTATTATTTAAAAATGTATACAAATAAGATTAAGCAATACACAAGGGAAGAATATAAATTGGACATTCAAAGAATCTTACATTAAAATTAAGACATCCAGAATAGATGGGATATCTTAAATTCAAAACAAAATCAGAGTAGTCTTACAATGTAATCCAATTTTTCATTTTATTTATTCTTATTTGAAAAAGGTTTTAAAATCCATTTTGAAGATACATATAAATATTGAACAATGTGGATTTAGTATGTAATGTTCTGTCCATGTTTCTAAGACAAATGTCAATTAAAATGAGACATACCATACTGTGACAAGCCCTGCCTTGAGGATCCAGCACCAACATCCAGATCTGTAATATATTAAATGAGGATTGGATATCATTAATACAAATCATGCCATGTTTAAAATCTTTACATTATTAGCAAATCAATTAAAAAATATTAATCCTTTGGTAGTCCCATGAGTTAATTGTTTCCTCAATTCAATTCATGATAAATATATCCTGTACTCTTATTTTCAATCAGTTGTGTTGTTTACTGTAGCTTAAATTATTTTTTTGTGTTATTTCATTCTCATCAATTGATGGGCATATGTTATAATTTATTTGGATTATTCTTTTTTTATTATGTATAATATTGAAAATAAGAATACTGTATTCTTCACATATATAATAATTCACATTTCATTTTGACCAACATGTGTAAAGCAATGCCACTTACAGCAAACCCATGTTAACGTGTATGCGCAATTCCATTTTCGCGATCATTGCGCAATGATTCCAAGCAGAATTACGCATCCGCCATTTGACCAACATGTATAAAGCAATGCCACTTACAGCTAACCCATGTTAACGTGTATGCGCAATTCCATTTTCGCGATCATTGCGCAATGATTCCAAGCAGAATTACGCATCCGTCATTTGACCAACATGTATAAAGCAATGCCACTTACAGCTAACCCATGTTAACGTGTATGCGCAATTCCATTTTAGCGATCATTGCGCAATGATTCCAAGCGGGATTACGCATCCGTCATTTGACCAACATGTATAAAGCAATGCCACTTACAGCTAACCCATGTTAACGTGTATGTGCTATTCCATTTTCGCTCTGTGACGCATATTCTGTAGAGCGCAAGAAACATCATTCCTATTTCATGTGTCACTAATCTAAAATCAGATATCTAAACATCATATGTAGTGTATGTTGTGAGATCTGTATAGGTTTAGTATCTGACTATATACACATTTTTAAAAAAAAAATCAAATATTAAGATATTATATGAAGTTGGATAGTTACCTGGTTCAGATTCTCCATCATCTCCTCCCAGGCCACCGGACGGAGAATCAGCTGCCCTGGCCCCCGCGTCAGGACTTTCAGATCCCGCAGCTGGGAGGGAAGAAGAGGAGGCCGAGGATGGCGAGGACCTAAATCTTTTGGGGACCCGGAGATTGAGGAGCTCGCATAAAGTCACCTCATAAGGGAGTAGGTAGAGTTTCCGCGGGGCCTCTCTTTTGCCCCCTCTTTTACGGGCTTGTACCCAGTCCCTTATGAGGTTGACTTTTTTTGTTAAGCGCAACCTCATATCTCCGAATCGCCACATGATTTGATCCTGGCTCCTCTGGACGTCACACACCAATCTAACCGCATTGGTGATAGACTCCCAGAGGGCCTTCTTAACATGCGCATCTGTCAACCTCCTCTTGTTCCCAAACAGCTGGGGATAAAAGTCCTTGACGGCGTGGACCAGTGCAGCGCTCTCCTCCTTGGTGAACCTGGGAGCTGACATGCCTGCTCGGTTGGCTACTAAATATATTATAATAATATTAATATATAACACTGCCTGCAGGCATTAGAGAACTGACAAAGATGGCAACGTGTAATGGACTTTTATATGGTGAAGTAAACATGAAATGCACCATGGGACAAGTTATCTGTACATCTGATTGTATAAAAGTTTTAAATATTGTTAGAATGTCTGTGAGACCATCCTGACTCAAGTTGTGTTTGTGTGATGAACTCTGATTGGCCGTTCCTTAATGTTTCATATCTTAGTAACTTCCTTACACATACCTCCTGGTGGTGCTGTAAGTTCATTTTCATGTAGACTTATTTGTAACTCATGGGCCTGTCATGCGGATATGTGTGACGCAGATTTAATATCCGTGATCCGTTAAATATTAATGATTAAATTTTCTTTAAAATCTAATACTGTCACATTATTAAATGTTGTAGACATTTCTCGGTTTAATAACGGTCTGTTTCTTTAATACAAATACACATTTAATATTGTATGTCTTTATTGTTCATAAAATCCATTTCTTTACTTATTGTGAAGTATTGATATTGCTCTATTAAATGTATTTCATAATGCACATTGATTGTGTGCTATTGCGTGACATTAGACTCTAATGTTTAAAGATGCTAATCTAGGGTTTCAAGATGCGTTTCCCACGCAATATTTCTGAATGTTCAAATTCAGGTTATAATGTCAGTAACTTGGATAATCTGTTTCTAAATGTTAAACTACAGGTTTGTTTGTTATTAGTAAATAAACCTTGAGCTTGTATTTGTCTGAAGTGCTCATATATGTTATTGTGCAATGGCGTCTTTATTTTTAAATAGACATTACAACCAAACAATTGTATCAAATGATCTGTAGAGATAGAAAATTGTTTAGACTTTAAAATGTAACTCAATTTATCTTAGTATTTAGATATCCTCAACAGAAGAAATTTAAATGCACATGGTTGAGCTAATCACATAAGGCATCTCTGTGCATCCACCAATCTTCATCTACTGAGCCTATCTCGATATGCTTTTCAAGCAAAGTATGTCAAGATAAGAAGAGAAGTAAATACACTCTTTAAATCTCTTAAAGGGACACTGTCCAAACAAATTTAGCGTTCGTGATTCAGATTGAGCATGAAATGTTAAACAACTTTATAATTTAATCCGATTCTCAAATGTTAAGAATTATCTTGTTATCTTTCTTTGCAAATCAATAATGATATTTTAGATTACGGACAATTGTTTCCAAAAACCTGGGTTGTCCTTGATGATTGTTGGATAAATTAATCCAACCAAAAAAACCAAGTTCTGTCCAGAGTACTGAAGCAAATAAATTATCTATGTAATGCCTTATTTTTAAAGTAATGATAGCAACATCACAAGGAGCATTCATAATATGAGACAATTTTTAAAGTTGCTTAAAATAGAATACTCATTCAGAATGTATAAATCTTTAATTTTTTAACTGTCTCCCTTTAAGTATATTTTGAGTTCATGTCCCTTTAAATAAACATTTCACAATAATGCTTGAAATATCCAAATCCTAGGCACCTTCCTTTTGCTAAATTAGTATAACATATGAGTAAAGCAAATTTAGATTAACTTCTGGATTGTTTTACACACTGACTGAAATATATATTGTAAAGGAGGTATTTCGGAGTCTTCAGCTTAGAGGGACATTACGCTATATGTTATGTATGCATTTTGGATAAGATTATAATATTTGAACAACTTAATATGTTTTGGTATTCAATCATTAGATTGTAATTATATATATTCTTGGATTAAATACATATCTACATAGACTATTTTGATGCTGATTGTTGGTTGCACATAGATGCCTTATGTAATTGACTAAGATATGTGCATTGATGTATTTTTTTGAAAGTATATTTAAAGACTGAATGTAATTCTAGAGTACTTTCTAAATATGTTTAAATTCTTTTATGAATTATTTAAAAATCAATACACAATATACTTTGTGAATGTCCCTTTAAGGACAAAAACATTTGGAATGTTGATTTAACATTGTCAAAATAAACTAGAGGGGAATGAAAATTATATATAGATATGTGATGTCTAACCCAAGAGGTAAGATTTTAAAAACTACATAATATTAATAACTATAGTTAAATGACTCCACTAGAAAATGAAATCGATTAACCTGGCATCCAATAACTAGCTTGTGAAAAATATCAAGTTAAATGACCTAACATTTATAAATGTAAAAATTAAAAGAATTTAGAAAATAATGTTTTGAGATACCTAAGGAAGATACAAGATCTTATAAAATTAATTTTACATTCAACAACACTGTCACTTTAATGTAATTGAACCACTTACCCTTCTTAAAAGTGAAAACAAATAATTTCTGTCAAATTTTGACTACATATCCTAAATTATTTTAACATCTAAGAATTTCCAAACAAAAGCATCGATGGATCTCCCTCCCCAATTAATGTTAAAAAAGATAGTTTAATGTAATATTTTCGGAATCAGTGGATTTTCTAACATTAATGCATTATTTGATCTTATGCATGTGCTTGTCAAATAGCAAACTACCAGTCATGGGAGTCAAATTGTTTTTTATTGACAGATTATATGGATATTTATTATAATCTGTTCAAAAGAGTGTATTTAATAATAAAATGTTTATTATTACCATTTAAAAAATTTAAAGTTTCTGAAACCAAAACAAAAAAATATTCATGGAAGTCATCAGATGACAATCTGAAATAAAAACAAATTTTTTTTAACAAAGTTAATACACACGTTGTCAAATATTCATAAAATACATTTACAATCATCTTGTGTCTATGCTCTAACTTTGTTCAACATTTTATCAAGATATTTATTAATTAAATTAAAAAAAAAAAAGCATACACCATTCTATTGTGTAATAAAAAATAAATTTAAATATCTGATTTTCTAATTCTACATAATAATGTATATCACATTTCAATAATATATATGTATGCTGAACATAAATGTAATATTTCATGTCCATTCAAATACCTCTATATCAACTATAATATGTATTCCTTTTTCTGATTGTGATCCCTAAATATCTAATTATGAAATAAGTATGACTAATGTATGTAAGCTACCAATATTCAACATTCTTCCTGTGATTCTTAACTAGCATGCATTGGTACACCAACCTGGATAATGCATGGTCTTTGAAAGTCAATTCAGGGCTAAACAGTTGATCTTCAATAGGTGTCTTATTCATCAGTTCATAAAATAGAGGACTGTGAAATACCATCTAAAAAAGTAAAATCATCTAAGTGTCTGATTGTGATCCCTAAATATCTAATTATGAACGAAATATGACTAATGTATGTAAGCTACTAATATTCAACATTCTTCCTGTGATTCTTAACTAGCATGCATTGGTACACCAACCTGGATAATGCATGGTCTTTGAAAGTCAATTCAGGGGTAAACAGTTGATCTTCAATAGGTGTCTTATTCATCAGTTCATAAAATAGAGGACTGTGAAATACCATCTAAAAAAGTAAAATCATCTAAGTGTCTGATTGTGATCCCTAAATATCTAATTATGAACTAAATATGACTAATGTATGTAAGCTACTAATATTCAACATTCTTCCTGTGATTCTTAACTAGCATGCATTGGTACACCAACCTGGATAATGCATGGTCTTTGAAAGTCAATTCAGGGGTAAACAGTTGATCTTCAATAGGTGTCTTATTCATCAGTTCATAAAATAGAGGACTGTGAAATACGATCTAAAAAAGTAAAATCATCTAAGTGTCTGATTGTGATCCCTAAATATCTAATTATGAACGAAATATGACTAATGTATGTAAGCTACTAATATTCAACATTCTTCCTGTGATTCTTAACTAGCATGCATTGGTACACCAACCTGGATAATGCATGGTCTTTGAAAGTCAATTCAGGGGTAAACATTTGATCTTCAATAGGTGTGTTATTCATCATTTCCAAAATAGAGGACTGTGAAATACCATCTAAAAATTAGAAAATAATCTAAGTGTCTCCAATAGGATGCCTCCACAGCCTTATTCTATCAAATAGTTGGCACTTACCATGTGAACATGTCTTTGTATGGTTTTCAAGGTCAGCAGATTGGAAAGATAATGCCAGACATGATCCCATAGGTATACTTCAATTTCAATCTTGGCTTTTTCCACTGTCAGTCTGGGCAATCTTCACTGTCAGGCTTCTAATTCTTCCCTTTCAGTCTTTAGATTAAGTCAGCTCCCTAATGGCAGAAAAAGTTTAATAAAAATTACTACAAGTGTGTGAATCAGTTCTGTACCCCTCTCCCACCCCCCATTTCAGAATAAATTTCTGTCACTAGCTTACTAAGCGTGTGTAGCATCTTGTGTTATGTTCTATCAAGTGTGAAGATGAGTCATATTGAGCAGGACGAACCTCTAATGTGTGACATTGAACCATAGTCATGCTAGAGGATAGTTATGCTAGAGGATCCCTTTCTGAGTATTTACATTTTAAGTAATGTGTAAACTAAATACTAGTTTAGAAAATGTATGCCATATGATGTATTTGTGTACAATTCATGCCAGAAACAGTCCATACATTTATACTTACCATCTGATGTCCTCTTTAAAAACCAGGTGGCAAAGACTCGCTTCAGGACCCAATGCCCAGAGCATCACCTATATTAATAAATTAAACACATTTTTAGCATTTGATGAACAATCCTAACATGTTTGCACAATTCTCTACTTGTCATTTCCCTAGAGTTCACATCTATTGACAATACTCCAGTCTAACTTCTATTCTTTACCGTCTAAAGTGGCGGTTGATGATGTCTGCTCTGACATTGAGCCCCTTGTCCCGGAATGGCCCCTCTAGAACAGGATCATCCTCCTCATCTCTGAGGAGGTTTCGGTCCGCCGGGACGCCCTGCAGCATCCCAGCCCGCTGTGCAATATTATGCAGGACGCTACAGGCTACAACGATCTTAGCCACCTTCTTTGGGTTGTACTGGAGGGCTCCTCCCGACCTGTCCAGGCACCTGAACCTCATCTTCAGGAGCCCGAACATCCGTTCAACCACCGCCCTGGTTCTCTTATGAGCCCTATTGTAGCGCTCCTCAGACACATCAGTCGGGCTACGCAAGGGGGTAATGAGCCAAGGCCGGCTCATGTTCCCAGAATCACCTATAAATCATGAACAGAACATAATTCTAACAGAATCCTCAAAATAGTATTTGGAGTCCAATAAAAAGTTTTGTACACAATAATCCACTAACAAATGTTTATTTTATAAAAAAAAAATCTAGTTCAATATTATTCTCTATCTTCCCATTTCATCTAAGACATGCTACGTATGCATATTTCTCCTAAATCAAGCCTTGTGTAAAATGCAAACTACATGGTTACATTGCATTCTCTATCTGAGCATTTAAGGTAAGACATGCTACATATCTGCATTGAACTAAAAGACATTAGCGGAAAGAGACGATGACATGGTTAAATTGCATTCGCTAATATCTTGCCATTTCAGCTAAGACATGCTACATATGCATATTTCTCCTAAACCAAACCTTGTGTAAAATGCAAACTACATGGTTACATTGCATTCTCTATCTGAGCATTTAAGGTAAGACATGCTACATATCTGCATTGAACTAAAAGACATTAGCGGAAAGAGACAATGACATGGTTAAATTGCATTCGCTAATATCTTGCCATTTCAGCTAAGACATGCTACATATGCATATTTCTCCTAAACCAAACCTTGTGTAAAATGTAAACTACATGGTTACATTGCATTTTCTATCTGAGCATTTAAGGTAAGACATGCTACATATCTGCATTGAACTAAAAGACATTAGCGGAAAGAGACAATGACATGGTTAAATTGCATTCGCTAATATCTTCCCATTTCAGCTAAGACATGCTACATATGCATATTTCTCCTAAACCAAACCTTGTGTAAAATGTAAACTACATGGTTACATTGCATTCTCTATCTGAGCATTTAAGGTAAGACATGCTACATATCTGCATTGAACTAAAAGTAGACATTAGCGGGGAAAAAAAAATAAATAGCTAAATTGCATCCTATAGCTGAACATTACGCTAACATTTTAAAACTACAGTGGCAATTGTCAAACTAATTAACCATGTTGTGCACAAATACTCACCAACGAGATAACCAGGGGGCATTTGTCTTTCCTCAAACGGTCTCCACAGGGACGACAGAGAGAGGATGCGGGCATCATGACTAGCCCCTTCAAAATTCGCACACACATGCATAATCCTCATCCGTGCGTCACAAACATGCTGCACGTTGAGGCTATGAAAATGTTTGCGATTTCTGAAGGGCAAGTCATCAATTGGAGCACGCAGCGCAATGTGGGTACAATCTATGGCTCCCAAGACATTGGGCAATTCAGCAATATCAAAGAATTCCCGCTTCAGGCGCCTCCAATCACCATCATTCTGTGGGAATCCTATGTATTGCTTACTGATACGTACCATGGCGTCCAGAAAGTTATCAAACACCACAGAGAATGTACCTTGAGCCAGGCCATGCATGTACAGTTCTCCGAATTGAAAACTCCCGGAGGCCAGGACGTATAGACAGCTTAGCATCTAACTCATGGCTGGAACAGCAGTCCTTATTCTTATACGTGGCTCCAAATGAGGTTTAAGAAGATCGTAAAGGCCAATGAGCTGTTCGCGATCGAGCCGATACTTATCATAAACCTCAAAGTCGCTCATGTTTTCCAAGGTGGGTCTCACCCTGTAGACAGGAGGACCTCGAACCAGATGACCCCTTCGTCTCAGTCTGAGCCGCCAAGGCTGCCTGATTCGACCAACAGCTAGTTCGCCAATAGCAGCACCAGCAGCGTCTACCATGTCATCGTCATCCATCTTTCAAAACAGCGTAACAAGGTATGCACTTGATCTGATGTGGATCACAAGTGATGCTTTGGCCATGTTGTTTGTGGGATTTATAGTACGATTAGTCCAATGGTATTGAGTTTGTAATGATTGCTGATTGTATTCACTTGTTTGTATGTGAGCGGCGCAAATGCTTTCACAGTGGGCGTTTTTTTGTTGTTTGCTGAAATGTTGTTTTCCAACAATGAATCTCAATGTGAAAGTGTCAAATATCACACATACAGTGCATGTTTGTAATGTTTGATCATATGCGTAATCAATATTTCTTAAACGCGATCTTATAGTAACAAGCACACGTCCAGGCTAACATGAATGAAAGTGCATAGTTGTGTATAATGTGCATTGAATGTGATCGATCAATGTTGCTGCAATATTGCTTGTAAACGATAAAGTAACATCTGCCATCTGTAGTATTGTATATATATAAGTGATTGCCGAGATGTCAATATTGTATGCGTCCCTTTAAAATCGCAATAATAATTCCGAACTTCCCGTCTGCCATCTGTAGTATTGTATATATAAGTGATTGCCGAGCAGTCAATATTGTATGCATCCCTGTAAAATCGCAATAATAATTCCGAACTTCCCGTCTGCCATCTGTAGTATTGTATATATAAGTGATTGCCGAGATGTCAATATTGTATGCGTCCCTTTCAAATCGCACTAATACTGAATAACTTCCGGCTGTCATCTGTAGTATTGTATATATAAGTGATTGCCGAGATGTCAATATTGTATGCGTCCCTTTCAAATCGCACTAATACTGAAGAACTTCCGGCTGTCATCTGTAGTATTGTATATATAAGTGATTGCCGAGCTGTAAATATTGTATGCGTCCCATTAAAATCGCACTAATACTGAAGAACTTCCGGCTGTCATCTGTAGTATTATATTTATAAGTGATTTGCGATCGGACAATATTTATTAATTGTCCCATTCAAATCTCCCTAATAATGCTGTTCCAAACTGTTATTTACGTATATGTTGTATTGTAGTATTGAGTGTTAAAGTTCCGAAAGGGGCGGTACAGTCGTGAATCTGTGATGTGTATGGTTGAATCTTCTAATGAGGTCATGATATTATTAACCTGCCTATGTAGTTCTGAAATCCTCATTGTGTTGTTGTATTGTGCTACATTGTTATTGTGTGCTGAATAAAATCTAAATGTGTGCTTTGTGGTTGCGTGATGGGTGATGCGTGTTATGTACATTTACGTATATATTGTGATTGTGTCCCACATATGCTGACTTCTATATAGCGGTCTGACATTGTTGTTCCTTCCCATAAAGTGACATCTGTAATCTTGTGTAATGATGTTCTTGTTGTACGTAATTCCTAATGGTTTCTGGTGATGGAATCATGATGTTAAAAGTACAGTAAAATCCATATGTTCTGTTTTGTGATTCCTAGAGAGAATGTAATGTGTTTTTCCCCCATCATTTGAATGCACATGTATGAGTGAATGTTAAAAGTAATGTATGTGCATCCATGACTGATCATGTGTTAATGTATGCTGTTAGATATGCTGTTGCTGCAAGCATATGAGTTGATTAACTGAAATGCAATAATAAAGGTAAATGATAATTTTTTCCCATTGTGTAGTGTTTGTGAATCCAGAAAAGTTTACATTATTTTGGTGTCCGTTTAAATGTAATATTTTGATAACAAAAAGTTTGTTACTAGTGATGTTGATTTGTAGTTGATGTAATATAAAAGTCTGAAACAATTTAATGGTGTTGTGAATATTCAAAAAGTAAAATCCATAAATCCACCATAGGGAAATAGTCATTTCTTGATCTATTTATCATAGCTGGGTCTAACGCATAAAAGTATGTATTTTCTAGCGCTGGTATTAGGAGTTTTTCTGTCTACGCTATTTGCGTGCGTTAGGGAAATGTGGGTTTCGCGTGCACGAGCACGTCTTCCCAATAGAAGTCAATGGAGGCTCTAAAATTTGGTAATTTTTTTTTTCTAAGACTGGTTTTCCTCGTAAAGTGAGTGACGTCATGAGCTTGTGTGAAAAAGTCACTAAATCGTGTTCTTTTTGTAATAAATAAATAATTTTTGTATGTCATGTGGTGTATATTGTTTGTATGCATCGATGAGTGTATATTTGTGATAATGTTATTAGTTAGATGTAGGTATATGAGGGTCTTTTCCCGTGTGTCAATGTAAGTCAATGGGAAAATGGATTTGTGTAGTTTTTTTACTAACACCCGAGATCTCGCAACTTTGATCCTTTGTATTTTGATGAAAAATTATTAAATCTGAAAAATAAACATAGTGTAGTGTTTGTATGAGTGTAAGTGTAGTTTGTGTAATATTTGTTTTGTGATTCGTGAATGTTTATTTTGTCGGTATATGTTTACTACTGGGTCTGAGGTGTCGGTAGAAATTTGAGCGTTGGGTGATTTTTGAGTGTCGGTAAATGAACTTGAAATACCAGAGTCCGTAAGAAACCAGCGTTAGGGGCCTCTAACGCTGGTTTTCACGGCTAACGCCAAACTCCAAATCTAGGCCTCTAACTCTTTAAACTTTGGGATAAAGTTTACTTCAGGTGTGCTAGATTCCCCACCAGCTAGACAGTCTAAACCTACCAAACATTCAGTTTTAAAATTAAATATCATTTGGAAATCATAGTTTAAATGTTAGAGAACTCCAGTATTTGATCTTCAGCTTAGTGCTCAAGCAATTAAATTACATGAGTTTTTAAGCGCTCCCCCATAAAAGTGAAATTTGTGAGGGATTTTGAGCAGCCGCAATGTTTGACATCTAGATGTTAGTGCACCCTAGGCTTTTGCTCAAGCTTTAACAAATCACTTTGACCTTGTAATATGAGTGCAAAAATAAAAGCACTATTAATTTTTCTTGAGCGGTGTTAACTAACAATAGCGCTAATATTGTTGCGCTCCACTTGTAATCTAGGCAATAATTGGGCCCTATCTTTCATGGTTTTCACACAGATTTGGATTCTATTATATGATCTTCAAACAAAGTCATAAACTTCCATGTATAATGATATACACTTCCATATGCTTTGCATGCAAGTTTTAAAATATGTTTTATTCATGTGCATGAGTTGTTCTTTTACATGTAGCTCTTGATTCTTATGGATGGGTATTGCATAAAAATATGTGTGCATTCCCAAGACAGATATTTGTGAATGAAAACTAAGCCAAAGCTAAGTTGAATCTGAAGTTTCTACATGGCAAATAGAATAGATAACAGGGGCCTTTATTATCATATTGTCAAATGTCAGAGCTAGGAATAAAAATGGCTGCAGATTTTCTCATAACTTTGACAATGTCTCCGATTTATATTAATTCAAAAATTTGTCTCAAATATCTTTTTTTTGTATAAATATTTTTATTTGCATTCCGACAGTGTAAAGAAATTAAGAAGCTCACATTTGCTTTTTCAGTACACCTCGCAGGGTGTCTGGAAAAATCAAAACACGTAACCCCCCCCAAAAAAAAACATATTTGCAACAATGTAAAAAAAAAACATTGTAAATCTCCCAGGACCTTCTTAGACCATAATACAAATACAGTGTAAGTCAAACAATCCTATTTTAGTTATAATACAGTAAAGATAGAAATATTAATCCTGAGTTACAGATATATAAAATAAGGCACAAGGGAGCATAAGGGAAATTCCGAATTTTCCACAATAGCCAAGAATTGTAGAAAAGGAGGAGTCAATCCGCAGACACTTGCATCATTAAAACCATGCGATAATAATATTTTTTGTGGAAATTGTATTTTTAATTTTTTTGGGGAGATTATTCTTGTTGAGATGTAATAATGCTTTTAAAGAGTAAGGTTTAGCAATTTGTTGGTCTATAATCAGGGGCGTATAATACTCAGAATCTGTGATCCAGTCAAGAGCAAACTTTCCTATGCAGACCAGATTATATACTTTTAAATCAGGGAGAGACAGTCCACCTTTGTCTCTAGGAAGTAATAGCCTATTAAAGGCCAACGCTTTCCTCTTTTTTTTCCATAGAAATTCTGAACATAACTGTCTGAAAAAAGTATAGTCTTTCTAAATGATAAATAAAAGGATGTTTTGAATTAAATAGAGCATTTCTGGAAATATTATTTTTATCAGGTTAATTTTACCTGACAATGAGAGAGGAAATTTAGACCTTTTTAATTTCTGCCCATAGGGGTGTATAATTCAACATGTACCATTCATTTGGATTTTTGCTAATTTTAATACCAAGATATCTAATATAATTGCTAACCTCTGAGAAGGGGATCTTTTGTAAGCTATCTTTGTTTTATAAAGCCATAATATTTCAGATTTAGTATGGTTGATTCTGTACCCAGAAATGGCGCTGAAGCCATCCAAAATTTGCAAGATGATTGGAATACTTTTTTTTTTAATCCTGGAGAAAGATCAGCAAGTCGTCTAGATACAGGGCCAATTTGATTTTAGTTTGTCCTATTCGTATTCCTTCTAGATCTTTTCTAAGCAGAATCACCAAAGGTTTAATTGCAAAGTTAAATAAAAAAGGTGAGAGAGGGCACCCCTGTCTGATCCCTATTTGAAGAGGGATATAAGGAGTAGGAAGTCCGTTAATCAAAATAGAGACCCGGGAGTTATTGTAGATAAATTGAACAAAATTCAAGAAAAATCCATTAAATCCAAATTTTCCTAGAGTGGAAATTAAGCGATCCCATGTGACCATATAGAATGTTTTTTCAGCATATATAGACAGAATGGCCAGATCTGATGTCAACTTGCTATTCCCAGTTTATATTTTTTGACAAAAATGTTCTAACACTACCTGTACTTTTATTAAATTGTTGGTCGATAGTTATGTCGCGAATAGTTCGCCGGCAAATAGTTCTCGGGGAACATAGCATGTTCGTGTTCGCCGCAGACGGCGAACATATGCCATGTTCCGTCCACCCCCTATTCCTCATCATTGAGTAAACTTTGACCCTATACCTCACAGTCAGAAGACACATTCCAGCCAATCAGCAGCAGACCCTCCCTCCCAGACCCTCCCACCTCCTGGACAGCATCCATTTTAGATTAATTCGGAAGCTGCATTCTTAGTGAGAGGAGGGACAGTATAGCTGCTGCTGATTTAATAGGGAAATCAATAGCTAGGCTAGTGTATTCAGTGTCCACTACAGTCCTGAAGGACTCATCTGATCTCTGCTGTAAGGACAGCACCCCAAAAAGCTCTTTTTAGGGCTAGAACATCAGTCTGCTTTTTTTTTTTTTTTCCTGTGTAATCTAATTGCAGTTGCCTGCCTGCCAGCGTGTGTGTCAGGCTCACAGCATATACTGTGCCCACTTGCCCAGTGCCACCACTCATATCTGGTGTAACAGTAGTGTACATTTAAAAAAAAAACACTTTTTTGACTGTCAAATAATAGCAGACAGCTGCCAGTACCCAAGATGGCCGCCAATAAGGCAGATGGGGAGGGTTAGAGAGCTGTTTTGATTGGCGATCAGGGAGGTTGGGGGCTAAGGGGGATGCTACACCACAGCATATGTAAATATGCTAAAAAAATAAAAAAAAATTAAAAACCTTTTATTTTAGTACTGGCAGACTTTCTGCCAGTACTTAAATGGCGGGGACAATTGTGGGGTGGGGGAGGGAAGGGAGCTGTTTGGGAGGGATCAGGGGGTCTGATGTGTCAGGTGGGAGGCTGATCTCTACACTAAAGCTAAAATTAACCCTGCAAGCTCCCTACAAACTACCTAATTAACCCTTTCACTGCAAGCCATAATACACGTGTGATGCACAGCAGCATTTAGCGGCCTTCTAATTACCAGAAAGCAACGCCAAAGTCATATATGTCTGCTATTTCTGAACAAAGGGGATCCCAGAGAAGCATTTACAACCATTTGTTGCTAGAATCCGTGAGTAAGCGCTCAATTGTTTGGCAATTCCATTCACCTCTCTCAATGCCGTGCGTGCTGTGTCTTCACTGCCTCTGCAGCACCGCTCCGTCTCTCCTCTTCAGCGCTCCCCACGGGAGCTGTAGCTAAAGCAAAGGTTCCGGTCCGACTGGTGCAGAAAGGGATATGTACAGGGAACTTCACTTTTTTCCCTCAAGAGAACAATTATTAGATCAGCTGAATCCCCGCACACATAAGGGTTATGTAGATAGGGTGAATGTAAATAACGTACCGCCAGTCCAATGGCTTAAAAATAAAAAGCTCCTTTATTTAGAAATCCACATAAAAGGCATACACGCCAGCAAGGTAACAAGGTCAAACGCGTTTTATAGTTGTAACTTCTTCAGTGACCTATAACATCACCTGAAATCTCATCCTTAATAAAGGTATTAACCACTCCCCCATTACAGGTGCAAATCATAGTACAGGTGAATCAGAAAAGGAGGGCAATCATATTCAACACATACAATATATAATTTCTAACAGATAAGCATATTTACATAATTTACAGAGTGTAAAATAAAATGTAGTTTCATTTTAAAGTGAAAGTATTTATTTATTGAAACATCTTTTATTTAACTGATATCTGGAGCATAACCCTATTTCTATTAGCATATACCAAATTAATAACTGAATCAAAGTCATCCATAATATTAAATACCTAGAGCTACCTTATAATTATATCATATGAACTAAGTACAAATAACCATTTACTAAAAGGTATTACTCAACTGAAAATGAGATATGACAGATCCTCATGCTTAAAGGCTAAATAATTTTTAATTTTTGAAATGTGTATGATTATCACCTTTTTGCTGGAAGGAATATTGCTAGATCTGATTCTCAAATGTGTGCGGGGATTCAGCTGATCTAATAATTGTTCTCTTGAGGGAAAAAGGTGAAGTTCCCTGTACATATCCCTTTCTGCACCAGTCGGACCGGAACCTTTGTTTTAGCTACAGCTCCCGTGGGGAGTGCTGAAGAGGAGAGACGGAGCGTTGCTGCAGAGGCAGTGAAGACACAGCACGCACGGCATTGAGAGAGGCGAATGGAATTGCCAAACAATTGAGCGCTTACTCACGGATTCTGGCACTGAATTATCATTTCTTCACCATTTGGTAAGCAGCTCGTAGTTTGACGAACTTTGGGAGATATATATTTACTCACATTGGTGATATTTGTGTATATCTACCTCCCTGCATATAACTAAGTCAATGTGTCTGTGTTCTCTGTATGTGTTCCATACAGCAGTTCATATCACTGGAATTTCTGTACGAAGTGTACTGTTTGACTTTTTGCATATGATAGTGGCATTATACCATACAGCGGTTTACATTTGTGGAATTACTGCATGGAGTGTGCTGTTTGATTATCTGCTTGACAGGAGTATTATCTAAAGGCATGGCTGCTGAGAGTTATGTGTTCCAGTCATTTGAAGAAACTTATAAGGATTGTGAGGATTATGATGATGACAAACTAGAACAGGAGGAGAGAGAAAGTTTGGACTCACTTTTCTTTAAAATGGACAAATTGCTAAAACAAGACACTAGGCTGGAGATTGATGTAAAAACATTTAACATATATAAAAAGTTTCACCGTATTCCAAGGGGCTTACGAATAAAGAAATTTCCCTCTTTTGAGGTAGCAGATACAGATTTCATTAGGAAATGGAACGAGCTATTAACCCAATGCTCCCTGGCCCTTATTGATCTACTCATAGAGTATAAGAAACAACAGAGATCCACCTTTGATTTTAGAAATTAAGAAAGTGCAAGATTATATACGCCCATTATCCATTAAACCTGAGTTTAAGGGCTATGATGATAAAATCAAAAGAGTAATGGAAGAATTCAGAGAGAATTTATGTTTTTTTAAGAAGTCAAAAATATCAAGGGATAAGGATGATTATGAGAAGGGGAATGTCTATAGATGGATACATACAGGAGGGAGAAAGAGACAGAGAGTTAGTAGTAATTTCAAACAGGATAAGAAGAAAGTCAAGTTTAATGAAACTGATACAGAATATGATTATGACTCATCAGATTTTGAGGGGGTCACAGAGGATACTAATTCCTCTACTTCCTTTGTTCTACAGCCCTCTACAGATAGGGAAGATACTGTTGTCACCAATTCCCAGGTTTCAAAAAACATGAAGGGTATCCTACATACCAAAGTAAAAAAAAAAACGTAGGACACAACGGGGAAGGAGGGGCAGGGGTAGGAAGAGGTCATCAGGTAGGCCAGGGGAGGACACACCATTATCCAAGGAGACAACGGAGGACTCAGAGCAGGAAATATGTTTAAAATCTAAAAATGTAATTAATCTATCATCTGTTGAATTGACCCATAACCAGACAAAAGTGCTATCATTGGGGTTGAATTTTGCACCAAGTTCACACTTTGATTTGTTCCAAACCATTGTTGACGTTAATAAATTTGTGCGATCACTTACCCTTAAGAAATATTTTTTTGAAACAATGGGTAAAGATGATGCTTTGGATAAATCTGATGATGGTGATAAAATTGATGAAGTAGTACAGGATGATGGGATTCTATCTTTTGTTGATATATGTGCGGAAATGGATCTAACTGACCTACAGAGGGCAGCAGGTGGAAATATCCACAAGTTAAAAAGCAGTGAAATTCCTCTGAAAAAGTTCAAAAGTAGGTCTGACTTTTATCCAACACATGTGAGAAATAATAGTATAGAAATATTTCATAAAACAGTTGAAAAGGAATTGATAGAATTACATAAGAGAAACATGGATAAGTGTGACACCTTTAAGAATGATAACATGAGCAAACATGATAGGATTGCCATAAAACAACTTAAGAATAACTCATCGATTGTTATACGCAATTCAGACAAAGGGGGCAATGTTGTTGTCCTTAATAGGACTGACTATATTAAGGAGGCCTTTCGACAGTTACAGGATGAGGAGGTTTATGAAAAACTCCCAACTAACCCTACCTTTAGGTACAGGAGGGTACTTCATGATCTTTTGGACTGGGCGGTAATGATTGGTGCAATAACAAAATCGAATTTTGATTATTTGTTAGTTGAACATTCTACTGTACCAATTTTTCATTACCTCCCAAAGGTTCATAAGAGTATGACCTCGCCTCCAGGACGCCCCATAGTGGCAGGCATTGGTTCATTAAATGAACCACTAAGCGCCATGATTGATACTTTACTGCAACCCATTGTATTGAGCCTTAGGAGTTATATTAGGGATACAACAGAATTCATTAAACAGATTGAACAGGTGGAATGGCTGGATGATCAATGTATTGTCACCATTGATGTTGTATCCCTCTATACCTCCATCCCTCATGATAAGGGTATTGTGGCAATACAATCGTGTCTAGAGATGTTTACTGATTATGATGTTTATCTCAGAGAATTCATTTTAAAATCTATTGAATTTTTGTTATCACATAATTTTTTTCTATATGAGGGGGATTACTATCGCCAAAGACAGGGGACAGCTATGGGGGCGAAATTTGCCCCCACGTATGCCAACCTATTTTTAGGTTGGTGGGAGCTGTCCCGTGTCTTTGGTGATGATAATCCCTTCAAAGAACACATCAGGTATTATGGTCGTTATATAGACGACCTTGTGTTCATATTTAAGGGTGATGATTTGATGGTGAATTACTTTTTTGATTATCTATCAGATAACCAACAGAATCTACGGTTCACTATGAACACAAGTAGAAAAGAAATGCCCTTCCTTGATGTACTAATTAAACCTAACACTAATACACATAGTATAGAAGTAGAGTTGTATAGAAAGGAGAGTGCAGGCAATACTCTTTTGATGGCTAAATCTAGCCATCCAAGACATGTTATAAAGGCCATACCAAAAGGCCAATACATGAGGACAAAAAGAAATTGTAGTACCGTAGAGGCCTATGAAGCCCACTCGGTGAAAACTACAGAACGATTTTTGGAAAGAGGATACAAATTACAGGATCTGAGAGAGGCTAAACAACAAGTAGATTCTATGGCTAGACAAGACATGATTAAAGGCAAAGTTAGGAAAAAATCTGATTACCAGCAGAAACCTGTATTCATAACAATGTATAGTAAGGAATACAATGATATCTGCCATATTATCAAAAAGTCTCTCCCTATCCTTAGAGTTGATGAGACTATGGATAAAATAATTGAGGGAGGGTGTAAATATGTGACACGTAAATCAAGAACGTTGGCTAACATTCTTTCCCCATCCATGCTACCTACAAGTACTACAGGTAATTGGCTTACACCAAGAAATGTTTTTTTCCACTGTGGAAGTAGGAAATGTACATCATGTTCTTATGCTCAATTGGGGGATACCTTCAAGTCCACAGGTGATGAAAAGTCTTTTAAAATTAAAGAGTACATAAATTGTAACACCTTGTACGTGTAAAATTTACTCACGTGCAAACTTTGCAATATTAAATATGTTGGTCAAACGACCAGAACTCTAAAAACAAGATTTTTGGAGCACCTGAGGTCAATTGGAGATGAGGACTCAGATACCCCAGTTGCCTTACATTTTAAGAACGAACATAATGGGAACAAAAATTTATTGAGTTTCCAGGGTATACAACATGTAAGAAGACCAAAAAGAGGAGGAAACAGACTTAAACTTCTAAGCCAGAAGGAAGTATATTGGATTTTCCAATTAAATACAAGGGTCCCTATGGGACTAAATTCTGACTGGGACATTAAACTTTATGTAGAGTAATTGGACTTGGACTTGGGTGGGAAATATGCACGTATTTACACTATATTAGAAAACATTATGAACTTTGGTATGTACTTCCTTTGTTTGGGAGTCTTTAGTGCATATTTCGTTACTCATACCTAGTCACAAATATACGTAATAACTTTATCCATAAAAGTATTTATGATGATATTGATTGGAAAAATTGGGAAGTTCCTAGGTTTTTTTTTTTTTGAGAATCAGATCTAGCAATATTCCTTCCAGCAAAAAGGTGATAATCATACACATTTCAAAAATTAAAAATTATTTAGCCTTTAAGCATGAGGATCTGTCATATCTCATTTTCAGTTGAGTAATACCTTTTAGTAAATGGTTATTTGTACTTAGTTCATATGATATAATTATAAGGTAGCTCTAGGTATTTAATATTATGGATGACTTTGATTCAGTTATTAATTTGGTATATGCTAATAGAAATAGGGTTATGCCCCAGATATCAGTTAAATAAAAGATGTTTCAATAAATAAATGCTTTCACTTTAAAATGAAACTACATTTTATTTTACACTCTGTAAATTAAGTAAATATGCTTATCTGTTAGAAATTATATATTGTATGTGTTGAATATGATTGCCCTCCTTTTCTGATTCACCTGTACTATGATTTGCACCTGTAATGGGGGAGTGGTTAATACCTTTATTAAGGATGAGATTTCAGGTGATGTTATAGGTCACTGAAGAAGTTACAACTATGAAAAGCGTTTGACCTTGTTACCTTGCTGGCGTGTATGCCTTTTATGTGGATTTCTAAATAAAGGAGCTTTTTATTTTTAAGCCATTGGACTGGCGGTACGTTATTTACATTCACCCTATCTACATAACCCTTATGTGTGCGGGGATTCAGCTGATCTAATAATTTTACAACCATTTGTGCCATAATTGCACAAGCTGTTTGTAAATAATTTCAGTGAGAAACCTAAAATTGCGAAAAAAATTACGTTTTTTTTAAATTTGATCGCATTTGGCGGTGAAATGGTGGCATGAAATATACCAAAATTGGCCTAGATCAATACTTTGGGTTGTCTACTACACTACACTTAAGCTAAAATTAACTCTACAAGCTCCCTACATGCTCCCTAATTAACCCCTTCACTGCTGGGCATATAACACGTGTGGTGCGCAGTGGCATTTAGCAGCCTTCTAATTACCAAAAAGCAATGCCAAAGCCATATAAGTCTGCTATAATGGCATGTCTGGCACAAAGTGTTTGGGCAAGGGTCCATCTGACCACTGATATCTGGTCTGCAAAGCATGGCCAGGGCAGGTATATCACCTACACTGCGCACTGTGAAGCGGGCATAACCCTTAGACTACCTGATCGATACAACATCATACCTGATGTTTTAAAGCATGTTATTCCAAACAATTTAGGAATGTTAGGTGATTTATGCCCTTTATGGATTAAAACCAGACTCTGCATCAACTATGTAATTTTCCATGGGAGTTTTGCCATGGATCCCCCTCCGGCATGCCACAGTCCAGGTGTTAGTCCCTTGAAACAACTTTTCCATTACTATTGTGGCCAGAAAGAGTCCCTGTGGGTTTTAAAATTTACCTGCCTATTGAAGTATATGGCGGTTTGCCCGGTTCGCCGGTTCGCGAACTTTTGCGGAAGTTTGCGTTCGCCGTTCGCGAACCCAAAATTTTAGGTTCGCAACATTACTATTGGTCGAGTTTCTCCCTATCATGAAACCGGATTGGCCTTTATGGATTAGGAGGTGCATAATCTGTTTTAATCGTTGTGCTATTATACTTGTCAGTAACTTGTAGTCACTATTTAATAGTGAGATTGGTCTTTATAAACCAATCTGTTCAGGATCTTTGTCCTTTTTGAGAATTAAAGAGAGTAAAGAAGATGTAAAATAATTAGAGTTCATGACCCTTAAATTATAATATCTTCAACAAGCATTTTGTACATCTCTATAGAAATTTGGTCTGGACCAGGGGCTTTATTAGATGAAGTTGCTTTAATAGCTTCTCTGATCTCATCGTCTGTGATCAGAGCGTTAATTTTTTTTTTTTTTTTTAATTTTAAGATTCTTTTTATTTAGAGAACAAAATACATAACAAATATTCATAAACATAACCATCATAGGTATCCACGCAGGGAGTAATAATGAAAGTGCAACTGTAAGATTACAGTAATCAACAATCTTATGTTGGTGTTAGACAGCTGAATAATAGAAGAATAAACATGATAATGGTACAAATGTAAACTCGTCACATGTAAGGCATCTCAGCGTCAATTACGTCTAAGATGTTTTGTTTTAATTGCTAACCATTGAATAGTCGCCTTCCTGAGGTCAGTGAGATGGGTGCAGCAGTTCTCATTTTACAATTTATACCTCATAGAGTGTAGTGTCTCAAATTAGTGGGTGTCTCATAAACTTTCATTAGCTCGGGTGGGGAGGGAGGGGGAGAGGAAAGAAAAAAAAATGGGGGAAGAAGAGAGGTAGCAGGCATGGTAGCGAAAGATAATAACGGGGGTGGGGAAGGAGAGGGGTAAGTGATAGACAGTGTAGTGTTAAAGTTCAGGTCAGTGCTAAGGGAATTTCTCCAGCCAGGGAGACCAGATGTCTATGTAGGAGTCCATCTTATCTAAAACCGAGTATGAGTACGATTCCATTTTCTGGATATAAGGCGCAGTGGCTAAAATTTGGGATAAGGCGGGTGGAGATTTTTGTTTCCAAGCCTTGGCAATTTCAAGTTTAGTAGACATGAGCAAGTAGATAATGAGGGATTTGCGGGCTTGAGGCATATCTGGGAATCCTATATGTAGTAGACATGTCTGTGGGCTGAGGGTGTAGGTGAAATGCATGGAATTGAATATATGAGAGAGTTGTGTCCAAATTGGAGCTACTTTAGGGCAGTACCACCATATGTGACTCTGTGTACCTATCATGCCGCATCCCCTCCAACAGGTGGGAGGAAGATTGATATGAATCCTATGTAAAGTATGGGGAACTAAATGCCATCTGACTAGAATTTTGTAGTATAATTCCCATAGTGTTGCGCAATGAAGAAGCTTCTTGGTAAAAAGTATCTTTTTATACCATAGTTCAGTGTTGGTGGAGAAATTTAGTTCTTTCTCCCAGGAGAGGTGTTGTGAGATCTTTTGGAACATATGAGATTCAAGGAGGAGATCATAATGGAACGAAATGGATTTCCCCGGCGGGGGAGTCATAACCCATCTGCTTTCCCAATTCGTGAGTTCTCTGAGGGAACCCCATGCCTTGAGGAAGGAACAGAAGCGGAAAGCTTCAAACTTAAGGGTAGGAGGGATTCGCATATCAATACAAGAGAGCGTTAATTTTATCCAAATTTTCCTTAGAGATTAATGGTGTCTTAATTTTGTCACAGAATTTTTTATTTAATTTGCAAATTAATTTGGGAAGCAGAAAATATTTGAGAATCATAGTCCCTTATGAGATTACTTATCTCTTGGATGTCATGTGTTCTATTGCCATTTACCTTTATAGCTTCAATAGCATGCTTTTTCTGTTTACATCTAACCAGATTCGCAAGAAAATTCCCAGCTCTCCCTCCGTGCCTATAATAAAAAGATTGAGTTCTCAGTTACTCCAGTTTAGTTTTTTGATTGAGAAAAATATCCCTCTCTTATCGAAGAGAGACATATTTTTCCCAATATTTTTTAATAGGATTACTGATGTATACATTAAATGAATTACGAAGCTGATTTGCTAAATAAATGTCTCGAGCTTGTGCTTAACGTTTTCTCTGGATAATATAATCCTAAATTTCCCGTCTTATGTCTGCTTTGAATGTTTCCCATAGAATTTCTACTTTATTTTTATACAGAGAATTAAAATGGTAAAATTCTGTCCAACTTTCTTTTAACCATTTTTTTTAAATTTAGAATAAGAAGATAAATATCTAGGATAGAAAAATCTACCAATATTTTTAGTATTTTGTGCTCTTATGAACAGGTCCAGTAGGATAATTGCATGTAGAAACTTAATCACAGACACTGGATAGTTATTTTGGAGGATTTGCTTCTCTTCTTTTTGCTGAATTTGACAAATAAATTGAATTTGATAATTTCAGGTCCAGAAACTTTGGTTCATGCAGTCTGGGTTGTAGATGCTGGGTCAGAGGTGCCTTAGCTTGGTCTGTATCAATATCCTTTTCTCACATCCTATAGTGGACGGGTGTAGAATAGCTGGCTTCACATGTCATACTTCATTATATCAATATTGCATTTATATATATATTTCTTTATTGTGTCAATACTATATACATGTTTTGCAATTATATGTGGTCTAATAATCCTTTTTTGAGTCCCTTCAACATCCTTAAGAACAATAACATTATATTTTCTTAGCTTTTAAAAAAAAGTTGTTATTAATGCTCATCTATTACTATTTGGTTGGCGATAACATCAGGGAATACCAAGATCCAATTGTTTATTATTGTCTATCACTGTTTAATCAAGTCATTTGTATTGTATTTTTCATATGTTACTGTTGCCGATACAAGATTTATACACAGTTATTACATAAGATATGATTTTGACTTGTATTACAAGTGTATTTGGATATCTCTCATGCTCCTTAGTAACGATTCTCTGCCTGTTGTTATTCGCTGTCCCTTTAATAATAATGAGCAGGTGTTTATATTGTGACGTAAGAGAGATGAGTCTTTTTAAGCTGTGTGTGTATCAATATGTTTAGTCCCTGACGAAGTGCCTACGGGCAGGAAACGCGTTGGACGTTTCAGTTGTTCTCAATTCACTCCTGAGCTTGTTTGCACCCTGTGATTGTTGTACTACTTACAATAAAGTTTGTGTTTTTACCTGCACCAATCGTCCTGCGGATGTGTTCAGTCCTAATACAGGTGATTTTGTTCTATATTTATGGTCTGACAAGGGAATTTCCTTGATATCCGTTTTAGACTTTAGGTCCATAATTTTATCAGAAACAAATAATACATCCAGTCAAGACATAGTCTGATGTGATTTAGATTTGCATGTATACATCTTGGTGTTTTGGTTTTCAATCCTCCAGATCAGGGGTCACCAACCTTTTGGACCTCAGGACCCACTAAACTCACAATTTTGAATCCCGTGGACCACTAACACGAAATTATATATATATATATATATATATATATATATATCTATATATATTAAATATATATGTCAGGTTCCTGTACCTAATTTGGGGCAGGTCCTTTATAGCTGTGTTTCCCTATAAAAGCTCTCTAAACACTCCCCGTTTTGCTTGGTATTGTTTGTTTGCTGGTACTATTAGTTGCAATGCTTATAAGAGTCTAAACCTTTTTGCCTTTTACTATAGCAAATTTGTTTGAGAAACTACTAAATCTACTTGTGGATTACTACCTTGTTTATAATAGACTTGAATCTTGTTTAAAGTTTCCTTGTATCTAAGCTGATTAGTCTCAGCAGTAACATCTTATCTTCAGTGTGTTTCATCAACTGACTTTCCTCTCACTGTTACCTGCATTAGAATCTGGATCTCATCTCATTGCTGTTCTGGTGCTGTGAATCACAGAGTACTTCCACAGTCTGACCTCCAACTACGGTACCGTATCAGCTGCTATTCAAGGACTGTAAGTAGCATGCTTACCAACTTTCATATGTACCATTGCTCTCATTACTGCAGTTAAAGGGACAGTACACTGTAAAATTGTTTTTCCATTAATGTATTTTACATGACTGATTATACTACCTGCAGAGTATACAATATTTGAGAAATTGCATTTTCGGGTTTATTTGTGTATCTGAAGTAGCTGGTTTTGTGCTTTGAAACCACAGCCTATTACAAGGGGTTGAACTTAAGGTAATATTAGATCTCATTATGTTATCACTTTTATGTACACAGACTTGCTTCCTTATCTTATATTTGTCTGGAGCACCATAGCTCATTATTATCATTTTATTACTTAACTATCCTCCATCCCACTGAGAGTGTAACTTCTTCTGCTGACTGTGTTTACTTAGGCTTGTCAATAGCATATACTCCAGTATCAAAACTTTCAGTATAGGTTGGGAAACCACAAGCTAAATCAGCTATTTCAAATGCTGAAATACAAGTAAAGGAGCTACTCGCAACCAACTTAATACACTCTAGAAGGTAAAAAGGATCATTGGGAATAATTTGAAGGGGTGAAAGTTTTTGGGCGAACTGTCCCTTTAATCTTATTTTATTTTCTGTGAGTATTTATATCCATATGTGGCAGTATTGTTTTTTTTTTCATTGGTACAGCTCCTAATTCAGTTATATGAGCAGCTATATGTTACTCTCACTGATACTCCCTTTTGTTTGTTCCCCTAATTCATTAACCATTCGCTATTTGTTTTGTAACAATTGTTACCTTAAGCTGACATTGTAGTGGCGTTTGGGAGTTAAATGATTTTAACCCTCAAAACTCATGACAGTATAATAAATGCTCTTTATAGTGAATTATTTAACTAGTTATGATTTATTATTTCCTGCTCTGAGTTACACACCTATACATAAAGTTTGTTACATGACATACATTTATTTAGATATATGTAATAAATGTTGTTTTCTGTAAAAATAGATCCTGTTAAATCCTACCATTACTATATATATATATATATATATATATATATATATATATATATATATATATATATATATATATATATATATATATATATATATATATATACACACACATATACACACACATATATACACACATATACACACACATATATACACATATATACACACACATATATACACACATATACACACACATATATACACACATATACACACACATATATACACACATATACACACACATATATACACACATATACACACACATATATACACACATATACACACACATATATACACACATATATACACACATATACACACACATATATACACACATATACACACACATATATAAACACATATATACACACATATACACACACATATATACACACATATATACACACATATACACACACATATATATACACACATGCATACTGTACATAACTAGTATAACCATAGCTAAGTTTACATAATGTATCTGTATAGATAAAGCTTGAGTGCCAACTTTTAAGCATGCTGGAAACAGAGAGGCAGAAAGTGGGAAAAAAAAGAATAATGTTTAAAAGGACCACAAGACTTCCAAGTTGCCTACCCAGTTAGGAATTATTCAAAACTCTTTATGATAATGGACAGACATTGGAGTCATAATTTAAGTTTATATCAGAAAGCTATCAATATGGATGTGAGCTAACCACGACTGATATTACTGGCAATAACTATAATACTGGTGGGATATGGCTGATCTGCTGGATGGCAATTACTGGAATTCAGGAGGAATAAAATTATTAGAATGAAAAATAATTATTTAAAAAAAAAAAAAGAAGATGGAGGGGAGGAAGACAAACAGTGATGTAAGTCCATCTGAAGGAATTAGGGAAACTACTACAAAGAGACAGGTAAAGGGAAGAAAATAAATGAAATATAGGAGATATTTTTTTTTAAGATTTTCTTTTTTTATATACTTAAATTACACTATTTCAAGCCAAGACTATACCAACCTCTGCTGGCTTTAGAATGGAAGCATCTTCCTCTGAGCAGTGCGCCAGGCGAGAGGAGTTAAAAATATAATCTAGCTACACAAGTTGCGCAGTACTACGCATTGTGGGTAGGGAGATTGTAATTTAACTCCTCCTCCGTCGGTTTTCACTGATGTCCAGCCAGGCACTGTAGGGAGTTGCGGCGTGATGGATTGACACCATCAGAGGAGATTAATTCCTTCTTGATGGTGTTAAGGACCACCAACATCTTCTCATGGACCACCAATGGTCCATGGACCACTGGTTGGCGACTGCTGCTCCAGATATCCTTTAAGCCTAGGGTAGAACAAAAATTTCTAAGAATTTCTAAGGTAGGAAACAAGACTGCATTAAAATCTCCAGCAACTACCAAATATTCTGAGCAAAACTGCAGTAATTTAATCTGAAGGTTGTCCCAAAATACTCTATCAGGTTTATTAGGGCCGTATAGATTACAAATTACTAATTTCAGACCTTCAATCTCTAATTGGAGAATAATATACCTTTCGTCTACATCAAGTTCTTGTGCAAGAATCTTGTATTTTACATTTTTATTGATTAAGAAAGTAACTCCCTTTTTCCTTGAGTTACAGGGTGCAGCTATCACCTCCCCTACCCAGTGGGTTTTTAATTTGGTTATCTCCTGTAGCTTTAAATGAATCTCCTGTAATAAGGCAATATCAGGATTATGTTTTTTTAAGTAAGTTCAATATACTCTTGTGCTTTAAGGGGGAAGAGATGCCACCAACATTCCAGGAGGCAATTCTAAAGTTATCTTTTATTTTACCTTAAGGTATTAAGTATATAAAATATCAGCAGAGCAAGAGGGGAGAAGAGAGGAGAGAGAGCAAAAAACAAAACAAAAAAATGCCAAGATTGAAACGACAAGAGAATGCAGTGCTTGCCGGTGGTGGAAATTCGTGCTCCGGCCCTCTTAGAGCACCAGTGCTGCACACTCCCACGTGTAGCTCCGCCCCTTCCGGTCTCTTGCACTTAGTTTGTCTCATATAGCTACAGCTTTTTACATTATGGTTTTCAGAATAATAAAAATATGACAGCCTATTTGCTAAAGGATTTATATTTGACAAGTTTATTAGTATATTTTAGGAGTAAAAACATTTTTAAAACTAAGTACTACTCAGGGATTAATTCTGATTTATTTTAGATCAAGACAAAATTCAATGTATGACTTTCTTTTCTTTTAAAGATACGGGAAAGACTATTTTAGATACATTCTTATTATACTTAATTTTGTTACTTGCTAATGACAAATTATATTAACTTAAAAAGAAGTTTATATCAAAGAACGTTCAGTACTAAAGTTGCTCTGTAAATATTTATTAATCAGCTTTTGATTGCCTTGAATAAACTAGTCACATGCAACTCCTACTCAGACAATAAAGGTGCCAACTTGATTGATGTTATTTTAATAACAAACGCAGTATCACTCTGTATTGTTTGTAAAATGTGTATTCTGGAAATATATCAGGCACCATTTTGCAATCCTAAATAGTTAATATGCACTACATTACATGATATATAACTTTGTATATTTGTATGCAGTAAATGATCTAATTTTTTTCAGTAACACAGATAGGAGCACATTGCTCTGTAAGAGGGGAAATCTGCAGTAGGTTATAAACACAGAGTGAGATCATTTGTACAACAGAAAGAGAATAACATACAATAGATGTTTCTAAAATTATCTTTCCCAGGGTTCTAACAGCACTATCCAAACATGTAGTTCTGTGGAAAGGCAATTGTTTATAATCACTAAAGATAAACATAGTATTTGCTGGGCTATAATAAATGGTAGATAAATGGGTGTTTTTAAAAAAAGATATATTATGCAAAAACATTTGTTTTTTACTTTGGATGATGTCAAAATAGTGATACTTTGGTACCAAAACCTTTTTAACTATTTCATAGAAAATAGTAATACAAAAATTAAAATGACAATAAACATACAATTAAAATTTCATGAGTCAGAGAGCATGCTGTTTTAAACAACTTTCTAATTTACTTCGATTAACTAAGGTGCTTTATTCTATTCCTTTGTTGAAAAGCATACCTAGGTAGGCTCAGAAGTAGAAATGCACTACTGGGAACTAGCTGCTGTTTGGTGGCTGCACACAGATGCCTCTTGTCATTTCTTCACCAGATGTGTTCTGCTAGATCCCAGCAGAGCACTGCTGCTCCTTAAACAAAGGAGTGCATGCTAACTGTTGTGCATAAACGAAAAGAGGATTATCTTGGCTATAGTTACCGAAATATATGTATTTATGAATAAATAGAACATATTCTTCTATGTGAAGAACATTGGAATGGGAAATATTAATATTTTCATGTCGGATTAGCTCCCTTGAGAATATGTGATTGGGTTTGTGCACAAGTAGGATGTTAGGTTTTTTTTCTTCACTTTTTTACTCCATTGACTTCTATAGGGGGAATAGATTATCGTGCATACAATATTCTAAGTTCGGGTTTTTACTTGCATCAGGTTATTGCACGAGTGAAAACAGTTTACTTACAAAAGTTTACTTCTAGTGAAGTTAAAGCTGGAGTGGGAGAGTTAAATAGTGTTCCATTTGTAAAATTGCCCATAATGTTTAACTCTTTTACAGTCAAGTTAAGAAAATAAAATGCATTGGTAAAAAAAAAAAAAAAAAAACACTTTTGGCTAGATTTAGAGTTCTGCGGCCAAAGGGGTGCGTTAGCTACACGTGCTTTTTTTTCCCCGCACCTTTTAAATACCGCTGGTATTTAGAGTTCACAAAATGGCTGCGTTAGGCTCCAAAAAAGGGAGCGTAGAGCATATTTACCGCCACTTCAACTCTCGATACCAGCGGTGCTTACGGACGCGGCCAGCTCCAAAAACGTGCTCGTGCACAATTCCCCCATAGGAAACAATGGGACAGTTTGAGCTGAAAAAAAACCTAACACCTGCAAAAAAGCAGCGTTCAGCGCCTAACGCAGCCCCATTGTTTCCTATGGGGAAACACTTCCTAAGTCTGCACCTAACACCCTAACATGTACCCCGAGTCTAAACACCCCTAACCTTACACTTATTAACCCCTAATCTGCCACCCCCGCTATCGCTGACCCCTGCATATTATTATTAACCCCTAATCTGCCGCTCCGTACACCGCCGCAACCTACATTATCCCTATGTACCCCTAATCTGCTGCCCCTAACACCGCCGACCCCTATATTATATTTATTAACCCCTAATCTGCCGCCCCGCTATCGCTGACCCCTGCATATTATTATTAACCCCTAATCTGCCGCTCCGTACACTGCCGCAACCTACATTATACCTATGTACCCCTAATCTGCTGCCCCTAACACAGCCAACCCCTATATTATATTTATTAACCCCTAATCTGCCACCCCAATGTCGCCTCCACCTACCTACACTTATTAACCCCTAATCTGCGGACCGGACCACACCGCTACTATAATAAATGTATTAACCCCTAAAGCTAAGTCTAACCCTAACACCCCCCTAACTTAAATATAATTTAAATCTAACGAAATAAATTAACTATTATTAAATAAATTATTCCTATTTAAAGCTAAATACTTACCTGTAAAATAAATCCTAATATAGCTAAAATATAAATTATAATTATATTGTAGCTATTTTAGGATTAATATTTATTTTACAGGCAACTTTGTAATTATTTTAACCAGGTACAATAGCTATTAAATAGTTAATAACTATTTAATAGTTACCTAGTTAAAATAATTACAAAATTACCTGTAAAATAAATTGTAACCTAAGTTACAATTAAACCTAACACTACACTATCAATAAATAAATTAAATAAAATACCTACAATTATCTACAATTAAACCTAACACTACACTATCAATAAATTTATTAAATACAATACCTACAAATAAATACAATGAAATAAACTAACTAAAGTACCTTTACCTAGTAAAGTAGGTGTAATTAGTTTAAAATTGTTGTAATATTTTTCTAATGTTTGTAAATATTTTTTTTTATTTTTTGTAACTTAGTTCTTTTTTATTTTTTGTACTTTAGTTAGTTTATCTCATTGTATTTATTTGTAAGTATTGTATTTAATTAATTTATTGATAGTGTAGTGTTAGGTTTAATTGTAGGTAATTGTAGGTATTTTATTTAATTTATTTATTGATAGTGTAGTGTTAGGTTTAATTGTAGATAATTGTAGGTATTTTATTTAATTTATTTATTCATAGTGTAGTGTTAGGTTTAATTGTAACTTAGGTTAGGATTTATTTTACAGGTAATTTTGTAATTATTTTAACTAGGTAACTATTAAATAGTTATTAACTATTTAATAGCTATTGTACCTGGTTAAAATAATTACAAAGTTGCCAGTAAAATAAATATTAATCCTAAAATAGCTACAATATAAATATAATTTATATTGTAGCTATATTAGGATTTATTTTACAGGTAAGTATTTAGCTTTAAATAGGAATAATTTATTTAATAATAGTTAATTTATTTCGTTAGATTTAAATTATATTTAAGTTAGGGGGGTGTTAGGGTTAGGATTAGACTTAGCTTTAGGGGTTAATACATTTATTATAGTAGCGGTGTGGTCCAGTCGGCAGATTAGGGGTTCATAATTGTAGGTAGGTGGAGGCGACGTTGGGGGCGGCAGATTAGGGGTTAATAAATATAATATAGGGGTCGACTGTGTTAGGGGCAGCAGATTAGGGGTACATAGGTATAATGTAGGTTGCGGAGGTGTACAAAGCGGCAGATTAGGGGTTAAAAAAATATGCAGGTGTCAGCGATAGCGGGGGCGGCAGATTAGGGGTTAATAAATATTATGTAGGTGTCAGCAGTATTAGGGGCAGCAGATTAGGGGTACATAGGGATAACGTAGGTGGCAGCGGTGTCCGGAGTGGCAGATTAGGGGTTAAATTTTTTTAATAGAGTTGCGGCGATGTGGGGGGGCCTCGGTTTAGGGGTACATAGGTAGTTTATGGGTGTTAGTGTACTTTAGAGCACAGTAGTTAAGAGCTTTATAAACCGGCGTTAGCCCAGAAAGCTCTTAACTACTGACTTTTTTCTGCGGCTGGAGTTTTGTCGTTAGATTTCTAACGCTCACTTCAGCCACGACTCTAAATACCAGTGTTAGAAAGATCCCATTGAAAAGATAGGATACGCAATTGACATAAGGGGATCTGCGGTATGGAAAAGTTGCGGCTGCAAAGTGAGCGTTAGACCCTTTCCTGACTGACTCCAAATACCAGCGGTAGCCCAAAACCAGCGTTAGGAGCCTCTAACGCTGGTTTTGACGGCTAACGCCAAACTCTAAATCTAGCCGTTTGTTAATATAAAATTATAAAAAATAAACTTTATTAAAATGAAATGTATTAAAAATATAAAAACACTTAGGGCTGGATTACGAGTGGAGCACAAACGTTTGTGCCCCAAGCAATCAGGGGTTTATTGCGAGTGTTTGAGCTCAGAAGGCTTACCGCTTGCATTACGAGTTATAAGTAAATACGATCACTTGAGCGCAATTGTGATTTATGCTAGAATGATTACTGCAACTTTAGAGCTCTAGCTAACTGGTTTGCAAAACTAAAAAGTTGTACAAAACACATCAAAAATACATTACAAATGATAGTTACACTCATAATAACACTAGCTAATAAAAAATATTAAAAAAAAATATTGCACACAAATGTATAAAGACTCAAAGATTTGAGGTCTCAGGGTTTAGAAAATAAAGGCATATATATATATATATATATATATATATATATATGTGTGTGTGTGTATATGTGTATATATGTATTTATATGTGTATATATGTATTTATATGTGCATATATGTATTTATAGACATATATGTATATATAAGAAAAGACTCAAAGTCCATAGGCGAGATGTGCCCAACTCAAGTCTTACAAAAACATACGGCTAGATTTAGAGTTTGGCGTTAGCCGTCAAAACCAGCGTTAGAGGCTCCTAACGCTGGTGTTGGGCTACCGCTGGTATTTAGAGTCAGTCAGGAAAGGGTCTAACGCTAACTTTGCAGACGCAACTTTTCCATACCGCAGATCCCCCTACGCCATTTGCGTATCCTATCTTTTCAATGGGATCTTTCAACGCCGGTATTTAGAGTCGTGGCTGAAGTGAGCGTTAGAAATCTAACGACAAAACTCCAGCCGCAGAAAAAAGTCAGTAGTTAAGAGCTTTTTGGGCTAACGCCGGTTTATAAAGCTCTTAACTACTGTGCTCTAACGTACACTAACACCCATAAACTACCTATGCACCCCTAAACCGAGGCCCCCCCACATCGCCGCCACTCTATTAAAATTTTGTAACCCCTAATCTGCCGCTCCGTACACCGCCGCAACCTACGTTATCCCTATGAACCTCTAATCTGCTGCCCCTAACACTGCCGACCCCTATATTATATTTATTAACCCCTAATCTGCCGCCCCCAACGTCGCCTCCACCTACCTACAATTGTTAACCCCTAATCTTCCGACCGGACCTCACCGCTACTATAATAAATGTATTAACCCCTAATCCGCCTCACTCCCGCCTCAATAACCCTATAATAAATAGTATTAACCCCTAATCTGCCCTCCCTAACATCACCGACACCTAACTTCAAGTATTAACCCCTAATCTGCCGACCAGACCTCACCGCTTCTCTAATACATTTATTAACCCCTAAAGCTAAGTCTAACCTTAACCCTAACACCCCCCTAAATTAAATATAATTTAAATCTAACAAAATAAATTAACTCTTATTAAATAAATTATTCCTATTTAAAGCTAAATACTTACCTGTAAAATAAACCCTAATATATCTACAATATAAATTATAATTATATTGTAGTTATTTTAGGATTAATATTTATTTTACAGGCAAATTTGTATTTATTTTATCCAGGTACAATAGATATTAAATAGTTAATAACTATTTAATATCTACCTAGTTAAAATAATTACAAAATTACCTGTAAAATAAATCCTAACCTAAGTTACAATTAAACCTAACACTACACTATCAATAAATAAATCAAATAAAATACCTACAAGTATCTACAATTAAACCTAACACTACACTATCAATGAATTAATTAAATACAATACCTACAAATAAATACAATTAAATAAACTAAAGTACGAAAAATAAAAAAGAACTAAGTTACAAAAAATAAAAAAATATTTACAAACATTAGAAAAATATTACAACAATTTTAAACTAATTACACCTACTCTAAGCCCCCTAATAAAATAACAAAGACCCCCAAAATAAAAAAATGCCCTACCCTATTCTAAAATTAAAATAGAAAAGTTCTTTTACCTTACACGCCCTGGAAAGGGCCTTTTGCGGGGCATGCCCCAAAGAATTCAGCTCTTTTCCCTGTAAAAAAAAAACATACAATAACCCCCCCCCAACATTACAACCCACCACCCACATACCCCTAATCTAACCAAAACCCCCCTTAAATAAACCTAACACTAAGCCCCTGAAGATCTCCCTACCTTGTCTTCACCACACCGGGTTCACCGATCGGTCCTGAGGAGCCTCCGAAGTCTTCATCCAAGCCCAAGCAGGGGGCTGAAGAGGTCCATGATCCGACTGAAGTCTCCATCCAAGCGGGAGCTGAAGAGGTCCATGATCCGGCTGAAGTCTTCTATCAAGCGGCATCTTCAATCTTCTTTCTTCCAGATCCATGTTCATCCCGCCGTCGCGGAACATCCATCTTCACCAACGACTTCCCAATGAATGACGGTTCCTTTAAGGGACGTCATCCAAGATGGCGTCCCTCGAATTCCGATTGGTTGATAGGATTCTATCAGCCAATCGGAATTAAGGTAGGAAAATTCTGATTGGCTGATGGAATCAGCCAATCAGATTCAAGTTCAATCCGATTGGCTGATCCAATCAGCCAATAAGATTGAACTCGCATTCTATTGGCTGTTCCGATCAGATTGAACTTGAATCTGATTGGCTGATAATTATAATTTATATTGTAGATATATTAGTGTTTATTTTACAGGTAAGTATTTAGCTTTAAATAGGATTAATTTATTTAATAAGAGTTAATTTATTTTGTTAGATTTAAATTATATTTAATTTAGGGGGGTGTTAGTGTTAGGGTTAGACTTAGCTTTAGGGGTTAATACATTTATTAGAGTAGCGGTGAGGTCCGGTCGGCAGATTAGGGGTTAATAATTGTAGGTAGCTGGCGGCGACGTTGTGGGGGGCAGATTAGGGGTTAATAAATATAATATAGGGGTCGGCGGTGTTAGGGGCAGCAGATTAGGGGTACATAGGGATAACGCAGGTGGCGGCGGTCTACGGAGCGGCAGATTAGGGGTTAATAATAATATGCAGGGGTCAGCGATAGCGGGGGCGGCAGATTAAGGGTTAATAAGTGTAAGGTTAGGGGTGTTTAGACTCGGGGTACATGTTAGGGTGTTAGGTGTAGACATAGGAAGTGTTTCCCCATAGGAAACAATGGGGCTGCGTTAGGAGCTGAACGCTGCTTTTTTGCAGGTGTTTGGGTTTTTTTCAGCTCAAACTGCCTCATTGTTTCCTATGGGGGAATCGTGCACGAGCACGTTTTTGAAGCTGGCCGCGTCCGTAAGCACCGCTGGTATTGAGAGTTGCAGTGGCGGTAAATTATGCTCTACGCTCCTTTTTTGGAGCCTAACGCAGCCATTCTGTGATCTCTAAATACCAGCGGTATTTAAAAAAACCATGCGTTAGCTACGCGGGTCGTTACCGACAAAACTCTAAATCTAGGCGATAATATCCAAAATAAATCATTCTGTACTGGTTATGGATGATCTGTTGCGATCCTCCAGCTGCCACTTCATTAGTGTATGTTCATAAAGTACGGACTAAGTAGTCTAAAACAGCCCTTCTCTTCTTTCTGTTTTATATATGCGCATATAAACACATATATATTTGTCTATATATGTGTACATATGTATTTAAGTGCATTGGTGCACTTTGCAGTTAAGTAGATAAAAACATGTTAAAGCATATGTATGCAATATTCATTTTTAATAGTGTTATACTGTGTATTTACAGTAAATATTTCACATTGCAGAATAACAGAATATGTTCTATGTATCTCTAAATAGATATTCATATATATATATATATATATATATATATATATATATATATATATATATATATGTATATCTATACCTTTATATAATTATATATGTATGTATATATATATATATATATATATATATATACAGTGTATATATATATATTAGGGATGGGCGAATGTTTTGCAACATTCTAAAATACCTTTTAAATGTAATATTCGAATTCGAAAAATTTGAATTTAGATTGTAATAGTATTTCTAATGCTTTTTCTTTAAATGTAATATTCGAATTATGCAATATTCGAATTTGAAAAATTCGAATTTATATTCAAATGCTTTTTCTTTAAATGTAATATTCGAATTATGCAATACGTGTATTCGAATTCGAAAAATTCGAATTTAGATTGTAATAGTATTTCTAATGCTTTTTCTTTAAAGTTAATATTCGAATTATGCAATATTCAAATTCGAAAAATTCGAATTTATATTCAAATTCAAAAAATTCGAATTTATATGTTTGTAATAGTATTTCTAATGCTTTCTTTAAATGTAATATTCGAATTATGCAATATTCTATATGGAAACATTCGAAATTATATATTTGTATCTATTATGTATCAATTTACTAGATTCCCGCCCTACCACATGAACTATTGAACTTCTGAATAGTATTTGTTAAATAGAATGTTAAATTTGAAATTTCGAATGTGGACATTCGAAATAATTATAAACATTCGAATTCGAAAGTGACATTCGAAAACTGTAAATAACATTCGATTTTTGAATTTTTAAGAATATTCATTCTTATCGACATTCGGATTTAGAATTCGAATTTCGGAAATAACATTCCTTCTACATTCGAAATTCGAAAATTTACACATTCGCCCATCCCTAATATATATGTGTATATATATATATATATATATATATATATATATATTGTACCAAAATACCATCAGATATATTTAGAAATAATTTGAACATGAATGTGAAATTCGGGTTAGAGCAAAAAAGAATTTGCATGTGTATGAGGGAATACATGAACGCGCATGCAATATTGTAACTTTGGCTTTTTGCACTTGTCAGGTTAGCATAAGAGCGAAAACAGTTTACTTTTAACGAGCGCAAAAATTTTACTTCTAGTGCAATTAACGCTCAAGGGGGTTGTTAATTTGCGCTCCACTCATAATCTGGCCCTTTATTAATATAAAGTTTATAGTTTTATCACTGTACTTGTTTACTGGGACAGAAGGGAAGAGGTCAAGACAAGCCATTGTTAACAAACAATGGCTTGTTTTTTTTTACATGTTATCACTGTTATTGGCTACGTGCTTCAGTACTAGGCAGCCTCACTCTGTGAGTTTGTGTAGCTCCACCACTTCATAGCTGGGCTATTGTTGCTCCTAGGTGCTTCCATTTCACAAAAATAGCACTTACAGTTGACTGGAACAAATCTAGTAGGGCAGAAATTGTATAAACTATCTTATGGCAAAAATGGAATACAAATCGGTCCACCCTTCCATAAAATAGCAATATATGCAGATGATGTGCTCCTAAACCTCACTGACCCCCTAAAATCTCTACAACCAGCAATACTGGACATACAAATATATAGTGAGAAAACAAGATTCCTAAGCACTCGATGGGGGTAAAAAATAAATCTTTATTTGAAAAATATTAAAAACGCATAAGGTATAAGGGGTCTAGGATAAAGGCAAATCCTGATGCGTTTCGGGCTTCTGTCAGCGCTTAGTCATAGGATATAATGCATACAATCCAACTCGATCCTTTAAGGAGGTCACAGCAAATCAGGGACCGGGATATGGTCCACAACAGGCCAAGCCCCCCTCAAAGGTAGAGGTGGTATTGTTAGATAACAAGCTTAAAAGCATTAGTATGAATAAAACTTATAGAACAAAATCCTAGAAGGATTTGCTCAAAGGATTATAACAGCTTGGAGAAAAGAAAAAGTTAAATTATATATAATTACATATATAAAGGTATAAACACATATAAAAGATATATACGAAAAAAGGTGAACAATATATTACATTAGTGATCTTTATGTGTTTGTTACTGTGCCCCTTTAATACAGCATCCATATATGAATTATGTTAAAGTTACAGTTATGTATGATATGATGCTGATAAGAAAGGGCTCAAAACAAACACTTAACAACAAAGTTCCTTTTATATGTAAAGAAATTTTACTCTATATACATATGATAAACATATAGTTGACAAGATAGAAACTAATAAATTAATTAGTTAGTAAAATATGAAATATCCTTTGGGATGTCTGGTATCCAATTTTAGGATCCAGAATAGTTCTCTCTTAGTCAAAAAAATGAGTCTATCATCCCCCCTAACTATTTCAATTATCTGATCCCCAAAGTTAGGAACACTTGTGAGGTGCAGACCAGTGAAATGTTTGGCTATGGCAGAGTCATTATTAAAGTTCTTAACATCCCTGATATGTTCTCTGACCCTGTCCCAGAATTCATGAAAGGTTTGGCCAACATATTGTAAGAACAGTGGTTGCAAGTGATAAGGTATATAACCCATTTGGTTCTACATGTTGCATAGAAGTTAATGTCAAATGATCTGTTGATAATAAAAGAATTGAAAATCTGACCCACTGTCACTGTTTTACAGGCTATACAATTAAAATTGTTACATTTGAAGTTTCCTTTCTTATGTAACCAAGTTCTAGGATTGGTATCTGTGATGATAGCAGGATGTGATGTCACTAGCATGTGGGCGGGGCTTAGGTCCGGTGTCTGTGTCGCAGTTAGTTTAGTACAATCAACCTGTCTGGATGTGTATTGCTATGCTCTGTAATAAAATAGAGTTGTACCATCATTGCTGTGTCCTGCATATGTCCTGCATCTCATGACATGGTGTCAGAAGTTCTGGACTACGCTTCTGTTTCTGATGATGACGATGTCAAAGTTTACCCCACCTGAGCCTTTTGACTTTTCTCAGCCTGCAGCTTGGCCCACATGGCGTCAGCGGTTTCAGCGCTTCTGGATTGCATCCAAACTGAACAAGGAGAGTGGTGAAGTACAAGTTAATTCTCTTTTATATTCTATGGGGAAAGATGTAGAGCCAGTGTTCAATGCTTTTACTTTCCAAGAAGGGGACGAAGTTAACTTTGATATAGTTATGGATAAACTCAGTGCCCACTTTGTGCCCAAAAGAAATGTGATTCATGAGAGAGCTTGTTTTCACAAACGTAATCAGCGTGTGGGAGAATCTGTGGAGTCATTTGTGCGCAGCCTGTATGAATTAGCTGAATTCTGTGAGTTTGGTGTTGCTAAAGAAGAGCAAATCAGAGACAGAATAGTTATTGGAATTGCAGATGCTGAAGTCTCCCTGAAGCTGCAGTTAGAGCCTGATTTAACGTTAGACGGGGCTATTAGGATGGCCCGCCAGAGTGAACTGGTGAAAAAACAAAGTGCTGATCTGAAGTCTGAGAGTATTGTGGATGAAGTGCAACAGTCTAGGAAAATTACTAGTGAAAGGCACAGTGTGAGCGGTAGATCTAAAGTACTGGAAAGGCCTAGAAGTGGATGGGCGCAACATGGCCGATGCACACGGTGCTACCGGGCTCATGATCAGAGTGCTATATGCCCGGCCAGAGATAAAAGATGCAGAAAATGTAACAGAATAGGCCATTTTGAAGTGGTGTGTAAAACTGAATACATTAAGGAGATGCAGGTGGACAGTGACCAGGAGGGTCAGGAAGTGTCTTTTGTGGGGTCTGTTGTGGAACGGACAAGCTCAGAGGAAGATTGGAAAGTTACCTTTACTGTAATGGGAGCCAATGTTGATTTTAAGATTGACACAGGAGCTGATATCACTGTAATGTCTTTTGCTGAATTTATGAAACTGCCTCGACAGCCCCAGCTGGCGAAGGTTACTACAAATGTTCATAGTCCTGGTGGCCGCATTGATTGTGTGGGGAAATTTCTTGCCAGCTGTGAGTACAAACAAAGGAAGTTCACCATGTGGGTGCATGTGATCCGAGGTCAGTGTGTTAACAGTTTATTGAGCAGAAAAGCAGCCTGTGACTTGGGCCTCGTGGCCAGAGTGAATGAGATCTCTGAAGATATGTTTGGCGAGTTGGGCCTACTGAGCTGCAAACCTGTCCGTATAGCACTTAAAAGTGACGCAGTCCCGTACAGTATTTCTACTCCTCGTAGAATTCCGTTCCCGCTCATGCCTCAAGTGGAGAAAGAGCTCATGCGCATGAAGTCTATGGGGGTTATTGAAGAGGTTGTTGAAGCAACTGATTGGTGTGCCCCCATTGTTCCAGTTGCAAAGAAAAACGGAAAGGTGCGCATCTGTGTGGACCTGAAAAGGTTGAATGAGGCAGTGAAGAGGGAGAGATTTGTGCTGCCGATACTGGAAGATATAGCCCCGAAGTTGGCTGGGGCGAAGTTCTTTTCCACATTAGACGCTTCTAGCGGCTTTTGGCAGATCCCCCTGGATCCAAAGTGCCGCAAACTGACTACCTTTATCACTCCGGTAGGTCGGTTCTGTTTCTGCAGACTTCCCTTTGGGATATCCTCCGCTCCTGAGATCTTTCAGAGGGAAATGAGTTCTCTCCTGAGTGGCCACGTGGGCACAGCAGTCGTCATGGACGACATTCTAGTGTATGGGTCTACAGTGGAGGAGCATGATCAGCGTTTGAGTTGTGTGCTGCAGGCTATCAAAGAGTCTGGGCTGAAGCTGAATAAAGAAAAATGTCATTTTAGGAAAACTGAATTATGCTACTTTGGGCATATCATCAACGGGGATGGCATCAAGCCGGACCCCGAGAAAATTCGGGCTATCGAACAGATGAAAAGCCCTTCTGATGTACATGAGCTGAGACAGATATTGGGCCTTGTAAATTACGTGGGCAAGTTTCTTCCAGATTTATCTACAGTTTTGCACCCTATCACAGAGTTGCTTAAGAAAGATGTTGCCTGGGTCTGGGGACCCTCACAAGAAAAAGCGTTCCTGCATGCTAAGTCCCTGCTGGGGTCTGCCCCAGTGCTGGGGTTCTACGACCCTTCAAAAAAGACTGTGGTTAGTGCTGATGCAAGCAGTTATGGGTTGGGGGCTGCACTCCTGCAGCTGAATGACAACAAACTACAGCCCATCGCCTACTGTTCCCGCACACTGACGGCTGCGGAGTCAAAATACGCTCAAATTGAGAAAGAGTGCCTGGCTGCAGTTTGGGCCTGTGAGCGCTTTCAGCGTTATCTAGTGGGTTTGGAGAAATTTAGTCTGGAAACTGACCACAAACCGCTAGTCCCTCTTATCAATTCTTATGACATCGACAAAACACCCTTGAGATGCCAGAGACTTTTAATGAGACTACTCAGGTTCAATGTTCAGGCAGTGCATGTGCCGGGGAAGCAGCCTGGTTGTGGCAGATACACTGTCCAGGCTCCCGCTGGCTGCTGCTGAAGAATCCTCCACAGAGTCGGATGTAAAAGTGTATGTTGATTCAGTTCTGGCCTCTAAGTCCATTTCTTCAAGGAAACTGGAAGAGATAAAGAAAGAGACATATTTGGACACAGATCTGCAAGAAGTTATAAGGTACATAAGAGATGGCTGGCCCGAGAGCCGGGCAGCCTGGATGTCTTTAAATGCTTACCAGCCAGAGAGGTCGCAGCTCACGGAGCTGGAGGGGTTGGTGCTGTTCCAAGACCGTATTGTAATTCCTGTCAGCATGAGGAAGGAGATGTTAAACAGGATTCACGATGGCCACTTAGGCATTACAAAGTGCAGAGAAAGAGCAGCTACAGCTGTGTGGTGGCCTGGGATCAGCTCCGACATTGCAAATCACGTGTCTAAATGTGCCTTTTGCCGGGAACGCCGGCCTACTCAGAGAAGGGAGCCCTTAATGTCTACTCCGCTGCCTGCGGGGCCGTGGCAGAAAATAGCTGCTGATTTGTGCGAACTGCACGGGAAAAAGTTTCTTGTTGTTATCGACTACTATTCCAGGTATTTGGAAATAGCACCCCTGAATGATATCACAAGTCAGGCCGTTATCATTCGCCTGAAGAGCTTGTTCGCCCGCTGGGGCATTCCAATGGAGCTGGTGAGCGATAATGGCATGCAGTTCGCTTCTACAGAGTTCAGTGCTTTCAGCAGGGAATATGATTTTGTACATTCCACGTCAAGTCCACATTATCCGCAGGCCAACGGAATGGCTGAAAGGGCAGTTCAAACAACAAAATTCATTCTAAAGCAATCTGAACCGTACCTAGCCCTCTTGTCATACAGGGCGACGCCCATTCAAGCCACCGGGTTTAGCCCGGCACAGCTGATGCTAGGACGCCAGATTCGCACCACTTTACCCTCAGTGGGTGTCTTCAAGCCGCCTGGCCCTGTTCCTCGGGACGAAGTCCTTAGGAGGGATGAAGAGGCCAAAAAGGGTTATCGTTTCTTCTACGACAGGAGACATTCTGTCAGGCCTTTACAGGAACTGAAAGCGGGCCAAAGTGTCAGAATTAAACTGGATGATGAGAAGAAATGGAAGACGCCTGCTACGGTAGTGGGCCGCTCTCCAGAACCAAGGTCTTACACAGTCCTTACAGAGGGAGGGACGGTTACACGCCGTAACCGAAGACATCTTCAGCCTGTACCTGAGAGTCTGGAACCGGATACCTCAGTACCACCGCCGGTGGGATCCCCTGTTCTAAGAGAGGTGCCTTCCCCTCAGCAAGATCATAGCGGGGATATATCTTTGCCTCCAGCAGACTCTTGTTCACCATCTTCTGTATCAGAGGACAGTTCATGCAAAGTTACATCAAGCGGAAGAGTGGTGAGGCTTCCGGCCCGATACAGGGACTGACTTTAGCTAGAACAGTGACCGGAAGTATGGGCAGAATAATCCCATGGTCACTGTGGACTAGGGTAGTCTACCCCGATGTCCAAGTCAGGATGTAATTTATTTGTTCATGTTTTCTAATCTATCTGTTTTTATAATGTTCTAAAACAAAATGTTGTTGTATACCCTGTTGGTGTACCTTGTTATTTAATATATGCGAATGTATGCTTTGTCTTTGAAAAAGGGGAAGATGTGATGATAGCAGGATGTGATGTCACTAGCATGTGGGCGGGGCTTAGGTCCGGTGTCTGTGTCGCAGTTAGTTTAGTACAATCAACCTGTCTGGATGTGTATTGCTATGCTCTGTAATAAAATAGAGTTGTACCATCATTGCTGTGTCCTGCATATGTCCTGCATCTCATGACAGTATCTTTGTTTGTTTGAACCATACTTGGCAACAGTTTTGAACCTAGGGTTTCTGGTTTTCATGAAACAAATCTACATTTGCTGATATACAGTGCCAAAAAGCTGTCATTACTCAAAAGTTTCAAATATTTCGTTAGAATGGCAGTAACTTTATCATAATGTATGGAGTATGGGGTACTAAAGACAACAGATCCTTCTGAAAATGACTCACTATTTTTTTTATTAGATGTATGGCCATCTCTCGCTTCTTCCTGGGCAGATTCCAGCAATGATTGATTATAGCCCCTCTTGAGAAGCCTAGATTTAAGTTCATCTGATTGATTATTGTATATTTTATTATCAGAAGTATTCCTTCTTAATCTAATGAACTGACTCTTGGGATGAGCTGATTGTGCGTGAAGTATAGTATTGCCTGCTGTTGGTTTTTGGTAGGTCCTGGAGACTATACTGCCAGTTTCTGCTACACTTACAAGTGTAAGATCTAAAAAATTGACTGTAACATAATCAATTTCACCAGTGAATCTTAATTCTGTGACATTATCATTAAGATAATTCAAAAATTTAGCAAAAGTAAAGTTGTCGCAACTTGTGGTGTCAATGATAAATATCATGTCGTCTATAAAACGGTTGTAAAAGCTAGTGCTATTAGTGAAGCAATAGCTGTCTGAAAATATGTAATGGAGTTCCCACCAACCCACAAACAAGTTAGCATAAGAGGGGGCAAATTTTGCCCCCATAGCAGTGCCACAAAATTGGAGGTAAAAAGTGTGGTCAAATAAAAAAAAGATGTGGGTTATACTTTTATCACTGTACTTGTTAATTGGGACAGAAGGGGAGAGGTCAAGACAAGCCATTGTTAACAAACAATGGCTTGTTTGTTTTTTTACATATTATCACTGTTATTGGCTACGTGCTTCAGTACTAGGCAGCCCCGCTCTGTGAGTTTGTGTATCTCTACCACTTGATAGCTGGGCTGCTGTTGCTCCTTGATGCTTCCACTTCACAAAAATAGCACTTACAGTTGACCAGAACAAATCTAGTAGGTGCTCTTCAACCTCACTGATCCCCTAAAATCTCTACAACCAGCAATACTGGACATACAAATATATAGTCCCTGCTCCAAAGTTTTGCTTAATGCTACAAAATCAGAAATATTGAATATTAATTTAACGACTAATTCAAATTGCTGCAATTGATGTGCTCTCTGCAACTTCAAAATAAAGCTGTAAAATTCTTGTTCATTTATCTCACACCTAACTCAAGATTACTTTTTGTAACTAATTATCTGGCTCTATCGAAGATGTTAAATAAAGACTTTATGACTTAGAGCAGAACACAGCTATCATGGTGAGGTAAAATACAATATATTTAATTGACCACTCTAAAGAAAATTCTTTATATTTTGTAGGCTCTCCCTATCTCTCAATTAGTGTCCGGGGTGCACAGCAAATAGGTACACACAATCCAAGAAAAGGCAGGCACTCTTCGTTTTTAAATACAAAATTTACTAAGTGACGTTTCGGGGTTTCACCCCCATCCTCAGACTTACATATAATGCGTGAACAAGTGTAACATACTTATACCCTTACCCCACACCATTTGCATATACAATTAAACAATAATACAATAATCATTTCACCTAAACCTCATGTCCTCACGGCCCTCATCGGTGCATACTCGGCGCTGTAACTACGTCATCAAGAAAGAGACACCGCACTCTATTGGGTTACACCTCCGGAAGCCGCCAACCACCTACCACTGCCAACCCCAGCAGGTATACGTCATAGCAGACGTCGCCTGTAGCTAGGGTTCCCATCACCAGTGATCGTGTGTTAACACAGTAATCCTGTAAAACAACAAAATTACGAAATTAATCAAAAATATTTAAAAGCATTAGGCAGCATGAGCATAAGATTATGCTCATGCTGCCTATCGTACTCAAATCTCACACAATTGAGTGATGAAGGTGTGTACTCCAGACTGCCAAGAGATCCAACTGCCAGATTTAAAAAAGAGATTGATGATTATCTTAAAGAAGCCCTGGAGGATGACATCATCACACAAGACACTATGAATTACCTAACAAGGGACTATCCAAAAATACCAATCTTTTACACACTCCCTAAAGTGCATAAGAGCTTGGAGAGACCACCGGGGAGACCGATCATTTCGGCTGTTGACTCACTACTACAACTATTGGCTATCTATATTGATAGCATACTGCAACCACATGTACAGAATATGAGGACCTACATAAAGGATTCAAATGATGTCATCAGGTCACTCACAAGAATCCAACTGAAAGGAGTGGAATGGTTGGTGACCTTGGATGTCACTAGCCTTTATACGGTGATACCTCACAATGAGGGTTTAGCAGCAATAAGGAAACAACTGTTGAGCTGCCCGTATATCGGACCACCAGTGGAGTTCATCCTGGATCTCTTAGAAACCTGCCTGAAGAAAAACGACTTCAGATTTGAGTGACAATTCTTTCAGCAGCTGATGGGGACGGCGATGGGGTCCAATGTGGCCCCATCTTACGCAAACCTTTTTATGGCTGAATTTGAAAATAACGGCACAGAATGTTTAAAGAGGGAGGAGATCCTTTATTTCAGGAGATTTATAGATGATCTCATACTGATCTGGTCTGGGAGTGAGGAGGACCTGCTCATCTGGTTCAATGAACTGAATGCTGAACACAGTACACTCAAATTTAATATGAATTGGAACCAGGAGGAGGAAAGATCTTTAGGTCTAAGAATTCAATGCAAATGGTGTGGGGTAAGAGTATATGTATGTTACACTTGTTCACGCATTATATGTAAGTCTGAGGACGGGGGTGAAACCCAGAAACGTCACTTAGTAAATTTTGTGGATTTAAAAACGGAGAGTGCCTGCCTTTTCTTGGATTGTGTGTACCTATTTGCTGTGCACCCCGGACACTAATTGAGAGTGCTTTACCGTATGACACTGTTTGTAAATGTTTGTTCTTAAGCACCCAAGGAGAAGAAAGAGTATACTATACTTGTGTACTACTCAGCACCATTTTTTCTGCAGCATGTCTCAACCGGTACAGCCAATACAGGCTAATACAGAAGGGATAAATAGTGGGGCTGTTTTGGGAGCTAAAGTGTTTCAATACACAGAGGAGGATGCCCAGGAAATCCTATTTGAGACATTAACAACAGGCCCAGCAGATAGACCGGTTGAACATATTATATCCCACTTGTTGAAACTAAAGAAAAGAGGAAAAGATTTGGAATTGCATGGCCAGTATCTCTCAGAATACTATCGTAAAGGGTTTATACCTAGAGGTTTTAGAATAAAAAATGTACCCACATTGGGGAGGAATAATCCCAATTTTTGTGAGAGATGGTGCAATATTCTAAATAAATGTGCCCTGGACCTTATCCTATTGGTAATACAGGAGGTAAGAAGCCTCATTACACAGCTGAAAATAGAGATAGAGACATATACTACTGAGAATGATGAAATATTAACACAGAGAGGAGAGGAAGATTGGACTAGAAAACTACAGACACAACTGAATCAATACCAGAAGGAACTGACAGCCTTTAAAAATAGAAAATCTGAGGCGGTACAAGAGGATTATCGCGAACGGAAGGTATACAAGTGGACCCTGAAGCCAGAGGAACGGCAACGCATATGCGAGTATCGGCCCAGAAGATTTAGGGCAAGGAGACCAGCTAACCTAGCGACGGTGGACAGCTCAGGCTCAGGGACAGACTCTGATAATATAACAGAAGGAAGGATACAGAGTGGAGCACAATACCAGGAAGGAGTTGTCACTAGATCAAAAAATGCCGGAGGGGACGCCCCCACCCGAGGAGGGGGCAACACAAGAGGAAGACCACCACGCCAGAGATGATAGAAGAAGATAATATTGTCATCAACCTGAGTCAGAGGACACTATCAGAGACTGATTTGATGCTATTAAAGAAAGGATTATCTTTTGTGCCTAAGGGGCTCTCAGATTATTTTGACTTACATGTGGACATACAAAGGTTTCAGAGAATGTTAAGACTAAAGGAACACTTTGGTCCTAGTAAGACGGAACACATAGTAGAATTTAAAAGGAAGAGCTCCTTTGATCCCAGGAGCAGTAATCCCAACATTCAAACTTTTTGCAGAGTACTGGAGAAGGAAATGCAGGAGTCTATAAAGGATCAACGGCAGCAGGTAAGATTTAACCTTACTAACGCAGAGAGGAAGGCAGATAAAGGAGGGACAATAGTTCTGCTTGACTATGCTTACTACAGGGAAGAAATCCTCACACAATTGAGTGATGAAGGTGTGTACTCCAGACTGCCAAGAGATCCAACTGCCAGATTTAAAAAAGAGATTGATGATTATCTTAAAGAAGCCCTGGAAGATGACATCATCACACAGGAGTTCATCCTGGATCTCTTAGAAACCTGCCTGAATAAAAAAGACTTCAGATTTGAGTGACAATTCTTTCAGCAGCTGATGGGGACGGCGATGGGGTCCAATGTGGCCCCATCTTACGCAAACCTTTTTATGGCTGAATTTGAAAATAACAGCACAGAATGTTTCAAGAAGGAGATCCTTTATTTCAGGAGATTTATAGATGATCTCATACTGATCTGGTCTGGGAGTGAGGAGGACCTGCTCATCTGGTTCAATGAACTGAATGCTGAACACAGTACACTCAAATTTAAGATGAATTGGAACCAGGAGGAGATTGAATTCTTAGACCTAAAGATCTTTAAGAACAATGAAAGGTTGGGTACAACCCTGTTTCATAAGACCACAGATAGAAACTCCCTCCTGGAGGCAACCAGCTGTCACCCCCAGCACTAAAGAGGGCTCTACCTAAATCCCAGTTTGTAAGGGTTAAGAGGAACAACACAGATGCAAGTCGGGCGGAGAGACAGACGGATGAAATGAAGGAGTGTTTCCTAAGGAGAGGTTACCGCAATCAAGTACTGGAGAAGCACATCAGGGAAGTGAGTTCAGGTGAGCCCCAAAAAACGCAGGATGTCCCTGGAGTGGAGCTAGAAAAGATGACACTGGTTACTACATATGCGACAGATAAAAATGGCCTGAGTGCTATCTTGAAGAGTAATTGGAGATTACTGAGCTTGGAAGATGCCCTTCCTTTTAAAGGAATGGGTGAACCAAGAATTGGATACCGGAGGGGTAAATCTCTCAAAGATATCCTACAACTTACAGATCCAGTGCACTGTTACTCAACCAGGACATGGTTGGAGGAAGCAAAGCCTGGGTGCTTCAAATGCAGTGGATGCACCACTTGTAATGGGTTGATCACAGGTAAATTCTTCCATCATCCAAGGAACAGGAAGAAGTATGTACATAGGCACAGGATGACATGTACAACGAGCCATGTAGTCTATTTATTACACTGTCCATGTAGTTTGTTCTATGTGGGCAAAACTAGTGACAATCTACGGATACGGATGGCCAACCATAAAAGCTCCATCAGGACGGCTATTAAAAATGGAGAGTCTGACCAACCAGTGGCTCGCCACTTCTTGGAGAGTGGACATAATGTCTGTGATCTCCGGTACACACTGATAGACCATGTCCCGGCCCCACGAAGAGGGGGAGACAGGGGAAACATCCTATTACAGAGGGAATCAATATGGACATATGAATTGGATACATTGACACCAAATGGCTTAAATGTGAAGCTAGACTGGCAGTGTTTCTTTTAGGTGTCCTGTGAAAAGGAATATAAGTTTGCTCATGTGATCTGATTTATCCATGTACTTAATTTCTGGGCTCAATTATTCTCCTGAATGCTCTGTTGTTCTTATTAAGTTATTCAGTTATAAGAATATAAGGCTGCTCATGTGTTCTGATTTATCTATGTGCCTAACTAGTTTCCAAATGTGATTTTCCTGCCAAATGTTTTATTGCCCCTAGCTTAGCCTTGTGTATAGCCTCAATGGTAATATAGTGTATGGTTATAGGGCTGCTGAATAATTTACAGATGGAGCAGCTGCTTTACCTATGTGTTTACATAAGTACTTATGAATGCATGTTTTTCTCTGCTTGTATATACTAGGATAATATACATTGGTAGGATACACTATGAAGTAATAAGAGGATGACAGTCTCTTTATATAGTTTGTAGTACAATTTAGCTTACAGTTACAAATATTGGAACAGGCATATTTTACTTTGAGTACAATAGAGAGAGGCTATAGTGAGATAATCTTATGATCATGCTGCCTAATGCTTTTAAATATTTTTGATTAATTTCGTCACTTTGTTGTTTTACAGGATTACTGTGTTAACACACGATCACTGGTGATGGGAACCCGAGCTACAGGCGACGTCTGCTATGACGTATACATGCCGGAGGTGTAACCCAATAGAGTGCGGTGCCTCTTTCTTGATGACGTAGTTACAGCGCCGGGTATGCACCACTGAGGGCCGTGAGGACATGAGGTTTAGGTGAAATGATTATTGTATTATTGTTTAATTGTATATGCAAATGGTGTGGGGTAAGGGTATAAGTATGTTACACTTGTTCACGCATTATATGTAAGTCTGAGGATGGGGGTGAAACCCCGAAACGTCACTTAGTAAATTTTGTATTTAAAAACGGAGAGTGCCTGCCTTTTCTTCTATATATATACACACACAATATATGTGTGTGAATAAAAACCCCAGAATTTGTAAATACCCTGTATTGTATCTCCGGTGAGGGAGGATTAGGCGTTCCCAACATTGTTATACTATGATGCTGTGACATTACAGCAAATCCTTAACTGACATGGTTCCGGTGGTGGAAATAATTGGGGAGCAATAAATTCACATATCTTCAAAATGTCTCAAGTGGGAGCCATCTGTTTGGTACCAAAAGATAGTAGACCCCCATTGTATGTGTCTCTAGATATCCATCATCACCTTTTTCTCTCATGGAACACTTTACTCCAAACTTACCAAGATATATCATCATGCTGATCTCCACTTTTCCCAATTTAACAAAATGCAGAACTAGTAGGAGGACTAGATAGCTTATTATTCAGTAAAGATGAACAGGGATATACTATTCCTTCAATTAAACTTTTGAAAAATCGATAGTTAAGATCTAGGGACAAATTAAAAGACACATTAAGACACTACTATGCTTCCTGGCTAAAATATTCACAACTCCACCATTTACTCCAAACCAAAAAAATATAAATATTACTTTTTAAGAAACCCCACTCCTTTTGAAACCCTTTGTCTATCTTGCAAACCAGTTCAAAGTCAATTATCACTAGCAGGGAGAATTCTGTGATCTGACTTAGAATCAACATTACCACAATATACACATAGATGGCAAACAGAGCTGAGCACCTCAATCCATGCAGCCAAATGGAATACAATTTTTAAAAATATGAAGCAATCCTCAGTGTCCCCATATTTTAGAATTAAACACCAAAATTCTCTTGAGGTGGTACCTTTCACCCACCCAGTTGTCAGTGTTTTGTTCAAGGGGGCCTCACACACATATTTGATAGCCTTAAATTGATTCATTCCTAATGGAAGGGAGTAGAGGAGCATTTTCCAAAGATACTTTCAGACTCCTATACATTAACCCCACAAATCACCCATTTAAACAATCTCCCTGGAAAGCCATGTAACATATGGACACTAAACATATGTGGTAGGACAGGACCACTGAATTATTAGCACTAGAGTAATATGACTTCCTTAAGCATAATTAACAGATGTTAAATGTTATTGTAATCAATTTCTTGCAAACAGCCAATACAATACAAGTTTTCTTCTAACACTAGCATACCTAAATATCCAAATAGATCTGCTAACTAGGACTTTTATAATTCCCTCACGATGCCTCATAGACACAATACTTGCCCCCCACTACACTATTTATCTCTTCACATTTTATGATGTGTTAATCTTCTTTATCACCCTTGTATGCTTCTTAATGTAATAAATCATTACTAACGATATTTTAACTATCAGCCTTTGCTTTTACAATTGTCAGTGTATTTTTCTGCTTGATAACTTTTCCAATAAAGTTTTTAAAATAAAAATGAAAATGAAATTGCATCAACATTGAAAACAACTCTTCAGCAACTATTAACATGCCAATAATGATCAAAAACTACATTGAAATAAACCCCTGATATGTTTGTTACATATGCTTTTTACTGAATTTCAATTTGCTTTCCATAAGTAGTTATAGAAATATCCTAATTTTTACCACAGCTGTTGTAAAATTAGGACAATACAATGCAATCACTATAAGATGCAAGTATTCTTTTTTTTCTATTATTTTTATGTTAAATAAAGTTTAATTTATTTCTTTACGATCTGTTTACATTTTAAATTATTAGTCAGTCATTTGAGTTCATTGTGGATTTTGCTACAAACTAGGCACATGACTATATTATCTTATGTACCATTTTCAGATATATGTCTTAGCATTTGCTTAGCATTTTTTCTCTTTACTTATTCACCAATAAATGTATCTGCATATTGTGCATTGCAACTAAAGTAGGGAGAAAGGGGTAGTTATGTGTGGTGTCTTAAATAATGATGAAAGTCATAAAAACCCTCTCGCTACTACACTATAGATGATCACATAGAAAGTGAACATTAATATCAGAGTTTAAGGTCTTATACAGGGTCAGGATCTCTAAAAGTCTGTAGCCCTGAGCAACATATCTCAATTCTTTAAAAATGAACATGAAAGTACCAGCAAATACAAATAAAATGTCAAACTTTTCAGCATATTTTACCTTGCATGTGTTCCTGGTTTTTTTTTTTTTGTTTTTTTTTTTAAGTACAACTTGAAAACATTTTTTTTTTTAGTTTTCAAAAGCTTTATTGATTGACAACAAGGAAGAAAATCAACTAGAAACAACAAGGGGCAAGGACCCATCAAATAAGCATATCTAATGGTTGCTATCAAGTAGGTATATCAGGTCAATGTGCAAACAACGAAATTCCTTGTAATGAACTAAGAGAGTTACAAAATCAAAGTGTCACTGGAGAAAAATAGCCCCCTGTTAGTCTGGTTAGAAGAATTGGGGTGGGGGGGGAGGGAAGAGTGGGGTATTACTGACATGTGCATGGGATTTCAGAGTGGGTCAAACTCATCTTACATCTTGCCTAAGTCAGTCTGAGGTCACGAGATTGGGCTTCCAGACCGTGTCATAGTTATGTTTCCAGTCTGCCCAAATCAGGTCAAAAAGGTCTGAGTTGCCTAGTTTATAAAATATATCTTTCTCCATGTGTATAGGTATGCCATGGAGCTACATATCCTGGACCAGCTAGGAGGTAGCTCTTTTTTCCAAGCACAAGCTATAGCATGTTTAACCGTTGTGAAGAGGTAGATGCAAATGTACGATTGATGTTTTGGTAGCGTGTGTACTCCTATATATAGTAGAGCTGTTGAAGGGGAACTGTGGAGAAATATACCTAGTTTAGACAAAACTGAAAAACAGTTGTTCCATAGGGGGTGGATCTTAGGGCACTCCCACCAAATATGCATCGTCTTACCCTTCTTGCCACAACCCCACCAATAATCAGAAGACGCACTCTGAAACATCTTAGCTAGCCTAGTAGGGACGTAGTACCAATGCGCTAGAAGTTTGTAAAAGGTTTCGTATAGAGTTATACAATGTATAGCTTTCTGTGTGAGTTCAAGGGTACGTACCCATGTACCAGACATTACTGAGAAACCCAGGAGGGACTCCCATTGTTGACGATGGACCGGTGTGTCTTGGGATGGAGTATACCTTAACTGTGTATAGTGAAGAGACAAGGGTCTATGAAGTCTTTCCCCTTGATTCCAGATGGCCTCCCAAGGAGTCAGTGGGTGGGATAATGGTGTTTTTTAAACCCCAACTGGCTAAGAAACTTTTAATTCTGTGGTACTCAAAAGGTAAGTATGGCGGGATCGAAGGACCAGAACCAAATTGGGATATGTGTTTGAAGCTTTCACTTGGGGTGGTGAGCCAGAAGTCGGAGACTGTGGTGGCTCCTAATTGAGCCCATTTATGTGGGTGAGTATCCTACAATCCTGTAAGGAGGCCAGCTATAGAAGTTATAGGGGAGGGGTGTGGGGCTATATGTGGAAAGTGGCGGAGCTTATCCCACATACTGAGACATTCACGGACAATATGATTTATCAAGTCTAGTCCTCTGCGGCAATGTGGGGGGGTCCATATCAGGTCCCTTAAATCCAAGTTGTAAGGCAGTAAGGCCTATTCAAGGGCCCTCTATCTGCACTCCCCATTGTGCTACATGAGTGAGCATCGCTCCCTCATAATACTGTATGAAAGAGGGTGATGCTATGCCTCCCAAATTCTTAGCGAACTGGAGTGTTTTGTGCACCACTCTAGGGGGCTTACCTTGCTAAATATGTTTTGTTAGTTCGCTTTGGAATTGCAACAAAATGGTACATAAGTCTAGGTAGAAAGGACATTTTCAAAGCCGCTGTCCTTCCCAACCATGAGACATGGGTCAGGTTCCAATTATTTTTAAGGGTTCGGAGCTCCTATAGTAAGGGAAGATAGTTATCTTTAACCACTTGACTTAGGTCACCGGATAGTTTAACACCTAGGTGTAGGACAGAGGCCTCCGTCCAATTGAAGGCAAATTTGGTTTTCAGGGAAGCTAGGAGGGCGCTAGAGATGCCCTCTGTATATATCTCAGTTTTCGACAAGTTAGGTTTATAAAAGGAGTGTGCACCAAAGGACTCTAAAATCTTCAGTAATCTGGGTATAGTAAGTGTCAGCGAACCAAAATGATGACCCTTCAGGAACTAACTCTGACAATACTCTTATATCCACAAATTTCCTGTTTTCATTCAACCAGGATTAAATTTACAATATTGCAGCTATTTCCCTGCTGCTAGTGAATGTGCACCCAGGGCAAATGTTACCCCCACAGTATACTCCGTGTCAACTGCAACAGAGTTAGAGTCACAGTCATAGTAAAAAAAAAAAAATGTATTGAACACAGTCTTACCCCGGTCCACTGTCACTACCTCTCCTCCTCAGGTTATTCTGCAGTAAATGGCGGCTTCCTCACTCCTGTTAGGTGCAAAAAATGTTCCTTCCCAGCTGTGCCGTGTCTTCTTTGGCTCCACCATTTGTCCATCAGACAAATCGTTTCAGATACTTTGTAAGAATGAACAAACCGGGGAGTCCACTTCAATAAAAATGCCTTTTATTTTCCTTTGCATGTTTTAAATACAAACAGTGATTCCTTTTCCACTGTGCTCTCACAGGCATCCGGATGTGTCAGCAGCGTCACAGGTCAGCTGATGTGTTTCGACCAATAGCCTTAGTCTTAGCTGTGTGACCTGTCTATCCGGACTAAAAACTTATACCATATGTCCTTCTCAATGATAGGTTAAAACTTACTGACGCTGCAGTAACAAATCCTTACTTACACATGAATTCACATTTTTAAAAGTAAGCATATGCATTTCATTTATATTAGGGCTGGTTTCTTGCCTAAGCAATATTTAAGTTGCATGTAAATATTTATTGCGTTTTCTCTTCAACATTAATTTTAAACAACAGTATGGAATGTTGTATGTTCTCCTAATGTATCCATCAAATACAACATTATAGGCTATTGCCCCTGGTCATTACCCTTATTCATAACTTTGTTGAACCTTTCACAGTTATACAATTTCAAACTTGTATGTCCTGTAATTACTGGACCATTTAACCTCCATTATATATTTTTCACTTTTTATTATTTATTATACTTTACCTAAGATCATATAGGGTACCCAACCTTTTTATAATGTTACATTCTGTCTAGAGAGAGGGGCAAAATATATATATATGAGCTCTCTAAAAAGATTGTTCTGGATAACTTATCTGATAGCTTCAATGATGTAACAATAGCATTATTTGAACCCTGAAAGATAAAAATAAAAAATAATAAAAAAATAATACAATAAATGAATGAACAATGTCACAATGTAATTCACTATTATATGGTTTTCCCACATATTAACATATATACACATTCATATTCGTTCATGAATCATACAATAGATAATGTGCTGATAGGTCTAATAAATTTAGTCAACACTTTCCTATCTCTGTAATGGTTAAGTGCATCAACAAAAAAGTCCCTAGGCTACTAAATTAATACCAGAAATTCACTAGATCAAACTCAGAATTCAATCCCTGTGGCATCCTTGTGCCCAACTTGAAGATCCAAAAAACTTCCCTTTTTGAAAGGGCATATTCCAGATCCCGGCCTCTAGTTTTAGATCTAATTTTCTCTATTAGTGTCAATCTCAGAGTTTCCGAGGGACTAGAATGGCTGTGCTTAAAATGTTGATTCAATGGTATAGTGAGTTTACCTGCCTTACGGCTAGATTTGGAGTTTTGTCACTAACGCCCGCGTTTTACTGGCCGCACCATAAAAATAACTCTGGTATCGAGAGTCCACATAAAGGCTGCGTTAGGCTCCAAAAAAGGAGCGTAGAGCATTTTTAACGCAGCTTCAACTCTCGATACCAGAGTTGCTTATGGACGCGGCCAGCCTCAAAAACGTGCTCGTGCACGATTCCCCCATAGGAAACAATGGGGCTGTTTGAGCTGAAAAAAAACCTAACACCTGCAAAAAAGCCGCGTTCAGCTCCTAACGCAGCCCCATTGTTTGCTATGCGGTAACCCTTCCGACGTCTGCACTTAACACTCTAACATGTACCCCGAGTCTAAACACCCCTAACCTTACACTTATTAACCCCTATTCTGCCGCCCCCACTATCGCTGACCCCTGCATATTATTATTAACCCCTAATCTGCCGCTCCGTAAACCGCCGCTACTTACATTATCCCTATGTACCCCTAATCTGCTGCCCTAACATCGCCGACCCCTATATTATATTTATTAACCCCTAATCTGCCCCCCACAACGTCGCCTCCACCTGCCTACACTTATTAACCCCTAATCTGCCGACCGGACCGCACCGCTATTATAATAAAGTTATTAACCCCTAATCCGCCTCACTAACCCTATCATAAATAGTATTAACCCCTAATCTGCCCTCCCTAACATCGCCGACACCTAACTTCAATTATTAACCCCTAATCTGCCGACCGAATCTCGCCGCTATTCTAATAAATGTATTAACCCCTAAAGCTAAGTCTAACCCTAATACTAACACCCCCTAAGTTAAATATAATTTAAATCTAACAAAATTAATTAACTCTTATTAAATAAATTATTCCTATTTAAAGATAAATACTTACCTGTAAAATAAATCCTAATATAGCTACAATATAAATTATAATTATATTATAGCTATTTTAGGATTTATATTTATTTTACAGGTAACTTTGTATTTATTTTAACCAGGTACAATAGCTATTAAATAGTTAAGAACTATTTAATAGCTAAAATAGTTAAAATAATTACAAATTTACCTGTAAAAGAAATCCTAACCTAAGTTACAAATAAACCTAGCACTAGACTATCAATAAATTAATTAAATAAACTACCTACAATTACCTACAATTAACCTAACACTACACTATCAATAAATTAATTAAATACAATTGCTACAAATAAATACAATTAAATAAACTAGCTAAAGTACAAAAAATAAAAAAGAATTAAGTTACAAAAAATAAAAAAATATTTACAAACATAAGAAAAATATTACAACAATTTTAAACTAATTACACCTACTCTAAGCCCCCTAATAAAATAACAAAGCCCCCCAAAATAAAAAAATGCCCTACCCTATTCTAAATTACTACAGTTCAAAGCTCTTTTACCTTACCAGCCCTGAACAGGGCCCTTTGCGGGGCATGCCCCAAGAAATACAGCTCTTTTGCCTGTAAAAAAAAACATACAATACCCAAGCCCCCTACCATTACAACCCACCATCCACATACCCCTAATCTAACCCAAACCCCCCTTAAATAAACCTAACACTAAGCCCCTGAAGATCATCCTACCTTGTCTTCACCATACCAGGTTCACCGATCGGTCCAGAAGAGCTCCTCCGATGTCCTGATCCAAGCCCAAGCGGGGGGCTGAAGAGGCCCATGATCCGGCTGAAGTCTTCATCCAAGCGGGGCAGAAGAGTTCTTCCATCCGATTGAAGTCTTCATCCAAGCGGCATCCATCCGGAGCGAAGCGGCAGCATCCTGAAGACCTCTACCGCGGAACATCCCTCCTGGCCGACGACTGAGCGACGAATGACGGTTCCTTTAAATGACGTCATCCAAGATGGCGTCCCTCGAATTCCGATTGGCTGATAGGATTCTATCAGCCAATCGGAATTAAGGTAGGAATATTCTGATTGGCTGATGGAATCAGCCAATCAGAATCAAGTTCAATCCGATTGGCTGATCCAATCAGCCAATCAGATTGAGCTTGCATTCTATTGGCTGTTCCGATCAGCCAGTAGAATGCGAGCTCAATCTGATTGGCTGATTGGATCAGCCAATCGGATTGAACTTGATTCTGATTGGCTGATTCCATCAGCCAATCAGAATATTCCTACCTTAATTCCGATTGGCTGATAGAATCCTATCAGCCAATCGGAATTCGAGGGACGCCATCTTGGATGACGTCCCTTAAAGGAACCGTCATTCTGCAGTTGGACGTCGCCGGAAGAAGATGGGTCCGCGGTGGAGGTCTTCAGGATGGAGCCGGTCGTCATCGGATGAAGATAGAAGATGCCGCTTGGATCAAGATGGTTGCCGGTCCGGATCGCCTCTTCTTCCCGGATAGGATGAAGACTTTGGAGCCTCTTCTGGACCTCTTCAGGCACCGAATGATGGATCGCCAACCCCTGCTTGGGTTGGATGAAGATTTTGGAGCCAGGACGGATCGGTGATACCTGGTGAGGTGAAGACAAGGTAGGATTATCTTCAGGGGCTTAGTGTTAGGTTTATTTAAGGGGGGTTTGGGTTAGATTAGGGGTATGTGGGTGGTGGGTTGTAATGTTGGGGGGGGGTATTGTATGTTTTTTTTACAGGCAAAAGAGCTGAACTTCTTGGGGCATGCCCCGCAAAGGGCCCTGTTCAGGGCTGGTAAGGTAAAAGAGCTTTTAACTTTAGTAATTTAGAATAGGGTAGGGCATTTTTTATTTTGGGGGGCTTTGTTGTTTTATTAGGGGGCTTAGAGTAGGTGTAATTAGTTTAAAATTGTTGTAATATTTTTCTTATGTTTGTAGATATTTTATTATTTTTTGTAACTTAGTTCTTTTTTATTTTTTGTACTTTAGCAAGTTTATTTAATTGTATTTATTTGTAGGAATTGTATTTAATTAATTTATTGATAGTGTAGTGTTAGGTTAATTGTAGGTAATTGTAGGTAGTTTATTTAATTAATTTATTGATAGTCTAGTGTTAGGTTTATTTGTAACTTAGGTTAGGATTTCTTTTACAGGTAAATTTGTAATTATTTTAACTAGTTTAGCTATTAAATAGTTCTTAACTATTTAATAGCTATTGTACCTGGTTAAAATAAATACAAAGTTACCTGTAAAATAAATATAAATCCTAAAATAGCTATAATATAAATATAATTTATATTGTAGCTATATTAGGATTTATTTTACAGGTAAGTATTTAGCTTTAAATAGGAATAATTTATTTAATAAGAGTTAATTTATTTCGTTAGATTTAAATTATATTTAACTTAGGGGGGTGTTAGTGTTAGGGTTAGACTTAGCTTTAGGGGTTAATACATTTATTAGAATAGCGGTGAGCTCCGGTCGGCAGATTAGGGGTTAATAATTGAAGTTAGGTGTCGGCGATGTTAGGGAGGGCAGATTAGGGGTTAATACTATTTATTATAGGGTTAGTGAGGCGGATTAGGGGTTAATAACTTTATTATAGTAGCGCTCAGGTCCGCTCGGCAGATTAGGGGTTAATAAGTGTAGGCAGGTGGAGGCGACGTTGTGGGGGGCAGATTACGGGTTAATAAATATAATATAGGGGTCGGCGGTGTTAGGGGCAGCAGATTAGGGGTACATAGGGATAATGTAGCTGGCGGCGGCGTGCGGACGGCAGATTAGGGGTTAATAAGTGTAGGTAGCTGGCGGCGACGTTGTGGGGGGCAGATTAGGGGTTAATAAATATAATACAGGGGTCGGCGGTGTTAGGGGCAGCAGATTAGGGGTACATAAGGATAACGTAGGTGGCGGTCGGCAGATTAGGGGTTAAAAAAATTTAATCGAGTGGCGGCGATGTGGGGGGACCTCGGTTTAGGGGTACATAGGTAGTTTATGGGTGTTAGTGTACTTTAGAGTACAGTAGTTAAGAGCTTTATGAACAGGCGTTAGCCCAGAAAGCTCTTAACTACTGACTTTTTTCCTGCGGCTGGAGTTTTGTCATTAGATGTCTAACGCTCACTTCAGAAACGACTCTAAATACCGGAGTTAGGAAGATCCCATTGAAAAGATAGGATACGCAATTGACGTAAGGGTATCTGCGGTATGGAAAAGTCGCGGCTGAAAAGTGAGCGTTAGACCCTATTTTGAGTGACTCTAAATACCGGCGGTAGCCTAAAACCAGCGTTAGGAGCCTCTAACGCTGGTTTTCACGGCTACCGCCAAACTCCAAATCTAGGTCTTAATGTTCTCTAAGTGTTCACGTATTCTTTCCCTAACTTCACGTGTTGTTAAACTTGTATATTGTACATGACACTGCGTGCAAGTCAGCAAATACACCACATTATATGATCTACAATTGAAAACTTCCTATGTTCATAGGTTTTGCCTGTCACTTCACTTTTAAACTCTTTTCCTGGTGTAAGATGTTCACAGGCCTTGCACGTTCCTGATGGAAAATTTGCAACCTTTGGTTACAACATTGGCTAAGTCATCGTCTGCCACCAGTAGGGGGAGATGTTTTTTTACACTTTTACAAATAGACATAAACTGTTGGCTGTAGTTGGTTACAAAAGTATCCCCATTAAATTATTTTGTTCTTATTTTTTGTGGTTTTTGTAGGGTACATCCTATTTTCTAAAAGGTCCCTAACCTTTTCTCTCAGGGTATGTACCATTTGTGTATCATATCCTCTGGATGTCAGGCGATCCGCCAGACTCTTAGAATGTGCCTCATATTGCTCCGGGCCGGAACAATTTCTCCTGACCCTGATGAATTGACCTTTTGCCACTGCACCAAAAACCTTGTGAGAGTGACAACTCCTTGCATGCAGTAAAGAATTCCCAGATATGGGTTTTCTATATGCTTTGGTTATGATAATGCCAGTTCTCTGTCCAGTTAGACTCAAATCCAGATAATCAATTTTGTTAGTAGAAATTTCATGAGTAAATTTTATCCCCAATTCATTGTCACTTAGACTGTCAACAAATTCCCTAGCAGTCACTGCATCCCCCTTCCAGATAATTAGCATATAATCTATATATCACCTAAAAAAGGCTATGTTATTCCTAAAGGCATTCCCATCTCCATAGATGTGGGACATGTCCCACCAACCCATGAAAAGGTTGGTGTATGAGGGCGCAAACATGGCCCCAATCACTGTCCCACATCTCTGGAGATAGAAATTGCCCTGGAAGGAAAAGTAATTATGGGACAGTAAGAAGCGAGTCACTCTTACTATAAACTTACAGTGTTGTCTACTCCAGTTTGTAGACCTGGTCAGAAAATAATTCACGGCCTCAAGGCCAAGTTCATGCCTAATTGAGGAGTATAGGGCTTGGACATCTATAGTCAACTAACAGAAATCACTCTCCCATTTGATCCTTTCAGTAAGGATCAATATTTCCTTAGTATCTCTTAAATAAGACTACAGGCTTTCCACCATAGGTCTCAAAATTTCATCTAACCATTGGGAGAGTTGTTCTGTAAGTGAACCAATACCACTCACAATTGGTTTTCCATTGACATAACTTAGGGTTTTGTGTACTTTTGACAGGTGATTAAATATTGGCACTACCGGGTGATCAACTACCAGAAACTCAGCTGTTTTTTTGGTCAAATATTCCTATATCTTTACCTTCATCAATTAAATGACATTTCTTTTTTAAAAGTATTTGTTGGATCACTCGCCAGTGTCAAATATTGTGTCTCATCCTCCAACTGTATTTTGGCTTAATTTATAAACCCAGTAAGTTCCATAACTATGACTGATTTGAATTCAACTTATTAAGAGCCTGTCTCTCTTTCCAGGTTAAATTATTACTGTAACCTTCCTTATCCTGATTCGAAAGTTCTATCAAATCTTTTTCTATTTTTTTCTGGAAAGTCATTAGAATGTTTCCCCTATCCTGTATAGGGTAGAATCTAGAGGGTTTCCTTAGTGTGGGTTGGACCTGTGTATGCATCTCATTCTCAATGTCTAATAAGAGGCCCTCCTGTTGGAGTTCCTCTAAATTAAATAGATCACAGAATTCATCAAATTTCAAAGGAGGATTGGACTCACTGTCTTTAATTTCTCTTACACCTTCCTCTGTACCTCCAGAGTAAGGGTCTCCAAGTTTTAATTTGAAGAAAAGTTTCTTTAGAGTAAGGTTCCTGTTCAAACCATTGAAATCAATTAGTGTTTGGAATAAATCAAAGGAGGCTGTAGGAATGAAATTTAGGCCCAGTGATAGTACTCTATGTTCCACTTCAGAGAGTGTGTATGATGCTACATTTATAACACTCATGGATAATATTTCATCTGTCCTTGATTCCTGCCCCTGCATAGTGGATACCTGTTTTGTGGGGGAATATCTTGGGGTTGATACATTTCCATACCCTTTCCTCCCCTGCCACTTCTTTTTGTGCCTCCCCCTCTTCTTCCTCCTCCCCTGAAACTCCCTTGTACCATTGAAAAAACCTTTTCCAGCTCACTCTCATCTCAGATTCTGGGTATAGGGGGTAATTGCTTTGGTGTGTTCCTCACTATATTTGTCTGAGTATCCCCTATCTGTGTATTTAAGAATAGGGGTAACATGTACACTGCCCTGTTTTGGTCTTACACTGTCCCAAGTAGTATTATATGAAGATCCCTCCCCACTGATTTTATCAATATATTCATCTTCCCCACCAGATGCTGATTCCTCACCTAGGAACTCAGCCTCACTCTCAGAGAAAGTCACCACTTTCTCCCTTTGATAATTACTCCTGTTCTTATTAGATCTTATGTTGCAACTTCAAAAGCCCCGGGCACCCTCTCTCCAATTGGCCTGTTTGTTAAAATTCAAATGTTTCTTATTCCAGACATAGATCGTACCATTATCGTAGTCAGCCTTGTCTCTAAGATATTTTCTATGTTTTACCTGCATTAATAGGGTTTTCGCCTCAGCTATAGACTTCAACAATGTAGCATCAAACCTAGAGTAATCCTTATGTTCCCTCCTCCTATTCAATTCATGTTGTATTAAGCCAATTTGTGTCTTAATGTTAGCCAATACAACAGATTTAAATGTAGTAATTAATTTAATCAATTTAAGTGAACACTCTGTCAGGGTATCATTCCAGTCCTTAAAGGGACAGTATACTGTAAAATAGCTTTTCCCTTAATGTGTTTACAATTGCTTTTTTTACCAACTGCAGAGTAAAAAATGTTTGAAAATTAGTTTTTAAAGGTTTATTTGTGTATATTAAAGCTCTGATTTTGAGTTTTGAAGCCACAACCTAATAAAATGGGTTGATCTTGTAGGTATAATCGGATCTCATTGCTGTATCACATTGTGCACATATACCTGCTTCTTTATCTTATATCTGTCCATAAACCAATCACCAGTACTTTGAGAGAACAAAGGAAAATCAACATTTTATTACCTTATCTCTGCTATATCGCACTGGGAGTGTAATTTCTTCTGCTGGCTGTGTTTACAAAGCTTATCTATAGCTGGTACGTGCGGCCACAAACTTTCAGAATAGGTGGGGATACCACATGCTAAATCAACAATTTCAAATGCCAATATAAGGGTAAAGGAGCTACTTGTAAACAATTTAATACACTCCAGCAGGTAAAGTGGATCATTGGGAACAAATTAAAGGGGAGAAAATTTTTGAGTAAACTGTCCCTTTATTGAATTCTTTGTCCTCCGTAATGAATGTAGGGAACTTGTTTAATCTTAGACCCCTGGGGATCATCCCCAAAGTATAATAACGTTCCAATATTCAGATATCCCAATTATACTTCTTCTCCTTGATCATCAGGGTTTCACTGAAAAGCTGTCCCAGAGAGAGCTGTGATTTATCTAATGAAAAAATGCTCTCTAAATCCTTAATGTTAGTGTCCCGTTCATCTACTGATTTTTTTTTTTTTTATATTTATTTCTCTTTATTTCAAATTGATTTGTCAAACAAAACAGGAATGCAAGTTACAACACGCACAATAGTGGCATCTCACATATAGAAACATAATATATAGCAAAAATGTCCAAAAACCATCATTCAATAGCCAGGATCTGTTCAGGAAGTAAAAGTCCAACTATGAAGAGTGATGAAGTAGATCGTTTTCCACAAGCATTGATGGTGGTATTACATACTGGGAGATGCAAAGGCAATTGAACACTGAAGTAACAGCATAACTTAGCATTCAAAAATTCAAGCATAAACATAAACAAAAACAAAAACATATCAGGGAATTGTATGCAATCGGGGTTTCAAGCTAGGGGCAATTCTATCTTCTACCTCCCAGCTATCATACCCTCTTGTCATCTAGTTTAGTGAGGGATATATTACGTGTTTGCAAAAGTATATTGTTCCCAAAGGAATTTCATGTCATGGAAGAAATCTAACTGGCCTGTCTTGAAATAATGGAATCTTTCCAAGATTAATGTGTTCTTTACTTGTTCGATCCATTGATTCAGGTTTGGGACTTGGGGTTTTTTCCAGAGTAAGGGAATGAGACGTTTGGCAGCATTTATTAGAATTTGGTAGAGATGTTTTCTGATTTTACAAGGGGATGGGAAGGTGGCATTAAAAAGAATCACCTCTGGGGAAAGCTCTGTTTGGATGCCAGCTATGGTGCAAGCTGTTTTGTGAATCTGGGCCCAGAAAGGTTTTATTGCAGCGCAGTCCCACCAAATATGACACATAGTGCCTACTTGTCCGCAACCTCTCCAGCATCTATCACTGGCATTTGTAAACATATATTTCAGTTTGCTCAGGGTTAAGTACCATCTAGTGGTTACCTTTAAATTAGTCTCCAACCCCAACGCTGAATGGGACGACTTGGCTGTGGCTTTAACCCCTTAATGACCGAGGGCGTGCAGGGTACGTCCTCAGAAAAAAGGCAGTTAACGCCTGAGAACGTACCCTGCACGTCCTCGGTGTGGAAAGCAGCTGGAAGCGATCCTGCTCGCTTCCAGCTACTTTCCGGTTATTGCAGTGATGCCTCGATATGGAGGCATCCTGCAATAACCTTAGATGGCCATCCGATGCAGAGAGAGCCACTCTGTGGCCCTCTCTGCACCGGACATCGATGGCCGGTATCGTTGGTGGGTGGGAGCCGGTGTGGGAGGTGGGTGGCGGCCATCGATGGCCCTGGTCATGTGGAGGGGGGCGGGATCATGGGCGTGGAAGTCCGGGCATGCGCGCGGGCGCTCGCACGTGCACGAGGGGGTGCGCGTGGGCGCGCGCCGGGGCAGGGACCGGGTGGGGACCGCTGCACTACAGAAAAAAATGTGTCCCAAAATAAAAGTGGGACCAATAATTTAAAAAAAAAACCCTTAGGCGTTATTTAGGTGGTGGGGGTTGGTCCGTGGGGGGGGCGGGAAGCTACACTACAGAAAAAATTTAAAAAAAATTAAAAAAATAAACATTTAATTGTGCAAACTGGGTACTGGCAGACAGCTGCCAGTACCCAAGATGGCCCCCAATAAGGCAGAGGGGGAGGCTTAGAGAGCTGTTTTGGGGGGGATCAGGGAGGTTGGGGGCTAAGGGGGGATCCTAAACACAGCATATGTAAATAAGACTTTCTGCCAGTACTTAAGATGGCGGGGACAATAGTGGGGTGGGGGAGGGAAGGGAGCTGTTTGGGAGGGATCAGGGGGTGGGATGTGTCAGGTGGGAGGCTGAACTCTACACTAAAGCTAAAATTAACCCTGCAAGCTCCCTACACACTACCTAATTAACCCCTTCACTGCTAGCCATAATACACGTGTGATGCGCAGCAGCATTTAGCGACTTTCTAATTACCAAAAAGCAACGCCAAAGTCATATATGTCTGCTATTTCTGAACAAAGGGCATCCCAGAGAAGCATTTACAACCATTTGTGCCATAATTGCACAAGCTGTTTGTAAATAATTTCAGTGAGAAACCTAAAATTGTGAAAAAATTAACGTTTTTTTTAATTTGATCACATTTGGCGGTGAAATGGTGGCATGAAATATACCAAAATGGGCCTAGATCAATACTTGGGGTTGTCTACTACACTACACTACACTAAAGCTAAAATTAACCCTAGAAGCTCCCTACATGCTCCCTAATTAACCCCTTCACTGCTGGGCATAATACACGTATTTTGCGCAGGGGCATTTAGCAGCCTTCTAATTACCAAAAAGCAAAGCCAACGCCATATATGTCTGCTATTTCTGAACAAAGGGGATCCCAGAGAAGCATTTACAACCATTTATGCTATAATTGCATAAGTTGTTTGTAAATAATTTCAGTGAGAAACCTAAAGTTTGTGAAAATATTTGTGAAAAAGTGAACAATTTTTTTTATTTGATCGCATTTGGCGGTGAAATGGTGGCATGAAATATACCAAAATGGGCCTAGATCAATACTTTGGGATGTCTTCTAAAAAAAAATATATACATGTCAATGGATATTCAGGGATTCCTGAAAGATATTAGTGTTCCAATGTAACTAGCGCTAATTTTGAAAAAAAGTGGTTTGGAAATAGCAAAGTGCTACTTGTATTTATGGCCCTATAACTTGCAAAAAAAGCAAAGAACATGTAAACATTGGGTATTTCTAAACTCAGGACAAAATTTAGAAACTATTTAGCATGTGTGTTTTTTGGTGGTTGTAGATGTGTAACAGATTTTGGGGGTCAAAGTTAGAAAAAATGTGTTTTTTTCCATTTTTTCCTCATATTTTATAATGTTTTTTATAGTAAATTATAAGATATGATGAAAATTATGGTATCTTTTGAAAGTCAATTTAATGGCGAGAAAAACGGTATATAATATGTGTGGGTACAGTAAATGAGTAAGAGGAAAATTACAGCTAAACACAAACACCGCAACAATGTAAAAATAGCCTTGGTCCCAAACGGACAGAAAATGGAAAAGTGCTGCGGTCATTAAGGGGTTAAACCAGGATGACCATTGTTTAGCTGAGAAGCATTTGTTAAGTTCCTTATCCCAGCTAAGCGTGTAGGTCGGTTTTGTGGAATAAAAGGACTTAAGAAGGCATCGATACATTAGGGAGATTGTTTTTTTAGGGGGGGTTGGTGATGAGCAAAGGGATTCAAAAACTGTGAGAGGTCTAAAGAAGTCTTTCTGTGACTTATGGGATACGAGGAAATGTCTTACCTGATTGTAATACAACCAGGAGTGGAATTGAATAAAGTCTCTCTCCAGCAGTATTTCTCTAGAGGACAGCTGGCATTTAGTTACTAAGAGATGTATAGGCATGTGGCTTCTCAGGGAAGTTGGGTTTGGACTGATGGTAGGGATTCTAGGAGCGTCTACTGAGAATTCTCTATTCAGGTGTAATATTGAGAGTGGAGAATAGTGAGAGGAGATGAGGTGGAATTTATTTCTTATCAGCGTCCAGTCTGACCAAGCCTCCTTGAGTATTGGATATGCGGCTATAGTGTTTTTACAGGGTTTTTGGGGGGCCCAGCAAATGCCACCCAGACATGGGACACCTAAGATTTGTTGTTCTAGCTGGACACAGCTCTTGTAGGAATTATCTCCTTGCCTACACCAATCTATTATTCTGCTCAGTGAAGTCGCAAGTTTATACAGGTAGATGTTAGGGACTCCCAGTCCCCCATCTTCCCTATGGGTATACATGGTGCTTTTTGCTATTCTTGGGGGTCTTTAATGCCATATATATGTATCTATTATTGCCTGCAGTTTCCAGATGTAAGTGTTGGTGCCAGGGAATGGGCAGAGCCTGAAGGACATAAAGGGCCTTTGGTAAAAGGGTCATTTTCGTTGCGGCAATTCTGCCCAACCAGGAAATATTCTTTGGGAGCCAGTAGGAGGTCAATTGGGAGAACTCTTCCAAGAGTTTGCCATAATTTAATTTACGTAAGTCATCTAACTTGGGTGTAAGAAAAATCCCTAGGTATTTTAAAGCATGGCTTTGAATTTTGAAGGGGAAGTGGTGTTTAATTAACGAAAGCTCTTCTTCCGGCATATTTAAAGGGAGGAGTTCTGATTTATTCCGGTAATTGAGAAATTTGAGACCCTACCGAATGTTTCTAATTCATCTTGGACCGCTGCCAGGGATTGTTGTGGAGAAGACAAGGTCATAAGCATATCATCGGCAAACATTGCCAATTTGTAGGTCCCTCCTTGTAATGTAATGCCGAGTACATTCGGGTTGTTGCGGATACGCTCCACCAAGGGCTCCAGGGACAACACGAACAGCAAAGGGGAAAGAGGGCAGCCTTGACGGGTTCCATTGCCAATTTCAAAATAATCAGATAGAGTCCCATTGACTCTGACTTGGGCTGAGGGGTATGTATATAGGGCAAAAATTTTGTTGATAAAAATAGTGGGGAAGCTGAACTTTTGCAGGGTGGACCGAAGAAAGGTCCAGTCCAGCCTATCAAAAGCTTTCTCAGCGTTGGTTGATAGAAATGCAGAGGGGATATTAACTTTTTTAGTGTATTCCATGAGGTGTACTACCTTGCACGTGTTGTCCCTGGCCTCCCGAGACGGCACGAACCCCACTTGATCCTGGTGGATCAAATTTGGTAAGAAATTGTTTATCCTATTCGCTAGTATTTTAGCATACAATTTTAGGTCGACATTGAGCAGGGAGATGGGTCTGAAGTTTGCCGGGGAGGTGGGGGGGTTTGCCTGGTTTAGGGAGGACGGTAATGTGAGCCTGTAGCATAGTGTCCGGGAACGTATTGTCGTTGGGGATGTTGTTAAACAGGGTAAGGAGATGTGGGGTCAGTTGGGCTTTAAAGGTTTTGTAGTATCTATTAGAGAAGCCATCTGGGCCGGGGGCTTTCTCCGGCTTCAGGTCTGTTATAGCATCCAAGATCTCTTTACTGGAGATTGGTGCGACCAGTGAGTCCCTCTCTGTAGCGCTTAGTTCGGGGAGTGAGATGTCTTTGAGATATTCATCGCATAGGATCTTGTGTGATTCCAAGGATCTATTCGGAAATAGATTGTAAAGCTTATGATAAAAGGACTTAAAAGTGTCGCCTATGGTCTTAGTATCCTCAATTACCTTGCCGTGCTGTGGAGTAAGAGAGTGGATGTATGATTGAAGTGATTGTTTCTTTAATGCCCTGGCCAAGAGTTTCCCGGATTTGTTCCCTTCCCCATAATATTTTTGTTTTATATGTAGTTGTTGTTTTTGGGACTCTATTTGCAAGAATTCATTACGATTATTTTGCTTATCCGTTAGGGTGGCAAGTAGGGTTTGGTCTGTTGGGTATAGTTTTAAAAGATAGTCAGCTTCGGAAACTTCCTGTGCTAGCCTGGTGTAGGATTCTAAGGATTGCTTTTTCTTAGTTGTCTTAATCTTGATAAATTCGCCCCTAATGAAAGCCTTATGGGCTTCCCAGACCATAGCTGTGTTGGAGTCAGGAAGGTTATTGATAGAAAAGTAGAGATCTAACTGTTTGTTAATTTTTCCACTGTCTGTGGGTCAGAAAGTAAGGAATTATTTAATTTCCAGGAGAAAGGCTTTATCGGGGTAGATGGCCATACTAGTTTACACTCTACTAGTGAATGGTCGGACCAGGATGTATGTTTTATTTTAATGTCTTTGACTAGGGAAAGGGCAATGTGGTCTACCAGGATGTAGTCGATTCTGGAGTAGCTTTTTTGTGCGTGGGAGAAGAAGGTGTAGTCCCTCATTTGTGGATGGGCATACCTCCATGCGTCGTGTAGGGTTAGAAATTTAATGTTCTGCCAAATTGAATGTAAGAATTTCCGGTTGGGTTTAGTGTTGGGATTGGAGCAGTCTAGATCAGGGTCAAAGGGGGTGTTTAGATCTCCAGTAACTACTAGCGGGCCCTTCTGAAGGTCGGATATTTTAGTGGAGATGTGGGAGAAAAATTTATCTTGACCAACGTTAGGAGCATAGAGGTTTACAATGGTGATTGGTTTACCGAACATCAGACCTGTGATCCCTAAATACTTGCCCTCTATATCTTTATCTACTTGGAGGAGTTTAAATGGGATAGATCTATGTATTAGAATGCTTACTCCGTTCACCTTTTTAGTGGGACATGTACTATGGTAATGTTGGGGGAAATGGGGGGAAAAGTATTTGGGAATTGTATTTGCTTTGAAATGAGTTTCCTGCAATAGCAATATGTGCCCACCCCTCTTACATAAATCCTGAATGGCCATAGCTCTCTTATTTGGACTATTAATACCCCTTACATTCTGTGTGATAATTTGATTAGGTTGTGATGTTAAAGACGGTCTAGCCATGCAATCCTATAGAATAAGCTAATAAGCACGTTAACTTCCACATGACATGTAAATAATACTAGAAAACACTGAATTTCCCTGGATATACAATAAGAAAAAAATCAATAACAAACTGTAACAGTTAAGTATAGAAATATAAAAAATTACACAACAGGTGTAGAACAAATGGCAGAGGATGGAAATCTTCTAAATTAGGAGATAATCCCCTTATGGGCTTAAACATGTTAATTAAAGGTATATAACACCAATAGTGTGACATATAATGAACAACAATGCATGCTTTTGTATTTTATAGTAGGGTCTGGGATAGAACTGCGCTTTACCGAGCACATCGCACTCCAAAGAATATTAAACAAAAGACCCTTTCTCTTTGGGATACGACACAGTATGAGAGAGCACCGAAAAAACATTATTAACACAGTATTTATAGTCAAGACTCAGCATGCCCCCATACTACACCAACATGCAATGTTACTCCTGCCATCTTAAGACATATCAGACATGTATAGTAAGTCCACATATATAAAACAGTTGAGATGCAATTATAATTCAGAAAGTTCTACAGTAAAGCCCCCTTGAGGGCTGAAGCAACTTTCCTAATAGTTACCATCCTGGGGCTATCAGCCCATTGAGTCAGCTGTCGAAGGACCAGGTCTGGTTTTGCGGGGTTTTTTGGAGGAGGCCTCCTGCCATTCCTCCCTTTGTGGAAGTGGAGGAGGAAGCAGATCTGTTGTTGCCGCGGGGATGTTGAAATCCTCCCGCAGGGATGTGAGATTAATTTCCAGGGACTTGCAGATCTGTTCCAAGTCGTCCTGTGAGTTGTACAGTAGCCTCTTGCCTTTCCAGGAAATTTGCAGATGAAATGGGTGGCCCCATCGATATGGGATGTTGAGTTGCCGCAGCTTTGTTGTTAAGGGCCTGAGTTCTCTCCTTTTTAATAAAGTCCTGTGCGTCAGGTCTTCAAAAACCTGAATTGATACTGATCTGAACCTCAAAGGATGTTTCTGTCTTGCCCTCTTCATGATTTCCTCCTTGATGGAGTATGTGGTAATTTTGACGATAACGTCTCTAGGAGGCTGGTCCCCCAAAGGCTTGCTTCACAGAGCTCTATGGAAGCGATCTAGGGCTATTGTGGAGTCGTCTCCTGTATCCAGTAGATAGGAGAAAAGGCCCTGGATAAAGTCTTCAAGATCTGCGGGGGCAATGGTTTCAGGAATGCCCCGGATTCTTACATTGCCCCTGCGACTCCTGTTCTCCAGGTCGTCTATCTTGTTTTCCATTTGAGCCATGCTGGTGTCTTGCTGTGCTATCTTAGCCCTTAGGAAAGCGATGTTTGAAGTGGTTAGATCAGATTGACTCTCTAGTTTCTCCACCCTCTGGCCGACTTCAGATATTTCCTTTTTAATGCCTGCAATCTCCTCTATGATACACTGTCTTACTTGGCCAACCAGAGAGGTAAAGTCTTTTTTGGAAGGAAGTGAGTCAAGTAGTGCTTTAGGGATTGTGATAGCAGATTCCGGATTTTCCAGCTCAGAATCCGAGGAGGATGAGGGAGACCTGGGGTGAGACGCTGTAATTTTGGGAGTGGCAGGGGCAGTGGTTTCCAAAGATTTAAAAAAATTATTCACAGAGGGTGTTTGGCCCTGTTTCTTAGCGGCTTTTTCAGGCTTGCTTCCCTTCTTAGGTGACATGATCGCTGCTTGAATGTGCAACAAAGTGGGGCGTGGGGCTGAAAGAAATTTATTCTCTCTCTTGGATGTTGAGCAGAGCAAAAATGTTCATGAAAGAGTGAGGCAGTCTATATATGAAGGGAAGAAGGGTGGTAATTATAAGCTCCCTCAGTTGTACTATGGTGTTAATATCTAGTCTCCTATACCACCATCCCTACTATCAGATGAGACCAGGCCTCAAAATCAAACATGGCCACTATACGCAGAGCTGATTGGGAGACTCACCCAGGGTATTAGGCAGGAGGGTGGTTATGTAGCCTTGGCGTAGGGGAAGTTCGGTTGAAAAATGTGTTTAATAAAGTCTGTTCTAAGCACTCACCTAACGCTCGGCATGGGCAGTGTCCCAGGGTGGACCAGCAGGTTAATGCTTGTTATCTGGTACCATTGTAGAGTGCGTGGGGTGACGATGCGGTTTGTCTATGGCAGCTGTGAGTGTCATACCTTAGCGGGTTGTGATCAGCTGTCTACCGATATCTGTCTCCTTCTCAGGGGTAGAATTAGCCCCGCTTCGATCTGCAATATTCCGGCACCTATACGTTTCATGCCTTGGGTAGGTAAAGATCTGTCGATGGATATTCTGCAGGTCGGGACCCACGTGGGCCGCTCCGCAGCTTTGGACACTCACACGTTAATGCCGTGCTTAGGATAGTCACCAGGAACCGGAGAAATTGTCTTAGGTTGTTGTCCACAAGGTTGCAGGCATTTTTTACAAAGTTTCCTGCGTTGGTTAGGTGCTTAAGAAGTTTTTTAGCCCTGAAGGGAGCACGGAGCTCACAAGAGTGCAGCCATCTTCACAGAGCACTGGCTCCGCCCCCTTCCATATACTGATTTTAATGAAAAATAGACACATTCTGTCATACCCACATTCCCATTCTCTGTTACATTTTCCATGTTCACAGCTGTGTAGTTCCTATGTTTCAGAATGGTAAGAGTTGGGTTTGCCTGTATACCCAATAATTACACCACACAAAATGATAACCCTTCAGGAACTAACTCCGACAATACTCTTATATCCACAAATTTCCTGTTTTCATTCAGCCAGGATTACATTTGCAATATTGCAGCTATTTCCCTGCTGCTAGTGAATGTGCACCCAGGGCAAATGTTACCCCCACAATATACTCCGTGTCAACTGCACCAGAGTTAGAGTCACAGTCATAGTAAAAAAAAAAAAAAAATGTATTGAACACAGTCTTACCCCAGTCCACAGAGAGGGACAGATGTAATCCAAGGACTCTCCCTGTCCTCCCCAGGGTAGGCTGCAGTAAATAGCGGCTTCCTCACTCCTGTTAGGTGCAAAAAACTTTCCTTCCCAGCTGTGCCGTGTCTTCTTTGGCTCCACCCAGTATAAGGCAAATTGTTTCAGATACTCGGTAAGAATGAACAAACTGGGGAGTCCACTTCAATAAAAACACCTTTTATTTTCCTTTGCATGTTTAAAATACAAACAGCGATTCCTTTTCCACTGTACTCTCACAGGCATCCGGATGTGATGGCAGCGTCACAGGTCATCTGACGTGTTTTGGTCAATGGCCTTAGTCTTCACTGTGTGACCTGTCTATCCAGACTAAAAACTTATACCATATGTCCTTCTCAATGATAGGTTAAAACTTGGAAGGAAAGGATAGAGGGCGCCACATGGTGCAGATCATAAAATTAAATAAAAGCAACAATTGGATCACAAGAATCCTACTCACACAGTATAAGGCACCAATGTGCAGTATTCGCAGTCCGGAACCACACGTCGTCCGGTAGACCTCTTTTGAAGTGTGTCGTTAGATGGGATTCCTCGTCTCACCAGGGAGAGTCCAGGGAAATCCAAACTGGTGTAATGGGAGCAAATCAGTGTCCAAAATAGCTCACACCAAAAATCCCAAAAGATCCAAATAGATGGTAATACAATATAATTGGCCTAAGCCAAAATGATGCAGCAGGTAGAGAGTTAAAAAGTAAGATAACATTTATTCCAAATTAAAAACAACAGCAACGCGTTTCTCAGTGTTAAACACTGTTTCATCAGGCTATACAAACATACTCTCAACTGCCATATTTAAAATAAACAAGAACCAATCATTAGTCGGATCAAAATCCACACCCTAATTGGGGTATACCATTATACACATAATGTGGTGAACAGCAGTTTTTATTTATAACATTGTTTTAATTAAAACTATATAAAATTCTATAAAAATCTGCAGAACCTATTGTAGTATGCTATATAAGCAATCATTTTCCAAAGACAACAAAATGTAGTATCTTCTTAGAGACATAATGTAATTCTAGTGAGTTATCATTTGCAACCCTGGCATAGTCTAATAGTGGTATGAACTGTTAATAGTAACAGCCTTTTGTTTAGTAACCACTTTTGTTACATGTAATTTTCAACATACCAATATTTTTTATTATTGATAAAGTAGTTACATATATTCCTCCTTTACTAGTTTGGGGAATATGAAGAGATGATAGTCAAAATGTTTATTAGTTTAGAGGGCGACTGTAATAGACGCTTCATGTTTCCATAGTAACCCTCCTGTGTCAGTCTCGAAACAGGTTTGATGACAGAGAGGGGGTGTGTGGTTAAAGTCACGCCCAAAACCTCTAGACCGGTCAGGCCAAATTTAGAATTACCTATTGAAGTAATATCTATAGATTATAGACCACATTACTCACGCTGTTTAGAAAGATCAGTTGAGATTAACACAGCGACATCACTCCCATTTTGTTGTCTTTGGAAAATGATTGCTTATATAGCATACTACAATAGGTTCTGCAGATTTTTATAGAATTTTATATAGTTTTAATTAAAACAATGTTATAAATAAAAACTGCTGTTCACCACATTATGTGTATAATGGTATACCCCAATTAGGGTGTGGATTTTGTTCCGACTAATGATTGGTTCTTGTTTATTTTAAATATGGCAGTTGAGAGTATGTTTGTATAGCCTGATGAAACAGTGTTTAACACTGAGAAACGCGTTGCTGTTGTTTTTAATTTGGAATAAATTTTATCTTACTTTTTAACTCTCTACCTGCTGCATCATTTTGGCTTAGGCCAATTATATTGTATTTGTATTACCATCTATTTGGATCTTTTGGGCTTTTTGGTGTGAGCTATTTTGGACACTGATTTGCTCCCATTACACCAGTTTGGATTTCCCTGGACTCTCCCTGGTGAGACGAGGAATCCCATCTGACGACACACTTCAAAAGAGGTCTACCGGACGACGTGTGGTTCCGGACTGCGAATACTGCACATTGGTGCCTTATACTGTGTGAGTAGGATTCTTGTGATCCAATTGTTGCTTTTATTTAATTTTATGATCTGCACCATGTGGCGCCCTCTATCCTTTCCTTCCTAGATATATCATCCGTGTTGCGGCACAACACCTTGGAGGAGCGGCCTACACTTTCTTGGAATACCCTCATCTATCTGTCAGCTTTTGGAATTGCCATTGTGTATTCCTGGACTTTGTATTAGAATACATACACTGAACTATACAGTTTGTATTGTTTTCTTCACTTTGGAGTGCCATTACATTGATGTTCTGATATTAATATCATAATACTGTTGTTGCTATTTTATGTATTAATTATTTATATTCCTATAGCTCACTTACCTTTAACTTATCATTAATTTTTGTAATACCAATCCTAGGCGCATCTTAAAAGTGCTTTAGTGACGCCATCACTGAAGCACTAGTTATAGGTTAAAACTTACTGACGCTGCCGACCCAGCCCCTTTGCCATATAATTCATATAGTTATATATATTAACAAATCCTTACTTACACATGAATTCACATTTTTTAAAGTAAGCATATGTATTTAATTCATATTAGGGGAGACAGGGTCATGGCTAACTCACAAAGGTGTATACAAATGTAGTAACCGAACGTACAAGGCCTGTGAACATCTTACACCAGGAAAGGGGTTTAAAAGTGAAGTTACAGGCAAAACCTATGAACATAGGGAGGTTTTCAATTGTAGATCATATAATGTGGTGCATTTGCTGACTTGCACGTAGTGTCATGTACACTATACAGGTTTAACAACACGTGAAGTTAGGGAAAGAATATCGGAACACTTAGGGAACATTAAGGCAGGTAAACTCACTACACCATTGATCCAACATTTTAAGCACAGCCATTCTAGTTCCCCGGAAACTCTGAGATGGACACTAAAAGAGAAAATTAGATCTAAGACTAGAGGTAGGGATCTGGAATATGCCATTTCAAAAAGGGAAGTTTTTTGGATCTTCAAGTTGGGCACAAGGATGCCACAGGGTTTGAATTCTGAGTTTGATCTAGTGAATTTCTGGTATTAATTTAGTAGCCTAGGGACTTTTTTGTTGATGCACTTTACCATTACAGAGATAGGAAAGTGTTGACTAAATTTTTTAGACCTATCAGCACATTATCTATTGTATGATTAATGAACGAATATGAATGTGTATATATGTTAATATGTGGGAAAACCATAGAATAGTGAATTACATAGTGACATTGTTTATTCATTTATTGTATTATTTTTTTTATTATTTTTTATTTTTATCTTTCAGGGTTCACATAATGATATTGTTACATCATTGAAGCTATCAGATAAGTTACCCAGAACAATCCTTTTAGAGAGCTCATATATATATTTTGCCCCTCTCTCTAGACAGAATGTAACATTATTAAAAGGTTGGAGATGTACCCTATATGATCATAGGTAAAGTATGATAAATAATAAAAAGTGAAAAATATATAATGGAGGTTAAATAATTACAGGACATACAAGTTTGAAATTGTATAACTGTGAAAGGTTCAACAAAGTTATAAATAAGGGTAATGACCAGGGGCAATAGCCTATAATGTTGTATTTGATGGATAAATTAGGAGAACATACTTAACATTCCATACTGTTGTTTAACATTAATGTATGAAGAGAAAACATGATAAATATTTACTTGCAATTTAAATATTGCTTAGGCAAAAACCAGCCCTAATATGAATGAAATACATATGCTTACTTTTAAAAATGTGAATTTGTGTGTAAGTAAGGATTTGTTACTATATATAACTATATTAATTATATGGCAACCTATCATTGAGAAGAACATATGGTATAAGTTTTTAGTCCGGATAGACAGGTCCCACAGCTAAGACTAAGGCCATTGGTCGAAACGCGTCAGCTGACCTGTGACGCTGCCGACACAACCGGATGTCTGTGAGAGCACAGTGGAAAAGGAATCGCTGTATTTTAAACATGCAAAGGAAAATAAAAGGTGTTTTTATTGAAGTGGACTCCCCGGTTTGTTCATTCTTACAGAGTATAGTAAGTGTCAGGTCTGATGAAAAAAGAGTAATGTCGTCTGCAAACAAGGCTATTTTATGTACAGTGCCGAAAAAAGTGACACCCTTCATTTGCGAGTCAGTTCTAATCTGCTCAGCCAGCGGTTCTATGGCTAACACAAATATCAAGGGTGACAGGGGACAGCCCTGTCTAGTGCCATTCATTATGGTAAATGGGGCAGACTGGAAGCCAAGACCTCTCAACAGAGCTGAGGGGGTAGAATAAAGGGCCTTAATCGCCGTGATCAATTCAATTTTTAAGGACTTCCCACAGAAACTGCCATTGCACCCGGTCGAAAGCCTTCTTGGCATCCAGGGAGATGATAGATAAAGGCTTATGGAGGCTTGAGGAGAAATTAAGGATGTTTAACAAATGCCTGGTGTTATTGGGGCCCTCCCACTTTGGAACAAATCCCACCTGATCTGGGTTGATGAGGTGTGGTAATAGACTCGCTACGCGATTAGCCAGCAACTTAGAATAGAACTTTATATCAGCGTTAATGAGGGATATTGGCCTATAACTGGCGCACAACAAGGGATCCTTATTTGGTTTAAGTATGGTTATAATGGTGGCTTCAAGGAATTCTTTTTTAATGACTTGCTGTATTTCCGTAAGGGAAAAAGGGGAGCTCATGAGGCCACGCTGTTCCTGGGAAAGTGTGGGGAAGTTTAAGGACTCCAGGTAAATGCGTATGTTATTCAGAGAAATTGTCTGAGGCCTTTCAGAGCTACTTATGTTATAGAGATTTGAATAATATTTGGAGAATTCTGCACCTATAGAAGTGTATCCGCTATATTACTTTTATAATAAAAGAGTTGTTTCAATTTGGTTAAATTAATTTGGGTCCTATTAAGCTTGATTTTAGAGATATGATTATTTACATTAATAATTTGAAGTGTTAGGGCTGTTGTTGGAGAGACTCTATTTTGTGTTTCTAAATCTCTAAGCTTGATATGGGCCGGCAATAGGGATAATACAGCATCCTAAGGTGCTCTTGTTTGACTATCATAAGCCCCTTTTGCAGCGCTCCACAGGGTGTCATCTCTGAATAGTGCATTATCATTAATATGTATAAAATGTATGAGTTCCTTACAAAGCTCCTCTCTAAACGGGACATCTCCTAGAAGATGATGGGGCATGCCCCAGGGGGCTCTAGTATGTAGGGTGTTCGCCAAAAGTATGTCCACCAGAACATGATCATGGTCTGACCTAGCACAAAGGGAAATGCTGGCTTGCGTAATAAGGTCTAAAGAGTCGGCCGGGGAAAAAATGTAGTCTAGTCTAGCGTATTGCTTGTGCGGGTGCGAGAAATGAGTGTAGTCCTTGTTTCTAGGGTGGACAGCTCTCCAAACATCATAGTAACCTGAGCAAGACATACTGGCTAAAAGCTGAGCAGATGAATATGTCTTGTCTGTGTCAACAGTTTTCGTATCAGCTCTAGGGTCCCAAACCATGTTAAAGTCCCCAGCTAAAATGAATCTAACCTGTTTACCCTGGTCAATTATATGGAGGATATGTTTCAGGTATTTGGGCTGGTGGGTATTGGGGAGGTAAACAGAGGCTAGCGTATAAAAACCGTGGTTCAATTTACAGATCAGAATGACATATCTAGATTGAGGGTCCTTAATGACCTGGATGGACTCAAATGCCAGTTGCTTATAGAGTAGAATGGCAGTGCCTCTGGCTTTCTTAGTGAAAGGGGCATATTCAATATGAGTATAGAACTTGGAGGAAAGTCTAGTTCATTTGTTCGCTAACCAATGTGTCTTGAAGGAAAACAATGTAAGGGTTATGGTGTTTTAATGAATGTAGTAAAATACTAAGTTTGTGAGGAGAGTTGAGTCCTCTGGTATTATGAGTGAGAATTCTTAAAGTAGACTGAGCCATGCATCAAAATGGAGGGACAATGAGGGTGAGGTATAAAAACCTCTTAATAAGGGGTAGATGGAGGGGAGGTGGGAGGGGAGAGGTAGGTAGGGAGGGGAAGACGCTGGAGAGTGTCTAAGAGTGTGGTGGAAATAGTCCACCTTAAAGGAGCCCTAGAGTGGGCTTCTGAGTGGGGGGGGGATCACTATGCTTAAGAGAAGATGAAGAAGGGCCAGAATGCCAGCCCCGCTCTAAAACAAACAACATTATGTCAATTACTAGAAAACAGTAGATCCTGAGTTAAACAGTGGAAAATAGTGCAAGGGACATTGTAAAAAGTGCATTTCTGAATACATATAACTAAAAACAAGTGGTAACAGTCCAGAAATAACATTGTTAGAGGAGTGTATCTAAACAATAAGGTGCGGACAATAAGTAAAGGTCCAGAATGAGCATTAAACTGCCAGGTTATCTAAACCTGCTAAGCAGGTAGTGAAGTATACTTAGTACCCATCTGCCTGCTCAAAAAATCAGGAATTGGACCCAGGGAGTCTAGCAGGGTCAAGTGGTTGCTGTAACTTAGGGTGCTTCACTCTTTGATCTTTTGCAGACCATTCAGGTGCTGTGGCACGCAGTTTAGGGTGTAAAGGCACTTGCGATGGTGTGGGGTTCCTGTAGGAGACCCCAAGACATGAGAAGAGAGAATCCCTGAGAGACAGTGGAGGCCAAAAATGTCTGGTTGTCCTTCGTGATGATGAGCCTGGTGGGGTAACCCCAAATGTACCTGAGGTTGGCTTTGCGTAGTGTAGTAGTAACAGGTTGGAACTGCCGATGTTGCTGGAGGGTGTGGGCAGACAAGTCAGGGAGGAGCTGGACATCTCTGAATCTTTCACTCAGAATCGGTTTCTTTAAAACGGCTTGCATAAGGCGATATTTATATAGGAAGCTGTGAAAGCAAGCTATGACATCTCTTGGCTTGTCCGGGGCCACCATCCTAGAATGGAGGGCCCTGTGAGCTTGCTCCATGGTGCTTGTTATCCCCTCAGGGGAGCCTACCTGCTCCTGAAACAGAGCATGCAGGTAGTCTTGTAGGTCAGCCGGCGAGACAGATTCTGGGATGCCTCGGAATCTTATGTTGTTGCGCCTGGACCTATACTCAATGTCTGCCAACTTGAATTCCAGTTGTGAAATTTGTTCAGCTAGGTTTTCTGAGTACGCTAATAAGCTGGATTGGTCCACGACTATATGATCCTGTTTCCACTCCAAAGCATCTACTCTCTCTCCATTTTCAGTGATCTCCTTCTTCGCTGGATCTCCTTGGTTATAGATTGTGTCTGAGTAGCCAGCAGATTTTTGAGCATAGATTCCATAATAAAGTGCTGAGAGGCACCAACAGAATGTGTGCTAGACAGAGACTCCTCATTTTGAGAGTCAGAATCACTTATTTCTCTGTGGGACTCAATGGCCGGATCTTTGGCCGAGTGTGTAAAATGGTCATACACCATTTTTTTGGATTTAGAGCTAGACTTAGGGTGCTTCCTGGCTGAATGAGGCATTGTGGATGGTGCGCAGCAACCAGTACAGAAACCTAGCAATGAGCAGCTATACAAATAGGAGATACACACACCACTGATGAGGAATACAAGGGTAAATTAACAGATGCATTAACAACCTGGTATTACACGTCAATGTTAAGAGCGGGGCTGGACAGCATGTCACAAGTTGGGCTACATCATAATATCTTTTGCTTATTATTCCCTTTCGTATGGCTCATAAACAGAAGTAGCTTAGTGAGTGAGCTGATACGGTTCTGGAAAAATTATACCGCCAAAAATTTAGTACTCCAGTCACCTATCAGCACCTAAAAGTCATCACTGAGTAAGGGCAAAAATGCCCCATCTTAACTCAGGGAAGAGGGGATACAACCCGAAGAAAGGGGAAAAGGAAGGGGGAAGTGACCAGTGCAGACTAGCTGAGCCGGAAAGGAAGAGTCTTGAGGGGATCTCACAAAACACAGTACACAATATAAATTTACAGCGTATAGCACAATATGAGCCAATCATATAAAAACCCAGCACACATAGTATACAAATAGGAGTCCTGTGAAAGGAAGGTGGGATGTTAAAAAGCAAGATGACACTACACTTTGGGTTAATGCCCCAAAGACAGTTAAGCTGATGCAGCAGCTATTATAGTACGAAGGTAGCTCATAGAAACAATATTGAGTCCAGGGCAACCTATGTGAAAGTTACTTCTGATGGCTCTTTTTTAGAGAATAAGGTTCCCTGGTACTAGTTGGTTCACTAGGAGGGAAAAGTAATGTTCCTAATGGAGCCCAAAAACTTGTGATGGGCGGGCTAAGGAGCCTCCAAGCAGACACCATTCAGCTCCAAGTATAGTATTCCTAGAGGAACCGTGGCAATAATAATGGTATATACTTTGCAAGACATCCAGTGTGCTTAGATAAAGCAGGGGGGAGGGTATAGGCCCGGGGACAAGGAAACCCCAGCAAGTGATTATGTGGTGCTGTACTAAGAGTGGCTGCAAACACTATGTGGTGTATCCTATACACATAGTTGAAGGACCGTCACTAAGGGTAAACTGTACAAAGATGGTATGAGGAAATAATATATATAGAAAAAGCACAGATCTCACCCGGGACCTCTAGGATGCCAGTGTCTCCAGAGCTACAGCCCTTGTGATAAGTATAGGCCCAGACAGGCCTCACCATATCCATTTAGGTGGCAGAAGGCACTACCGGATCCCCAGTGGTCTCTCAGCTCCTCTCCAAATACCCTCCAGTTGCCTCAAGGTTGGTCAGACATCTGATAATGCAGGGAATGGTAGGCCACCTCCTCCTCTGAAAACTCCGTAGGCACTACCGATGACGGCTCTGTCTCTCCTAGGAGGCCGCAAGATGGCCGTGGTTCATCCCAAAAAGACAGCTGGTAAGTGCCGGAACCTCCCCCAACAATCTACGTGCCCAGGGCTCCACTATCAGCCCCCGTACTCCTCTGATTCCCCTCCGTTGCAACTCTTGGCATATGTGGCCTCCCAGACCTATAACCGGTGCCGGTATATGACTAGGCCTCACAGATTGACCAGAGGACTTCGAGACCTCACCGGGCGTGTATATGGCTTTAGGTATGGCTTGATTTTACAGCTCCGGAGTGGATCCCCGACCCTCCAGGGCCAGACGGTGATGTCCCCGCAGTATAAACCGCAGTGAAGCTGTTCACATAGTGGTTGGGTATGATTTTCTCCTCTCAGTCACAGGTGGTGGTTATGTGGGATGTGAAGTATATGTGTACCTCACTTCAGATAAGGTTCGCCCAATTTAAGAAGGTTTTTTTTTGAGATTTTTAGTTGGAGAAAGCCTGGATCTCTGTGGATGTGCATCTACTCAGCACGGGGGGTTAACTCCGCCCCCCGTGTTGCTGGTTTTACATATATAACTTTCTCTATTATGTATTTTGAGAGAAACGTACCAGCCTGCATTAAAGATAGCAAGACCCAAATTAATAAAATGCTTAAAGATTACAATGAGACCTGTAAAAAGGAATGCGCATGCTCATTTCACATGATTTTAGCTTATTTTGAAATGACAAATATTAAATATGGTTTTCAATATGTTCATTACATACATGTTTTTCTGCATACTTAAAATTGGAGTTTTAGTGTGTAATGTAAAATCTCATTTTGCAGTGCACTTTTAATACAAATGTTCTATTTATTTAGGGCTAGATTACAAGTTAAGTGCAAATAAATGCAAATGTGCCATAGTATTACAAGTTAGTCACAATGAGAGCCCACTTCCATGGGCTCCAATGAGAGCCTAGTTCTCATGCCACAGTGCTATTTCTGTAACATGCAAAGAGCCTCACACACTATTGGCAGATGACTGAGATCCTCTCCTGGTCTGCACAATGTAATGCTACTTGCATTACAACTATCTGCACCATTTTAAATTCTCCCTTGGGAAAGCAGATTATAGCTGCTCAACCTATGGTTTCTCCAGATAAACTGTCCGATAAATGTTTTGTACCTGAGAGTTTGCCATCAAATGATTGCCAACCTATCATAACTCCAAAACTGCCCTTGGGCTATTTCTCGCTAATTCTGGTGGCCAACTCTCTGTTCTGATGTCGCTGCTTAGGCGGCTGCCTGTTTCATTTGTGCCCAAAGCAAATTTCCTCTGCACCTTACTGTGGGCCTTGTACAAACCATCTCTAAAGGGGATCATTCCTTGACACACCTAGCCATGCACTTTATTTTTTACCTTCTTGAGTCTCATGGTTTTTTCATTATCATCATGGCTGCCGATTGTTTTTCCAAAATGTCCCATTGCATACCCTTAAAAAATCTGCCCACGGCTCAGGAGCTCACCTCAGTGTTTTCTAGGGATGTTTTCCATTTACACAGTATACCTAAGAAGATGGTTTCGGATTGTGGCAGTCAGTTTGTCTCTAGGTTCTGGCGGGCCTCTTGCACTCATTTGGGAATTTGACTCTTCTTCTCCTTGGCCTACCAACCACAGACTAACGGTGCCGCTGTTTGGTCAAATCAAGCCCTTGAGCAGTTCCTCCTATGCTATGTCTCAGACCACCATGATAATTGGTCTGATCTTATACCCTGGACAGAGTTTGCTAGGAACAGTGCTATCAACTCATCCTCCCAAATGTCCCTTACATGGCTAACCATCTGTGTTACCCGATTCGTTTACTTCCCAGAACATTATATTTTTGGAGGAATATATTGGCGTTCTCTGCTCTTTATGGGTGCATATTCAGAATTCCCTTTGTGCTTCTATGCAGCCCCAAAATTTCTAGGGGGGTTGAAGGTGTCTTCCCTCTCCTTCCTACCAGGTCACTGAGAGGGTTTGGATATCATCCCTTAACCTCAACCTCAGAGTCCCTACTCCCAAACTGGCATCTGGTCCTTTCCATATTCTCCATAAGGTTAACCTGGTTGCCTACGCCCTTGACCTTCTTTCTAGCATGCGTATCTCCAACATTTTCCACATATCGCTCCTTAAGCCACTAGTGTGCAATCGTTACACTACTGCTTCCCTTCGTCCTTGTCCCATTCCAGTTGGCAACCATGATGAGTATGAAATACACAGCATCCTTGACTCCTGTCTGTTAAGGGGTCAAGCCCAGTACCTGGTCCACTGAAGGGGTAATGGTCTGGAGAAACGCACTTGGGTTTCCTCTTCTGATGTTCATGCTCCTGTCCTTCTCCATGCTTTCCATGCCTGTTTTCCCATAAGCCTTTTGTACACCCATGGGGGAGCGGTTATTGAGGGAGGGGTACTGTCAGGGTTACTTACCCTTTCTGGTTTAACTTGGAGTGCAGGCTTGTTTCTGGTTTCTCTTGCAGTGTTTCTGACACTGTGTGTTCCTCCCACACACCCTCTTATGGACAAACTTGTTAACTAACATCATCACTTTGCAATACTGGCAACTTCTAGCAACTTTCTGTCTCTCAATGATGATGTAATACCAGTTTACTATATAACCATCACCCAGTCCACTTTGTCTCCATCTATTTGAGTCTACCAAGTGCACCCCTGTATTTTGTTCCTGTTCTCCATATATGACTCTGGCTTTGACTGACAGTTTTCCTGGTTCCTGCTTTTGTTCCTGAAGTTCCTGCTCTCTGTGTTCCCTGACCTGGTTCAGCTGACTTCTCGCTTGGGTATCTATTCCCTGGCTTGCTACTGACTTTGTCCTTGAAATCCCTATTGCTTTTTATTGTTATTTTAAATAAACTTTATTTATTTTCTAACCTGTAATTTCTGTTTCTGTCTGGTTTCTTGGTTCCCTGACAGCAATGTCTTTCATGGGGTTCTACAGAATTTAAGTTTTGAATTTCTACTAATTGATACCAGAAATTTTCCCTCAATATTGTCTCCCTTTCAGTTTATTTTTTGTGCCATATCTACATTTTGGGGAAAATGTATGAAGATGCTTTTGCAGCTGTTAAAGCCTTGTGGTGCAGGTTCACACAAATAAACCTACAACCACAAATTTATTAAGCAGAAACTACGTTTTTAGCTAGATGAATTACACAACACGTGCTTGTTCGGTGTGATTGTACTTTCTTGCAATTGCTTGCATGAGAGCAGGGGCGGGATTGAACAAGAGAACTTTTGTGAAGTGCTAAATTTTGCTACATTATGTTGCATAACAACTTGCAATTACAAGCAGACAGGTTCTCTACATGAGACTTGTCCTCCTATAATCTTGATTCATTTCCCCCCTATTATCATGTTGAATAACATTTCACAATAATATAAATCATAATACTTACAAGATACATATAATGAATACAGTATCTTACTAGTGTTCTTAAAAATATAGGCCTCAATTTGTGAAGTCGAGCAGTCATAAGATCACTGCTTCTTAACCTTTGCCACACACTAAGTGACAACTAGTTCATCCAAAGTGATTGGAAGGTTGAGCAAGAACAGGGGGCAGTGCTGCCCAGACATCTGCTTTTGCAATAACAAATGCTCAACCTGCTGTCAGCTCATTTAGAATGCAGGTTTAAAAGTTCTTTAGCTGAGAACCTTATTTCTCACCAGTTAAAAGCTGGGTATAAACTATAAGATTGAATATATTAATAATGATTAAAGATGTCTCTATAATTGCTTAAATCATAATATATAACACAATACACATAATGCTAGATTACAAGTTGAGCACAAAATATTGCTACAAAAAAAAAACGATATTTGCGCTCAACTTAGTAATACCAGAGCACGCAAATATGCGCTGGTATCACAAGTGAGGTGCAATGCGAATGAGGCCTCGCATTCGCATTGCATGGAAGCATTGCACTCACTAGACCGTGCTTCCATAGACTCCAATGGGAGCCTCGTCCTCATGCCGTCAGACACGACATGAGAACTAGCACAGTGAAGGAGGTAAGTAATGAAGCAATGGGCAGCAAATATAAATAAATATGTATAGGAACATATACATATAAATGTATGTGTTTATATGTGTATATACACATATTGACACATAAATATACATGTATATAAGCATATATATATATATATATATATATATATATATATATATATATATATTTACTGGGAACACACAGTCCCCTTAGACTGCAATGTAAAGGCATTTTCCATGCCATTTGTTTTCTAACAACCCACACCCACCACTTTTAACCCTTAAAAACTGCTTAGTGCAGGGGGGTTTTAAGCAAAAGATGCTAATATTTTTTTATTTTTAAAAAAGCCACTACACACTTTATTTTGGGTGTAATTGGGGGACATATAACAATGTCTGACCTCTGGTTAATTTTTTTAGTGCTAATTGCTACCACAAGCTGGCTGTTGTAATAATCAGCCACTTGTAATGGCTGGTTATTTGTCTTGCACCAGTAAACTGGTGAATTTGTCCATTTGTTGGCGCGTGATAAATTAGCGATCTACTTGTAATCTAGCCCATTATCTATAAAACATGAAAAAATAGCCTTCATTTGAATAATATAAGTGGAAGTATTTTTAAAATCCTTTGGTATGATTTATGTGTGTATTCTTTAGATAGCTAATCATTCATTTTGGATAATTCATTAGTAACAAATATTCTGAAAAATTCTATTTTCAGAATATTTGTTTGCTGCACTATTCACTATTAGTTTTGTTTACAACTAAATACAAACTGAATATTCATTAACATTTACATTCATTTTAATTAAAAACAGAATTTATGCTTACCTGATAAATTTCTTTCTCTTGTGGTGTATCCAGTCCACGGGTTCATCCATTACTTGTGGGATATTCTCCTTCCCAACAGGAAGTTGCAAGAGGACACCCACAGCAGAGCTGTCTATATAGCTCCTCCCCTAACTGCCACCCCCAGTTATTCGAATGAAGACAAGCAAGAAAAAAGGAGAAACTATAGGGTGCAGTGGTGACTGTAGTTTAAAAATAAAAAACACCTGCCTTAAAGTGACAGGGCGGGCCGTGGACTGGATACACCACAAGAGAAAGAAATTTATCAGGTAAGCATAAATTCTGTTTTCTCTTGTAAGGTGTATCCAGTCCACGGGTACATCCATTACTTGTGGGATACCAATACCAAAGCTTTTTGACACAGATGAAGGGAGGGACAAGGCAGGAACTTAAACAGAAGGCACCGCTGCATGCAAGACCTTTCTCCCAAAAATAGCCTCTGAGGAAGCAAAAGTATCAAATTTTTAGAATTTAGAAAAAGTATGCAGGGAAGACCAAGTCGCCGCCTTACAAATCTGTTCAACAGAGGCCTCATTTTTAAAAGCCCATGTGGAAGCTACCGCTCTAGTGGAATGAGCTATAATTCTTTCAGGAGGCTGCTGGCCAGCAGTCTCATAGGCTAAACGGATTATGCTTCTCAGCCAAAAAGAAAGAGAAGATGCCGAAGCCTTTTGGCCTCTCCTCTGTCCAGAGTAGACAACAAACAATGCAGATGTTTGACGAAAATCCTTAATAGCTTGTAAATAAAACTTTAAAGCACGAACCACATCAAGATTGTGTAATAGACGTTCCTTCTTTGAAGAAGGATTAGGACACAGTGATGGAACAACAATCTCCTGATTGATATTCTTATTAGATACCACCTTAGGAAGAAACCCAGGTTTGGTACGCAAAACTACCTTATCTGTATGGAAGATCAGATAAGGGGAATCACACTGTAAGGCAGATAACTCTGAAACTCTTCGAGCCGAAGATATAGCTACCAAAAACAGAACTTTCCAAGATAGAAGTTTGATATCTATGGAATGCAGAGGTTCAAACGTAACCCCTTGAAGACCTTTAAGAACTAAATTTAAACTCCATGGTGGAGCAACAGGTTTAAACACAGGCTTGATTCTAACTAAAGCCTGACAAAATGCCTGAACGTCTGGAACATCTGCCAGATGCTTGTGCAGAAGAATAGACAGAGCAGAAATCTGTCCCTTTAAGGAACTAGCTTACAATCCCTTCTCCAATCCTTCTTGGAGAAAGGATAATATCCTAGGAATCCTGACCTTACTCCATGAGTAACCCTTGGATTCACACCAATGAAGATATTTACACCATATCTTATGATAGATTTTCCTGGTGACAGGCTTTCGAGCCTGAGTTAAGGTATCAATGACTGACTCGGAGAAACCACGTTTTGATCAAATCAAGCATTCAATCTCCAAGCAGTCAGCCGCAGAGAAATTAGATTTGGATGTTTGAATGGACCTTGGAGAAGAAGGTCCTGCCTCAGCGGCAGAGTCCATGGTGGAAGGGATGACATGTCCACCAGATCTGCATACCAAGTCCTGCGTGGCCACGCAGGTGCTATCAAAATCACTGAAACTCTCTCCTGCTTGATCTTGGAAATCAGATAAGGGAGGAGAGGAGATGGTGGGTACACATAAGCCAGGCTGAAGGACCAGGGCACTGCTAGAGCATCTATCAGCGCTCCCTGGGGATCCCTTGACCTGGACCCATAACAAGGAAGCTTGGCGTTCTGACGAGACGCCATCAGATCCAGTTCTGGTTTGCCCCATAGTTGAATCAGCTGGGCAAATACCTCCGGATGGAGCTCCCACTCCCCCCGATGAAAAGTCTGCCGACTTAGAAAATCCGCCTCCCAGTTCTCTACTCCTGTGATATGGATAGCTGAGAGATGACAAGAGTGAACCTCTGCCCTGATGGTTGATATAGGCTACAGTCGTGATATTGTCCGACTGAAATCTGATGAACCTGACCACAGCTAGTTGAGGCCAAGCCTGAAGAGCATTGCATATCGCTCTCAGTTCCAGAATGTTTATCGGAAGGAGGGCTTCCTCCTGAGTCCACGAACCCTGAGCCTTCAGGGAGTTCCAGACTGCGCCCCAGCCCAGAAGGCTGGCATCTGTCGTCACTATAGTCCACTCTGGCCTGCGGAAACTCATTCCCCTGGTCAGATGGACCCGAGATAACCACCAGAGAAGAAAATCCCTGTTCTCTTGATCCAGATTTAGCAGAGGGGACAAATATGTGTAGTCCCCATTCCACTGATTGAGCATGCAAAGTTGCAGTGGTCTGAGATGTAGGCAGGCAAACGGAACTATGTCCATTGCCGCTACCATTAGGCCGATTACTTCCATACACTGAGCCACTGATGGCCGAGAAGTGGAATGAAGAACATGGCAGGAAGTTAGAAGCTTCGAAAACCTGACCTCTGTCAGAAAAATGTTCATTTCTACTGAATCTATCAGTGTTCCTAGGAAGGAAACTCTTGTGAGAGGGGAGAGAGAACTCTTTTCTTCATTCACCTTCCACCCGTGAGATCTCAGAAAGGCCAGAACAATGTCCATATGGGACTTGGAGATTTGAAAAGTTGACGCCTGTATCAGAATGTCGTCTAGGTAAGGAGCCACCGCTATGCCCCGTGGCCTTAGAACTGCCAGTAGGGACCCTAGAACCTTCGTAAAGATTCTTGGTGCCGTGGCTAACCCAAAGGGAAGAGCCACAAAATGGTAATGCCTGTCTAAGAAGGCGAGCCTGAGGAACTGATGATGATCTCTGTGAATTGGAATGTGGAGATAAGCATCCTTTAAGTCCACGGTAGTCATATATTGACCCTCCTGGATCATAGGGAGGATGGTTCGGATAGTCTCCATCTTGAAGGATGGGACCCTGAGAAATTTGTTTAGGATCTTGAGATCCAAGATTGGTCTGAAAGTTCCCTCTTTTTTGGGAACTATAAACAAATTTGAATAGAAGCCCTGCCCCTGTTCCTCCCTTGGAACTGGGTGGATCACTCCCATAACCAGTAGGTCTTGAATACAACGTAAGAATGCCTCTCTCTTTATCTGGTTTACAGATAATTGTGAGAGATGAAATCTCCCCTTTGGAGATGAAGCTTTGAAGTCCAGAAGATATCCCTGGGAAACAATCCCTAATACCCAGGGATCCTGGACGTCTCTTGCCCAAGCCTGGGTGAAGAGAGAAAGTCTGCCCCCCACTAGATCCGGTCCCGGATCGGGGGCTACTCCTTCATGCTGTCTTAGAAGCAGCCGCAGGTTTCTTGGCCTGCTTCCCCTTGTTCCAAGCCTGGTTAGGTCTCCAGACTGGTTTGGGCTGGGCGAAATTTCCCTCTTGTTTTGCATTAGAGGAAACTGAAGCTGCGCCACTCTTGAAGTTTCGAAAGGAACGAAAATTATTCTGTTTGGCCCTTAACTTATTGGACCTATCCTGAGGAAGGGCGTGACCTTTACCTCCAGTAATATCAGAAATTATCTCCTTTAGACTGGGCTCGAATAGGGTCTGTCCCTTGAAGGGGATGTTAAGAAGCTTAGACTTTGAAGTAACGTCTGCTGACCAGGACTTAAGCCATAGCGCCCTACGCGCCAAAATGGCAAAACCTGAATTCTTAGCCGTTAGCTTGGCTAAATGAAAAATGGCATCAGAAATAAAGGAGTTAGCTAACTTAAGAGCTTTAATCCTGTCTAGAATATCGTCTACCGGGGTCTCCACCTGTAGAGCCTCCTCAAGAGACTCAAACCAAAAGGCTGCTGCAGCAGTAACTGGAGCAATGCATGCAAAAGGCTGGAGAATAAAACCTTGATGTATAAAAATTTTCTTAAGGAGACCCTCCAATTTTTTATCCATAGGATCTAGGAAAGCACAACTGTCCTCGACGGGGATAGTTGTACTCTTAGCTAGGGTAGAGACTGCTCCCTCCACCTTAGAGACAGTCTGCCACGAGTCCCGTATGGTGGCATCTATGGGAAACATCTTTTTGAAAGCAGGAGGGGGAGAGAACGGCACACCTGGTCTATCCCATTCCTTAGTAATAATTTCCGAAAACCTCTTAGGGACTGGAAAAACATCAGTGTAAACAGGCACTGCAAAGTATTTGTCCATTTTACACAATTTCTCTGGAACCAAAATGGGGTCACAGTCATCGCTAAAACCTCCCTAAGCAATAAGCGGAGGTGTTCAAGCTTAAATTTAAATGCTGTAATCTCAGAATCAGACTAAAGTAACGCCTTCCCTGAGTCTGAAATGTCACCCACAGATAGAAGCTCACCTGCCTCGGCTTCTGAGTATTGTGAGGGTATATCGGAAACAGGCAATAAAGCGTCAGAAAGCTCTGTATTAGTTCTAGCCCCAGAGCTGTCTCGCTTTCCTTGTAGCCCTGGCAGTTTGGAGAATACCTGTGTGAGGGTAGCATTCATAACTGCCGCCATGTCCTGTAAGGTAAACGAATTAGACGCGCTAGATGTACTTGGCATCACTTGAGCAGGAGTTATAGGTTCTGACACATGGGGAGAGTTAGATGGCATAATCTCCCTCTTTTCAGTCAGAGCATCCCCTGGAGATAAATCTTTAAGTGCCATAATATGGTCTTTATAGTTTATAGAAATTTCAGTACATTTGGTACACATTCTAAGAGGGGGTTCCACAATGGCTTCCAAACATATTGAACAAGGAGTTTCCTCTATGTCAGACATGTTTAACAGACTAGTAATGAGACAAGCAAGCTTGGAAAACACTTTAATAAAGGTGAAACAGCAATTAAACAACAACGTTACTGTGCCTTTAAGAGAAAAAAAAAATAGCACTTAAACTGCAAAACAGTGAAAAAATACAGTAAAATCTTTGAAATTTTTACAGTGTGAGTAAGGGACTAAAGCAACATTGCACCCACTTGCAAATGGATGATTAACCCCTTAGGCCCCAAACCGAATTGAAAAACGTTAAAAAACGTTAAAAGTCAATTGAGCACCATGCCACAGCTCTGCTGAGGCTCCTACCTACCCTTAAATACGATTTTGTGCAGAAATAACCCCTTTGAAATGGTTCTCAGATGCCAGAGGACTCTTCTAGGGAAGCTGGATGTCTCAGTCTGAATTAAAACTGCGCAGTTAGAGCGCTAAAATAGGCCCCTCCCACCATGTACTGGATGTCAGAGGGGCCTTAAGAAAATACTCCTAGGAGCATCTGACTAGCCATGTGGAAACTAGGCCCCAAATAAAGACTTATCTCCCTAAGAGAAAAAACGTCCTATTTTATGAAATCATGTAAACGTTTTGTCACTAAGCAATATGAATATTAACATGAGTATTACCCTGTTATGTAAGCATGGTCCCAGTCGCTGTTAAATTACTGCATCAGGCTTACCTCAAATACACAAGGCTCTGTCAGCATTTTCTAGAACTTATTCATCTCTCTAGAAATAAAAATACTGAACATACCTCAAAGCAGGTAATCTGCAGGCCGTTCCCCCAACTGAAGTTTTCCCATATTCATCAGTTATGTGTGAGAACAGCAATGGACCTTAGTTACAAACCGCTAAGATCATCAAACCTCCAGGCAGAATTCTTCTTCTAATTTCTGCCTGAGAGTAAAACAGTACAACGCCGGTACCGTTTAAAAATAACAAACTCTTGATTGAAGGTAAAACTACACTAAGTCACCACATATCTCTTGATACTTCCTTTCTTGTCGAGAGTTGCAAGAGAATGACTGGGGGAGGCAGTTAGGGGAGGATCTATATAGACAGCTCTGCTGTGGGTGTCCTCTTGCAACTTCCTGTTGGGAAGGAGAATATCCCACAAGTAATGGATGAACCCGTGGATTGGATACACCTTACAAGAGAAACAAGTGTATATTTTACTTTGCTGCATGTGTCACCTGTAGGCTTATACTTAGCTATAGCGAACTGGGAGCCATGTTATTTCAACCCTACTTCACAGTGTCAAGGGCCACACTAAAAAGAGGCTTAATGTGGCGGATCCTATAGACCATCTACTTTAGCCCAGGCTCTGGGATCCACAGCACTAATCCTATTAGCGTAGCCCTGGACTCTGTGACGTAAGGTCGGATTAACGCGGCTCCACAACATGCTATAGGCAAATATATTAACATTTAAAAGCTCATTTAAGGGATAATGAATATATACTAATTAATTTCTTAATATATGTTCAATATTTTTTAAATTAGTGCATTTGCTCAGATATTTGTTTAGATAAAACTAAACGAATAACTTTTTTTAATACTAATGCACAACAATGTAGACTCTGATAATTTATCTGTAGTTGTATTCCTCTCTTTTGAAATAGTTTAGTTTTATTTTATTACTTTAAATTTGTAATTATTTTTAAACCATGCAAAAAACAAAACAAAACACAGCTTGATTTATTTATGTGAAATTACCACTTTTCCTCTAAATCCGTATTCATAGTTGTTTGCTTTCCTGCTAAAAGAATCAATCAGCATTATCTACTTGTCAATTTGTCATGCATATCACTGAAAATCTTGGAGCCTGCTCTTGCAAGAGTATTGATTATTTAGAATTTTGTATTACTGAATCATTTATCACTTCCCAACAAATGCTGTTCATTGTGAAAAATGCCTTTAAAACCAAAGAGGTTCACAAAAGCCTTCACCTTTTCCTGGACTTTCTAGTTTGTCTTGTTTCTGACAGCTTTCTTGTCAAACACTAACAATGCTAAGACCGATTTCTGCCCACACAGTCCTTAAACGAAAAGATACTGTAGCTGTTAAAGGGACATTAAACATTAAATAAATGCTAGATAGAAAGAAGCATTCTAAGAAAAGATTAGTCTGAGAATAATATGTAGATGGATTTTTTAAAATTATTTAGTTGTTTAAATATTGATAAAAAAAAGTGTAAAGTTTTAAGGCTAGTTTATGAGTGGAGAGATAACAGTTACTCATGAGCGAAAAAGGGTTTATCGTGGGTGTTTGTGCACGTTGGGGTTTTCGATTGTATTACAAGTTGAAAGTAAACGTAATTAAAGTTAATGCGTGTCAGGTTAGCGTAACCTCGGAGTTCTGGTTAACTGTTTTGCAAAACAAAAAAAGTGTCACAAAACACATGAAAAATAAAATAAAATAAAAAATAACACCATATATTACAAATGTATCAAAACAAACAGTGCTCAAAAAAGTTATAGGGGCTCAAAGATATGAGGTCTTAGGTGTTAGAAACAAAAGGCAGGCAAAGGGCTTTAACATAGAAATACATACATATACTGTAAATATTTTACATTCCAATGTTCTGCACATGGGGGAATATGTTCTAAGTATTTTTTAAATAGATATTTATATAGAATATTATATATCTATACCTATATAATTATCTATCTATATCTCTATCTATATCTCTATCTATATATGTATAGATATATGTTGCACTTGAGAATATGTGATCCTGTCGCCGCGCGAGTAGAGTGTAAGGTTTTTTCCCACTTCTTTTGCTGGTTGTCTTCTATGGGGAATAGGTTATCGCTCACCCAATATTGTAAGATAGCGAGCGAAAACAGTTTACTTTCAACTTGTAATATGAGGGCAAACTGACGCACACAAAAAGCTTACATATAGCGCAATTACTGTAACATTCGAGCAGGATTTTTATTATTATTATTATCGGCTATTTGTAGAGCGCCAACAGATTCTGCAGCGCTACTGCTGCACTTGTAATCTTGCCCTTTGTGTCTATACAGAAAAGGGTGCTGCCATGTTGTTTATTTCTCTACTGACGCAAATTATAGACATTTATAAATAGGTCGTTAGAGTGTGCAGCCAATGAGGCCCATTTATCAAGCTCTGAATGGAGGTTGAGGGCCCGTGTTTCTGTCTTCAGAGTCGCCAGAAACACCAGATGTGAAGCAGCGGTCTGAAGACCGCTGCTTCATAATCTGTCTGCCTGCTCTGAGCAGGCAGACAGAGATCACCGGAATTAAACCGTATAAAGTACAATCGGGTTGATTGACACCCCCTGATGGTGGCTGATTGTCCTCGAGTCTGCAGGGGGCGGTGTTGCACCAGCAGCTCACAAGAGCAGCTGGTGCAATGCTGAATACGGAGAGCGTATTGCTCTCCGCATTCAGCGAGGTCCGATGATAAATAGGCCTCAATGGCTGTGTAAGATATATCAATGTTCTGCACTCCCACTTCTATCAGCAACTGAAAAGCACATAGTTGTTAAAATTAAATTACAGGAAAAGTAGACACAATAAATAATGAAAGTACATTGCAAATGTTTTATTATATATACAGTTTATCATTTTATATTACCATTTCAAAGTGTTTAATGTCTAGAAATAGGTGAAATAACATCACCAGATGCGGTGACTAACCTTTCCATTTTTGCTTTTAAATCTTAGCTGAGAGTTTGTAAGTGAGTGCTGGGTTTTCTCTGTGTGTTGTATTAATTTGTTTTGTAATTTTCCCTATGGTTCTTGCACCCAGACCTGTCTGGGGTTAACTGCTTGTGGCTCTGGGGACAGCACAGCTTCCTGTGAGTGCCAGTGGCACCCAGGGCTGAGCATGTTGCAGGGTCATGGGATGTGTACCCGGTCCGGTATGAGAGTGCAGTTCCCTTCCGTGTTTTATATATATATATATATATAAAAATATATAAATATATATATATATATAGTTTGATAAACAATAAACATTACAAATGTTGACTTAAAAGTTAACATAAAGTTTAAAAACAGATGTTATTAGAACAGAAGTAAAGGCACACTAAAAACAAAATTAAAAAAAGGAAGGGAAATAGAATTAGTAAATTACAAAACGTAATAAAAGATAGATATTAAGCAGCATAAAGGCAAACATGAAATAATACAAATTATGATATTTATACAGTTTATAAATATGTTAAAACGATAGAGATGTAAAGATCAATTAACCAAAATGACATTCAAATTTTCATTTTACATTGAAAAGATGTAATATTTAAAAAACAGGTTTAAAAAAATAGTCTAATAATGTAAAATACATATAGACATATAGCTTGCATTAAATGAACAAGTAGGCAAATAATTTACTATACTATAAATAATTATTAGCATAAACTACCCAAACATTCTAAATTCCATGATCAGACAAAGTCAGCATGTTTAGTGGATTAAGAGCTAGATTGTAATCAAACTAGAGGTGACAGTGATATGTTTGTAGTGGGCGAGCTAACTGTAAGAACGGAACCCTCCTATACTTGTGATTGGTTAATCAGTGATACCAGTGCTTTCTGTCAGCTGTGAAGAGCCCCTGTTATTTAGTGCAACACAAATAGCAAGCTGTCACTTAAAGATATAGTAAGAGATGTAATATAGCCCCCAAAACCGAGCAGCAATACAAAATCTGCTCCATCTTTATTATTGTATACTGGCTTCATTTATCTGGTTTTATCATAATGTAGCCCTAAGTAGTTTATTGTATTCCTTATTAGAAGCTTATTCCTGGGATGTCCAGGTGATATATCTCAATCTGGACACAAGTTGTAGTGAGAGGGCACTAAGAATTTAAAACCAGTACACAAAAAAGTAGCATCATTTGTGCAGTTTCAATAAATTTCGTTGAGCCCCCTTAAAGGGACTGTTGCATCTAAAAGAAGGCAATTTGATTTTGGGAATGTGGACTTTGAGAAAAAAAAGACATTTTTGTTTTTATGCTTGTGAGGCATGCTGCTGTCTTTTGACATAGAAGTGTGGGATCTGCACTGCATATCAGCCAGTGAGCAATCAGTCCTTAAGGCCCTAACATGCACTTTCTATTAATTCAAAATCAATATAAACAGCATTTACTCTTTTTCAACAAAAAATATATTAACATGTTGAAGTGGTGGTCTTTTAAAAATATTTCTGGTTTACTGTCCATTTAAGTATTGGTACATAGTTATAAATAACACAGGTCAACACAGATTGTGGTCTAAATTACGAGTGGAGCACTATTTATCACTCCCACTCATGCGTTAACTCTTTAGACAGAGGCTTGTTGCGTGTGTCGGGTAGTGCGCGTATTACAAGCTGAAAGTAAAACGTTTTCCAAGAGAGCTAAACCAACGTGCGCAAATAGTCGAAATTCAAATATCACGACCAGGTTAATGTATTTCTCCTAGATCTCAATGGAGTGTGAAAAGGGGGGGGGGACACACCCTTACTCACGTGCAAACCCAATTGTGTTTTCTCTAGTGCGCTAACCTGACATGAAATATGAATATTTCACATTCCAATGTTCTTCACATAGCAGAATATGTTCTATTCATTCCTAAATACATATTTAAATATATATATATATATATATATATATATATACTTCAAAAGCAAAAGTCCATAGGGAGCACTCGCCGTGGTGTAAACAGTGTGTTTATTCAAATGTTGATGTTTTCAGGGAGTAACCTCATCTTCAGACATGTGGGAAAAACAATATTGTTTTTTTCCAAATGTCTGAAGAAGAGGTTAGTCCCCGAATATGTTAACATTTACAAAAACACACTGTGTTCACCACAGCGAGCGCTCCCTAAGGACTTTTGCTTTTAAAATTTATACTTAGGAAGCACCCCGGATCTACTACTTGGGACAGAGAGTGCTGGTTTGTTCATCTTAAATGATATATATATATATATATATATATACACAGTCATGGCCAAAAATATTGGCACCCCTGCATTTCTGTCAGATACCACTTTGCCCAGAAAATTGTCACAAATACAAACGTTTAGGCATTCTCATATTTATTTATTTTGTTTGTATTAGTATAAAACAAAAAAGTGGAGAAAAAATGCCGAATCTGACGCATTCCACGCAAAACTCCAAACATGGACAAAATTATTGGCACCCTCAATTTAATATTTGGTAGCACACCCCTTGGAAAAAATAACTGAAATCAATTGCTTCCTGTAACTATTAATGAGTTTCTTAGACTACTCTACTGGAATTTTGGACCACTCTTCTTTCACCAACTGCTCCAGGTCTCTAAAATTGGAAGGGTTCCTTTTCCCTACTGCTGTTTTCGAGATCTCTCCACAGGTGCTGGGATTGAGATCTGGATTAATTCCTGGCCAGTTTAGTACTCTCCCATGCTCAAAAGCAAAAGTCCATAGGGAGCACTCGCAGTGGTGTAAACAGTGTGTTTATTCAAATGTTGATGTTTTCGGGGAGTAACCTCATCTTCAGACATGTGGGAAAAACAATATTGTTTTTTTCCAAATGTCTGAAGAAGAGGTTAGTCCCCGAATATGTTAACATTTAAAAAAACACACTGTGTTCACCACAGCGAGCGCTCCCTAAGGACTTTTGCTTTTAAAATTTATACTTAGGAAGCACCCCGGATCTACTACTTGGGACAGAGAGTGCTGGTTTGTTCATCTTAGATGATATATATATATATATATATATACACACAGTCATGGCCAAAAATATTGGCACCCCTGCATTTCTGTCGGATACCACTTTGCCCAGAAAATTGTCACAATTGATCTCTCCACAGGTGCTCTATGGGATTGAGATCTGGATTAATTCCTGGCCAGTTTAGTACTCTCCCATGCTTTGTCTTAAACAATTTCTGGGTGGTTTTTGATGTCTGCTTTGGCTCATTGTCCGGCTGTAAGACCGATGACCTCAGACGGAAACCCAACTTTCTGACACTGGGCCCTACATTGCACCACAGAATTCTTCTGAAGTCTTCAGATTTCATAATGCCATGCAAGCAATCAAGACATCAAGTGCCCGAAGCAGCAAAGCAACCCCAAAACATCAGTGAATCTTCATCATGTTTGACTGTAGGGACTGTATTCTTTTCATTAAAAGCCTTATTTCTTTTTCTGAAAACAGTAGAATTATGGGCTTTACCAAAAAGCTGTAATTGTGTTTTGTCTGTCCACAGCACATTCTCCCAAAAGGATTTTGTCTTCCTCAGGTAAGTTTTGGCAAACTCCAATCTGCTTTTTTTATGTTTCTGTGTTAGCAGAGAGGTCCTCCTGGGTCTCCTACCATAGCGTCCCTTTTTATTCAGATGGCGACCTATAGTGCAAGCTGACACATTTGTACCCTGTGTCGCTCAGCTCAGCTCAGCTGCTGATCGCTTCCTTTTCTCTTTGACAGCGCGGTAGCGCTTTCTTGGTTGCTATGCAACCCTGTTCCCCTCGGCCCCTTCTGCTGACGTCATTGGGCCTTCTTATTCAGGCGTCTCCTCACCTCGGGGCCTGTTTGTTCTATTCCTGGCTTGTAAGTAACTTTTGGATTACTTGTTTGAATCAAGAATTGCTGGCTTGTTTAACTCCTAACCCGCTTAACCCTTCCTGCCTGATTCCTGTTATCTGGACTATCGCTTGTTGCTAGAGTGTTATTCTAACTTCATTTTAGCATTTGGGTCTAACTCTGGACTTAACCTATCCTGACACCCTGTGCCTGAAGGTCAGCTTGAATTTGTCTGGAAGTTGATCAACCATTCAAACAATCCTTTGTTGCAATCTTTCATCATTTTTTTCTCTTTCGTCCATGTCCAGAGAAATAAGCTACAGTGCCATGGGCTGAAAACTTCTTGACAATGTTGCGCATAGTGGACACAGAAACATTAAGATCTCTGGAGATGGACTTGTAACCTTGAGATTGTCCATCCTTTTCCACAATTTTTGTTCTCAAATCCTCAGACAATTTTTTGCTGCTCTTTCTTTTCTTCATGCTTAGTGTGGCACACAGAGACACCCAAAAAAAGGTTGAGTCAATATTTCAACATTTTAACTGGTTGCTGATTTGATTTCTATATTGTCAGCACCTGTTAATTGATACAGGTGAGTTTAATAACAAATTACAGGAGCATCACAAACTTGGAATGCAATTATTTCTTACAATTTTGAGAAGGGGCCAATAATTTTGTCCAGACCATTTTTGGAGTTTGCGTGGAATGTGTCAGATTTGGGTTTTTTTCTCTCCTCTTTTTATGTTATACCAATACAAACAAAAGAAATAGAAATGTGAATGCTTAAACATTTGTAAATGCAACACTTTTCAAATGGACAGCAAATCAAGAAGCACCATACCTTTACGATCGACGTCAAGTATGTGATAGCCGATATTAGTTCTATGTTAGAAGCCAATAGTAAAATTGACATAGGTAATTAGTCCTGCTCATACTGAAGTTTTGCGGGGAACTTGATCACGCCATTTTTATGATATAATAAAGTGATTTTATTGGTGCAAACCTAAAAAACCTACAATAAATTGACTAAACCTTCCTAACAGAGAGAGTGATAAATGTGACAAGGAGCTGAAATAGCGTGGGAAAAGATGACCCGCCATAAATATTAACAGTTTATACTGTATAGTATAAGCCATCATGATAATAAGTAACCTGTATAACACTCCCTGATAATAACATATCAGTCCCTTGGGGCCAGGTTGTGCAAAAGATAAGTATGTAACTACCAATTTAACAAAATATGAATAGAACAGAGATAGATCTAACTGATTATTGAGACCTTTTAGATACATTGTACCAAGAAGGTGTATCCATCGTTCCTCTCTCTTTAATAGTTTGTCATTGCTGTAACCACCTTTTTTGAGAGGTGGAACTCTGTCTATCAGCATAGTCCTCATCATGGCAATGGTATGGCCATGTTCTAAAAAATGGCGTGCTACAGGCTGTTCACTCTTGTGATTTTTATAGGCCGCCCTGATGGAACTTTTGTCATTGGCAAGATGTTCCAACATAGTACCCCCCACATGGACAAATGATAATGTAAATGACAAGTGCATGTTAGTCTGTGGATGTCTGAATGTCTCCCCTGTTACAAGTTACACAAATGCCACATTTATAACAACCTACCTTTCTCTTAGGTAACCAAGTTTGTGTATCACTGTTTACATCATGTTTGACTTTCATGGATCTTAGGCTTTTACCTTTTTTATACACCGTACAAGGGGTTTTTAAATCTTTAAAGGAAAGAGTAGGATCCCTCCTCTGCAAGGATATACCAATTTTTAGCCAGAGTTTTTTTGACCAGATTACTGGCTGGTGTATATGTAGTAATAAAAAGAGCATTAGGTTCCGATTTTATGACTTTGTTTTTAGTGATGATTGATCCCTGATCTAAATGTTCAATCTCGCTTCAAATTTTAACTGAGGAGGATGGAAACTTTGAAATTTCATCAGTGTATTTCTAGCTGTTGGCTTAGAGAAAAGTTTAGTGTTTAACCTGCATTGCCCATCAACATCCTGTTTATAGATACAAAGATCTAAAAATTTGATTTGCTCACAGTCATATTCCATTTTAAATTGTACATTGGATAAATTGTCATTTAGCTGTTCGTACCATACTAAGATTTCTGACTCACTGCCACTGCATACTATTAACAGGTTGTCAATATAACAATGATATAATAGGATATTTGGGTTATTGTCTTTGAAAACAAAACAATCCTTATACCATGACATGAAGAGATTTGCATAAGCCAGGGCCATTGCGGAACCCATGGCAGTGCCAATAATTTGCAAATAATAAGTGTTTTCAAAAAATAATTATGTGTTAGACATATGTCCAGTAGTTCAACAATAAACTCAATAGAGGGTCTGGTATAATTTGGATCAGAGGCTAATTTGGTTCTTACAGCCTGGAGGCTCAGGTTGATAGGGATGATGGTATAAAGACTAGCCACATCTAATGTGACCAGTAGCACATTTTTTGCTAACATTTTATCTCTCAATAATTTTATAACTTCGATTGAATCCAAAAGAAAATATCTTGTATTTTTAACTGGAAGAAAGGAAGTGGATTACACCTTACATTCAAATTACTTGGCGGGTTACTACCAAAAGAAACATATCCCACGAGGATTTTGTATAAAAATCCTGCCCACTATTGGGCGCAATAATGTTGATTTTTGCAAAAAGTGGTGTCACATTGCAAATAAGTGCTCTCTGGACTGGGTGTTTTCTTAGTTATAGAGGAAGTCACAAATTATATGAAAATTAATAAGATTGAGATTGATATGTTAGAATCTGAAAAAATTGTTAGTTTAACTAATGACAACAGTGAGGCTTAGCTTGGTAAAATAAAAACCCAGAAAGATAAATACAGGCAGGAGCTTATTAACTTAAAAAAAAAAAAAAAACTACAGACTGTTGAGATAGACTATAAAGAAAAAAGTGTGTACACATGGCTTAGTGGTAAACTGTCTTTCCATCGTAGGAGATTTAGGTATAAGCGTACCCAGCAAAGTTTATTGACAATTGACACCAATGGGGGAGACTCAAGTGGCCAGGAAGGCACCAATAATTCCTCTAACACTAGGGAGTTTTGCAGGGTACAGACTAGATCGCAAAAAAAAAACATCAACACATTCAAAAAAGGAGGGAGGAAAAGACGTAGAAACCATGTCAGATGGGGTGGGCTACCGAAATAAAATCCAAAACATAAGAAATGAGTGTGTAGTCATAAATCTTAGCAGTCAAACACATAGTGAACAAGAGATAACATTGCTCAACAAAGGGTTGAATTATGTGCCCACTCCTAAAATTGATGACATTGATAATCAAATTGAACTAAAACTCAAAGATATGTTTCAAAAGTCTAATTCCAATAAAGGCCAATGTTATTCTTTATTTAGGCCAAAGTCAAGATTTGAACCTCCTAATACCCATCCTTCTATTAAACCCTATACTTCTTTATGCTCTGTTGATATAAATAAAGGGTGTCAGTCCCTTATACGGCAACATGATAATATGGGGTCACATGAGTGGCAAGCAGTTTGTAGTTTACGGGTTGACAAATCCATTGTCATTTGTGCTGCAGACAAGGGTGGCGCCATTGTCATTTTGGACCAATCTTATTATAGAACAGATTTACTGCATCAGTAAAAAGATACACAGACATATTGTACTTTACCTAAAAACCCTACTAAAGAATTTAAATTAGCATTGGATAAAATATTATTAATGGCTCTCCAAAGCCGTTTTAATGAGGAGGCTATACACAAATTTCTGACCACTGACCATCCCCCATATCCATTCATCTATAGAGTCCCCAAAATTCATAATGACTCCCAAAGACCACCGGGATGCCCCATTGTGTTTGCTGTTGGGTCACTCTACCAAAGTGTGGCCCAATATGTGGATTATTTTTTACAGGATACAGTTAAAAAACAAGATCTTTTCTTTTGGATTCAATTGAAGTTATAAAACTATTGAGAGATAAAATGTTTGCAAAAAATGTGCTACTGGTCACATTAGATGTGGCCAGTCTTTATACTATCATCCCTCACAACCTGGGCCTCGAGGCTGTAAGAACTAAACTAACCTCTGATCCAAATTATACCGAACCCTATATTGAGTTTATTTTTGATCTATTGGACATATGTCTAACACATAATTATTTTTTATTTGAAAACACATATTATTTGCAACTGATTGGCACTGCTATGGGACCACCAATGGCCACGGTTTATGCAAATCTCTTCATGTCGTGGTATAAGGATTATTTTGTTTTCAAAGACAATAACCCAAATATCCTATTATATAGTTGTAATATCAATGACCTGATAATAGTATGGGGTGGCAGTGAGTAAGAACTCTTAGTATGGTATGAACAGCTAAATGAAAATGTATCCAATGTACAATTTAAAATGGAATATGGCTGTGAGCTAATCTATTTTTTTATCTTTGTATCTATAAACAGGATGTTGATGGGCAATGCAGGTTAAACACTAAACTTTTCTCTAAGCCAACAGATAGAAATACACTGTTAAAATTTCAAAGTTTCCATCCTTCTCAGTTAAAATTTTGAATTTTGAAATCTCAATTATTGAGGGCAATTAGAAATAACACTGAGTCCACTGACAAACAATCTCAATTTGTACTGTTAAGAGACAAGTTCCTGGCAAGTGGTTACAAATTGAAAGATATTATGAAACATGTATTGAAATTGAACATTTAGATCAGGGATCAGTCATCACTAAAAACAAAGTCATAAAATCAGAACCTAATGCTCTTAATTTTATTACCACATATACGCCAGCCAGTAATTTGGTCAAAAACACTCTGGCTAAAAATTGGTATATCCTTGCAGAGGATCCTACTCTTCCCTTAAAACCCCACGTATGGTGTATAAAAAAGGTAAAAGCCAAAGATCCATGATAGTCAAACATGATGTAAACAGTGATACACAATCTTGGTTAGCTAAGAGAAAGGTAGGTTGTTATAAATGTGGCAGTTGCGTAACTTGTAACACCATGTTAACAGGGGAGACATTCAGACATCCCTATAGGACATAACAATATTCTCTCAGACATAGACTAACATGCACTTCAGATTTTGTCATTTACATTATCATTTGTTCATGTGGGAGGTACTATGTTGGCAAGACCTGTACCTCTTTTAGAGAATGTCTTGCCAACAACAAAAGTGCCATCAGGGCGGCCTATAAGAATCACAAGAGTGATCAGCCTGTAGCACGCCATGTTTTAGAACATGGCCATACCATTGCCATGATGAGGACTATGCTAAAAGACAGAGTTCCACCTCTCAAAAAAGGTGGTAACAGAGATGAAGAACTCTTAAAGAGAGAGGCACGATGGATACACGTCTTGGTATAATGTATCCAAAAGGTCTCAATAATCAGTTAGATCTATCTCTGTTCTATTAATATTTTGTTAAATTGGTAGTTACATACTTATCTTTTACACAACCTGGCCCCCAGGGACTGATATGCTATTATCAGGGAGTGTTATACAGATTACTTATTTTTTTATTTTTTTTATTTATTATTTCTTTATTGAAGATTTTTAGTGTACAACAATAATTCTCAGGGAGGATGCATATACAATAACATGTTGGACTATTGTCCATTATATTATATCAAATACATTGCTGCATAAAATTGCTATAAACTTACAATTCAATGACACACCCTGCGCATTAAGTGTCCAGGTCTCTCCTGGTTTCAATTACTATTACTGTCCTCTGGTGTCTTAAAGCAGAAGAGAGACACCGAAACACCACACTTTCTTAGTGAGACATTAGCAAATAAACCATTAAACAAAACATTAACTACAACTTTCTGCATAGTAAGATTTCTTATACCCACAATGAGTATTTACCCACAGTAGGAATTATAATTTTGACCAACACAATGGGGGGGTGGATCCTCCTAATTGCTCCATCCCAATGGGCTATACTACTGAATATGTCACTCCAACCTTTTGGTTCCAGTGTCCCCAACAATTCCTTCTCCCAACCTTTCACATATTTATGTGGATTAGGGGATGTGGCCGTGAGCAACATTTTGTATAGACTTGAAATGATCCCTTTTTGAGGAAGGCTTGAAATGCACATTTGTTCAAACTGTGTCGGCAGTCTTAGTAGACTTGTCCTGTTTCTATGTGTTGATATGTAGTGGTTAACTTGGTGGTAGCGTAACACATTGGTCAAAAAAAACATTTCCTATATCTAGTAATTCAGATCTAGGTAACATTTTCCCACGATTAGTTATTGATGCGATAGGTGCATATCCTATTATGCTATTATCTCCCCCAGTGTTGTGCATGAGGCCCTCTACAAATTCTGTATTGGCTAGAATTGGTGTCAGTGGGGAGTAATTACTCGTAATGCCCTTATAACCATCTTGAATGTATTTCCAGTCTGTTAAAGTGTCCATTACTGTAGCTAGATTGGGTTTTGGATAATGATTTTGGTAACCAACATAACCCCCCTAATTGAGATATACCTGAGATGTCATGTTCTATTTGAATCCAAAGCTTTGTATCAATGTTGTTGTGTCTGCACCATTCTAGAATTCGTTGCAATGATATGGCTTGTTTATACAATAAAATATTGGGAACTCCAAGTCCCCCCATGTCTTTATGAGCATACATGGAAGGTTTGTTAACCTGTGACGGATTTTTCTTCAAAATGAAATTGTGTAGTACCTTTTGTATCTTTTGTATGTATATGGAGGTGTTTGGTAGGGGTAGGGTTTGTAATATGTACAAGATCTTTGGCAGTAGTACCATTTTGACCGTATTTACTCTACCTATCCAAGATATGTTTTTCGCCATCCAGGACCAGGTTTGATTATAGATAGCTTTACACAGCCTAGAATAGTTGATTGTGCAAGTTGACTCTAAACTGTTAGACATGTATATCCCTAAGTATTTGATGGATTTCAACTGGATCGCAAATGATCATTTATTTTGTATATGGTTGATGTCAGTGGGAGGTATATGTAGTGGTAGAAGTTCTGACTTGTTTGTATTTATCAAAAAATTTGACACCTCTCCATATTCGTGTAAAACATGTTGTACCGCGGAGAGAGACCCTAAGGGATTTGACAGAGACATCAGGACATCATCTGCGAACATGGATAGTTTATATTCTCTGTGGTTTATAATTATGACCTTTATGTTTTCTTTTAATCTTATTTTGCAAGCTAAAACTTCTAATGATAATATAAACAAAAGTGGGGACAAAGGGCATCCCTGGCGAGTGCCATTACGAATTTCAAATTGTTCTGAGAGTATTCCATTTATTCTAATTTGAGCTGTGGGGAATGAGTACAAGGCCATTATTTTGTTTATAAATGAGGTTGGTATATTAAATTTAGCCAGGGTAGTTTCTAGAAAGGTCCAATCCAGCCTATCGAACGCTTTCTCAGCGTCTGTGGATAAAAATGCTGATGGTATTTTGTTTTTATTTATATATTCCAAGATATTAAGTAGTTTTACTGTATTGTCCCTTGCCTCTCTCCGCGGCACAAACCCCACCTGATCTTGTGATATCAATGATTTAAGTAGGCTATTAAGTCTAGCAGCCAAGACCTTGGCGAGTATTTTTAAATCTATGTTTAATAAGGATATAGGTCGAAAATTCGCTGGTATATCTGATTTTTTACCCGGTTTAGGTAGGACTGTTATGTACGCTTGCAACATGGAATCCGGCAAAGTGCCTCCGTTGTCTATCTGTCCAAAGGTGTTTAATAAATGGGGAACTAAGAGATGGGAGTATATTTTGTAATATGAACCAGAAAATCCATCTGGCCCAGGCGCCTTTTCTGGCTTCAATGTTCTAATGGCGACACTAATCTCTTTCGGACTTATTGGGGCCTGTAGCATCTCACTATCTTTATCAGAGATTTTCGGGACCTGTATGTTATTAAGATACTTAACGTTTCTATCTTTGTGATCTGAAGGTGACCTGTTAGGGAACAGATTATATAAGGTGTGGTAATAGTTTTTGAAAACTTCTGCTATCTGCAGGGAATCTTCCACCTTCTCTCCTCTAGCATTGTTGATTGAATGTATATATGTTTTCTCTTGCTTATTTTTAAGTGATCTTGCCAACCGGCGACCCGGTTTACCTGCCTCGCAATAAAATTTTTGTTTAAGTTTAAATGCTGCTGTTTGAGCTTTTATGTGTAGGTGAGACATCAGTTTGGCTCTATAGAAATTCAATTGGTTGAGTAAATCTTTATTTTGTGGCTGAAGTTTATGCAGATAATCTAGATGTGTGATTTCCTTAGATATGTGTTGGTATTCTTCTCTTTGCTGTTTCATTTTATTAGCTCTAATTTTGATCAATATTCCTCTTTATATAGCTCTTGTGAGCTTCCCATACCGTTGATGGCATCATATCTTCTTGGGGATTATTATGGAAAAAATCCCGGATCTCTGACTCTACGGTCTTGTTCACTACTGGGTCTAGTAATAGAGACTCATCAAGTCTCCAATTAAACTCTCTTACAGGGGCTGAAGGCCAACTAATGGAGCACTTGACCATGGAATGGTCAGACTATGCTGTGTGCATGATGTTCGAGAAGTTTGCATGAGATAATGTTAGGTGATCTATGAAAATATAATCAATCCTCGAATAAGATTTGTTCGGGTTTGAAAAGAAAGTATAGTCTCTCTGATCCGGATTGGAGACCCTCCATGAATCATGCAACCCCAGGATCCTAGTAAGGTTCCATATAGATTTGAGTGAATTTTTGGGTACATGTATGTTTGAGTTCGAGCTGTCCAGTTTAGGGTTAATAGGTAGATTGAAATCTCCCAGAACTATTAGCTGACCTTTTTGTATGTCTTGTATTTGCGGTAGCAGAGATTTAAAAAAGCTGCATGCTTGTGATTAGGGGCGTAAATATTGACAAGCGTTACAAATTTGTTATAGAGTATTCCACTAACGGCTAGAAATCTGCCTTCGGTGTCCTTTTTCTGCTCTAACATTTTGAAGGGGATTGAATTACGAATAAGAATGCTTACCCCATTAATTTTTTTGTTGTTGTGTGCACTATGATAATGTTGTGCAAAACTATTATGTAGGTATTTGGGGGTGGAATTTCTCCTAAAATGGGTCTCTTGAATACCAATGATATCCCCTCCTTTTTGTGCAATGTCTCTAAGAGCTAGAGATCTTTTATGTGGAATGTTAAATCCTTTCACATTTTGTGTTATAAAATGAATACAGGTGTCTGTCATATCCTTACCTTCACAATTCTCATACTGTGCCTATGGATCTCCTTACCCTATTGCATGGTGTTACTATTCTGCAGAACAATTCCTAAAAACACTCTAACAAAAAAAAAACAATGGAAACAATATTGCAAACATAATTAACTTAAAAACAAAAACTTTTTTCTATAAGAATAATAGAGGCAATTGGCTAGGAAATCCCTAACGGAAATCAATCAGCCTTCTAAGTACAAATATCAATAAAACATTCTCTGTGACCTATTTTTACTTCAAATATACCATACTTTGAACATGTAATCAATATTCGATCTGTCCAATTAGCATTGTCTCTCTTAATTTAACTATTTAGTGATCTTACCCACTCCTGTTACCAAATTCTCAACGGATACAGAGCTAATGAGTAGATCTTTCAGCCTATCTGGGCCCTAGAGTCCAAAGATGAAGAAGTCTTTGATATTTTGCTTCGGACCGTCTACCAATCTGTGCGTTGCTTTAGTGGGGGAGTATGTGGATTCGTGTTGATCAGCGAGTCTTGCCTTTTGTCTGTGTCCATATCTAATGGTGGTGGGGGAATTTCGAGCTTCTTGCAGCAATCCTCAATCTCTGCAGGCGAGGAACAGCTTGCTCTCCTATTTTTCCATATGACTATGAGTTGGAAGGGATGGCCCCATCTATAATTTATGTTTCTTTCTTGCAGGTGTTTTGTGAGCGGAGAGAGTTCCTTTCTCCTGGCTATGGTCCTGGCTGACAAGTCAGCGAAGAATTGCAGGGTGACTCCATCTTTTTGTATGGGACGTTTTTCTGGTAGTTGGTGATTTTCACTATCACATCTCTAGGGGGTGCCATTTCAGGGGGTTTTGGTCTCAGGGCACGATGAGCCCTGTCTATTCCTACTACAGTGTTGTCCGTCGGGTCTTTAAGTTGTGAGAACAAAGATTGTAGGTACTCCTGAAGGATAGAAGCATCAACAGATTCTGGAATACCACGTATTCTGATATTTTGTCTTCTGGACCTGTTCTCTAGGTCCTCTAATTTATCCTCCAACTGGCGGATTGTTTGATCTTGGTGCTCCATCTGTACATTCACTGACGATAAGCAGTTATCATGATCTAGCACCTTTTCTTCCAGAGTGTTTACCCTATTGCCAATTTCTGTGATATCTTTCTTTAGGTCAGAAATATCATCCTTAATACATTGCTTTACTTGTGTAATGAGTGATGAGAAGTCCTTTTTTGAAGGGATGGAGGATAATACGGATTGTGGTACTGACACCATGGTGTCTTCTCCATCTGAACCAGATTCTGAGGAACTAGATGAATGTTGAGAACCTGGTGGGGTAGTAGGATTCTCTCTTGGTGGTGATAGAACAGTTGTTTTGAAAAACTTGTCCATTGATGGAGTCCTTTTATTTCCATTTTTACTTTGTTTAATTTTTTGAGGGTTTTTTCTAGGCGACATCCTGTTAATTATTGACACTAAGTTCCTTTATATTTGTGTTCCTTCTTGATCTATGTACTTTGAGATCTCTGGAATAAAGGCTCTACTTGCCACGCCGTGTGGTGGTATACAATATATCTCCCTTGTTTGGAAAAAGTCTCTGTATTAAGTTATAACAGGTTAGCACAGGGTGACACTGCCCAGATAAGGAAAAGAAAAAGTTATGAAGATGCTCTTATGATTAACAACATCTTTTATTGATAGGATTACATGTGTTAAGCCTCAGTGATATATCTCCTGTATTTCAGATAACTTAGGCCTAGATTTGGAGTTCGGCGGTAGCCGTCAAAACCAGCGTTAGAGGCTCCTAACGCTGGTTTTGGCCGCCCGCTGGTATTTGGAGTCAGTGATTAAAGGGTCTAACGCTCACTTTTCAGCCGCGACTTTTCTATACCGCAGATCCCCCTACGCAATTTGCGTAGCCTATCTTTTCAATGGGATCTTTCTAACGCTGGTATTTAGAGTCGTTTCTGAAGTGAGCGTTAGAGCTCTAACGACAAAACTCCAGCCGCCTGAAAATAGCAGGAGTTAAGAGCTTTCTGGGCTAACGCCGGTTCATAAAGCTCTTAACTACTGTACCCTAAAGTACACTAACACCCATAAACTACCTATGTACCCCTAAACCGAGCTCCCCCCACATCGCCGCCACTCAATTTAAATTTTTAACCCCTAATCTGCCGACCGCCACCTACGTTATACTTATGTACCCCTAATCTGCTGCCCCTAACCCCGCCGACCCCTATATTATATTTCTTAACCCCTAACCTGCCCCCCACAACATCGCCGCCAGCTACTTAAAATAATTAACCCCTAATCTTCCGACCGCAAATCGCCGCCACCTACGTTATCCCTATGTACCCCTAATCTGCTACCCCTAACACCGCCGACCCCTATATTATATTTATTAACCCCTAATCTGCCCCCCTCAACGTCGCCGACACCTGCCTACACTTATTAACCCCTAATCTGCCGAGCGGACCTGAGCGCTACTATAATAAAGTTATGAACCCCTAACCCGCCTCACTAACCCTATCATAAATAGTATTAACCCCTAATCTGCCCTCCCTAACATCGCCGACACCTAACTTCAATTATTAACCCCTAATCTGCCGACCGGAGCTCACCGCTATTCTAATAAATGTATTAACCCCTAAAGCTAAGTCTAACCCTAACACTAACACCCCCCTAAATTAAATATAATTTTTATCTAACGAAATAAATTAACTCTTATTAAATAAATTATTCCTATTTAAAGCTAAATACTTACCTGTAAAATAAATCCTAATATAGCTACAATATAAATTATAATTATATTATAGCTATTTTAGGATTAATATTTATTTTACAGGCAACTTTGTAATTATTTTAACCAGGTACAATAGCTATTAAATAGTTAAGAACTATTTAATAGTTACCTAGTTAAAATAATAACAAATTTACCTGTAAAATAAATCCTAACCTAAGATATAATTAAACCTAACACTACACTATCAATAAATTAATTAAACACAATTCCTACAAATAAATACAATTAAATAAACTAGCTAAAGTACAAAAAATAAAAAAGAACTAAGTTACAGAAAATAAAAAAATATTTACAAACATAATAAAAATATTACAACAATTTTAAACTAATTACACCTACTCTAAGCCCCCTAATAAAATAACAAAGCCCCCCAAAATAAAAAATTCCCTACCCTATTCTAAATTAAAAAAGTTACAAGCTCTTTTACCTTACCAGCCCTGAACAGGGCCCTTTGCGGGGCATGCCCCAAGAATTTCAGCTCTTTTGCCTGTAAAAGAATAAATACAATACCCCCCCCCCCAACATTACAACCCACCACCCACATACCCCTAATCTAACCCAAACCCCCCTTAAATAAACCTAACACTAAGCCCCTGAAGATCTTCCTACCTTGTCTTCACCATCCAGGTATCACTGATCCGTCCTGGCTCCAACATCTTCATCCAACCCAAGCGGGGGTTGGCGATCCATAATCCGGTCCAGAAGAGGCTCCAAAGTCTTCCTCCTATCCGGCAAGAAGAGGACATCCGGACCGGCAAACATCTTCTCCAAGCGGCATCTTCGATCTTCTTCCATCCGGAGCGAAGCGGCAGGATCCTGAAGACATCCAGCGCGGAACATCCATCCGGACCGACGACTGAACGACGAATGACTGTTCCTTTAAGGGACGTCATCCAAGATGGCGTCCCTCGAATTCCGATTGGCTGATAGGATTCTATCAGCCAATCGGAATTAAGGTAGGAATTTTCTGATTGGCTGATGGAATCAGCCAATCAGAATCTAGTTCAATCCGATTGGCCGATCCAATCAGCCAATCAGATTGAGCTCGCATTCTATTGGCTGATCGGAACAGCCAATAGAATGCGAGCTCAATCTGATTGGCTGATTGGATCAGCCAATCGGATTGAACTTGATTCTGATTGGCTGATTCCATCAGCCAATCAGAAAATTCCTACCTTAATTCCGATTGTTACCTAGTTAACAAGCATTTGATTAAACTCTCGATACCAGAGTTTGAAATCAAGTCAATTTGAATCAAAGTGGGGTAAATGCCAACTCAGGCTTCCATTTTAAGTACCTTTGAGATAATGCTTTGTTATTTTAAATTTAGTGATCATGAACGGGCTTTGCCCAATCTCCAAGACACTTAGCATTTCATTACTGGCAATACTAGGCATGAGGTGGGACCGCACAAAACTTCATTTTCTAACACACTTAATCCACATGCTTTCTTGTCACAATTTAAGCAATGTTAGACACCGACCCCATTTACATTCTTTTCTCAGCTTTACATCCTGAGTTAGTACTCTCCCCCTGAACCGGGTTCTTTGTCTGCTTGAACAGGGCTATTACCGCCTGTCACTGCCCCTTATATATCCAGATTCTTACTCAGCCATTGAAGATAGAGGCTAATTTGAAAGTGCGTGTGCAGCGCTAAAATGGCGGCTGCAGTTAGAGCTAAGATCTAGGATCTCTCCTGTAAGTATCGGAGCTTGCGTGTGAATATGTTAATGACCGCCTTACCCCACAATCTCAAGCCGGCCTCAGGATCAGTGCAGACGGATACTTTTGCTAACCATCAGGTAGTTTACAGCTGGTTATTATGATCCGTAACTTGCGATGCACATTATGTAGCTTGCACAACGTGTCCCTCAATCCGCTCACAGTCCAGCTGTATATTCTTGCTCAGTCTTGTGCCCCATACATTAGGGATGTTATCGTATGTCCATCTATTTGGTAAGAAGTATTTTTAGATGTACTTATCAGGCTGAAGCACCGGAGCTCACCTAATGTGCGGCCATTTCAATCCAGTGCCGGCTCCGCCCCCCTATACAGATTACTTATTATCATGATGGCTTACACTATATAGCATAACCTGTTAATATTTATGGTGGGTCATCTTTTCCCCCGCTACTTCAGCTCCTTGTCACATTTATCACTATCTCTTTTAGGAAGGTTTTGTCAATTTATTGTAGGTTTTTGTAGGTTTGCACCAATAAAATCACTTTGTTATATCATGATAATGGTGTGATCAAGTTCCCCACAACATTTCAGTATGAGCAGGACAAATTACCTATGTCTATGTTCCTATTGACCTCTAATATAGAACTAATATTTGCTATCACATACTTGACGGCGATCGTAAGGGTATGGTGCTTCCTGATTTTATGTCCATTTGACACACCCCAGTTCTATTCCCCCAATCATTTAGCTATGCACGCATTGACATCAACTCATCGGCGGTATTTTTAAACTACGTTGGTAGGTACATACACTCATTGCTATCTGGGATGGCGGCATGGGCATGAGAAGCTGAATGTTCACTAACGAAGGTAGATACATTGTTTATATTTTATGATAACTGGTGAATTATATTGTTTACATCATCATTGGTTCTTGTCATGTTAATATGTACATGTAGCAACTTTAATGGAAGTTGATACTTTCTTGTGCAAACGCTGCCAGGTTACACTTTGAACTCCACACACTGATTATGTTAACTATACATTTTATAACAAGGTAACGCTTTTGCTATAAGCTCTTTAAATGTGTTACTAAGTTAAAAAGTTACAAAGAGCTACACTAGCATTAGCTCTGTGTTGAAGTTTGCTTGGATATGGTTAACATCAGTAAAGCGCATCCAGGTTCTTGTTTAATAGATAATGCTTGCATTCACATATGTTCTGCACAGCTGGAAATTTTTATAGGCATTTTAAATTTAAAATTCAAATTAAAGTCAATTTATATATTAACTAATTTTAGTTTATTGGTGGGGGAGCATTCTGTGTTTTGTGATGTTCATCACTTGATGTATAAAAATCTATAAAGCACACTGTTGGTAGCCCTATAGATTAATGTATTTTATATTCATTTGTAGATTGTCTTGAAAAAGGCTGAATACACCAGCGGAAACGTCGACTTATATGTGATTTGATTCATGTAATAAAGGAAACTTTTGTTGATGAAAAGACCTCCTGTTGATCTGAATATATATATATATATATATATATATATATATATATATATATATATATACAGTTGCAAGAAAAAGTATGTGAACCCTTATGAATGATATGGATTTCTGCACAAATTGGTCATAAAATGTGATCTGATCATCATCTAAGTCACAACAATAGACAATCACAGTTTGCTTAAACTAATAACACACAAAGAATGAAATGTTGCCATGTTTTTATTGAACACACCATGTAAACATTCACAGTGCAGGTGGAAAAAATATGCGAACCCCTAGAATAATGACATCTCCAAGAGCTAATTGGAGTGAGATTTCAGCCAACTGGAGTCCAATCAATGAGATGAGATTGGAGGTGTTGGTTACAGCTGCCCTGCCCTATAAAAAACACACACCAGTTCTGGGTTTGCTTTTCACAAGAAGCATTGCCTGATGTGAATGATGCCTCGCACAAAAGAGCTCTCAGAAGACCTACGATTAAGAATTGTTGACTTGCATAAAGCTGGAAAGGATTATAAAAGTATCTCCAAAAGCCTTGCTGTTCATCAGTCCACGGTAAGACAAATTGTCTATAAATGGAGAAAGTTCAGCACTGCTGCTACTCTCCCTAGAAGTGGCTGTCCTGTAAAGATGACTACAAGAGCACAGCGCAGACTGCTCAATGAGGTGAAGAAGAATCCTAGAGTGTCAGCTAAAGACTTACAAAAGTCACTGGCAAATGCTAACATCCCTGTTAGAGAATCTACAATACGTAAAACACTAAACAAGAATGGATTTCATGGGAGAATACCACAGAGGAAGCCAATGTTGTCCAAACAAAACATTGCTGCACGTTTACAGTTTGCACAAGAGCACCTGGATGTTCCACAGCAGTACTGGCAAAATATTCTGTGGACAGATGAAACCAAAGTTGAGTTGTTTGGAAGAAATACACAACACTATGTGTGGTGAAAAAGAAGCATAGCACACCAACATCAAAACCTCATCCCAACTGTGAAGTATGGTGGTGGGGGCATCATGGTTTGGGGCTGCTTTGCTGCATCAGGGCCTGGACGGATTGCTATCATCGAAGGAAAAATGAATTCCCAAGTTTATCAAGACATTTTGCAGGAGAACTTAAGGCCATCTGTCTACCAGCTGAAGCTCAACAGAAGATGGGTGTTGCAACAGGACAATGACCCAAAGCATAGAAGTAAATCAACAACAGAATGGCTTAAACAGAAGAAAATACGCCTTCTGAAGTGGCCCAGTCAGAGTCCTGACCTCAACCCGATTGAGATGCTGTGGCATGACCTCAAGAAAGCGATTCACACCAGACATCCCAAGAATATTGCTGAACTGAAACAGTTCTGTAAAGAGGAGTGGTCAAGAATTACTCCTGACCATTGTGCACGTCTGATCTGCAACTACAGGAAACGTTTGGTTGAAGTTATTGCTGCCAAAGGAGGTTCAACCACTTATTAAATCCAAGGGTTCGCATACTTTTTCCACCTGCACTGTGAATGTTTACATGGTGTGTTCAATAAAAACATGGCAACATTTCATTCTTTGTGTGTTATTAGTTTAAGCAGACTGTGATTGTCTATTGTTGGGACTTAGATGATGATCAGATCACATTTTATGACCAATTTGTGCAGAAATCCATATCATTCCAAAGGGTTCACATACTTTTTGTTGCAACTGTATATACTCCTTTTAACAGCTCAGCCCACCAGTATCAGCTGCCTGGGTGCAAAAATATCAATGAATATTCATACAAACTAATGCACTCTCAGGTCTTTCAGAAATAGAATAACAAAGGTTATTTTTATTGATAACCTTTGTTATTCTATTTCTGAAAGACCTGAGAGTGCATTTGTTTGTATTTATATAGGTTTGTAAATACATAAATACACATAAAATATATGAATACATATGTACACGTACACAAAGTATAAAAAAGAAAGTCCAAAAAACCTCAGCAATAGAAAATAAAAAGTAATTCTTTATTATAATCCATATGAAAATGATGCACAGGAAATAGCAAAAATCCTAAGACAAACAGATAAACGTCTGACCGATTTCAGACTCAGAAGACTGTAATCATAGACACAATTAACTCTGTAACTCTGTGAGCCTTCTCTGAGAGGGTCTGCTGCCTTGATTATCTGTTTAAGAAAGATTGTCTGTTTAAATAAGCAGTTAGCTAAACAGGTTAATTTTTAAACTGATTGCTATGCAAGGGATGGATTTTTAAAAAAAATGTTTTTGTTTGTTTCTACCCTTCATTTTTTTTTTTGTTTCCTGTGTGGGTAATTAGGTGAGGGATTATTGTCACCTGTGTGTGCCTACCTAGACTCTAAATCTAGCACAGTAACTCAGTGAGCCTGCTCTGAGAGAGTCTGCTGCCTTGATTATCTGTTAAAGTAAGATTGTCTGTTTAAGTAAGCTGTTAGCTAAACAAGGTACTTAGGCAAACAAAGATAAGTTAAACTTTTTAGTAAGAATGTGTGAGAATATCATTCAGTTTACAGCTTGCCACATGTTTACATCACTGGAGCAGCCACTTCAGGGATTATATGTCTGTGGCAAATGTGAGCATATTGTCTCTTTAGAAACTTGTATTGGAGTTCTGGAGGAACGAATTGCAACACTGCATGAAATTCAGACACTTGAAAGGGAAATGGATAGGACTGAGCTGGTTGTTAATGGTTCTAGCAGTGGGAGTGGGGAGGATTCAGATGAGGAGACTCCAGAATGTAGCTGGGTCACAGTTAGAGGGCGAAGAAAAGGTGAGCGGAAGAGACAGGCCAGTTCTGAGCTGCTACACCCAACAGATTTGCCAATTTAAGTGAAGATGTTATGAATATCAGGGTGTAGCAGTGTCAGAGAGGGTTGTTTTTCCTAGTATAGTGAACAGTCATTTAGTCGTGAAAGAGGAGCATACTATGGTGGGCAGTCCTTCAGACATGATAGAGGGGCATACTATAGTTAACAGTTCTTCAGTCATGGAAGAGGGGCATACAAGTCAGGGCCTGAGGCAGATGTTGGTGTTTGGAGACTTTATTATTAGGAATGTTGATAGGGTAATTTGTCATCCAGACCCTTTAAACAGATGTCTTCCAGGGGCTTGTGTTAGGCATATTGTGGACGTATTGATATATTGTTAGAGAGATGTAGGTCTGATCCTGCAGTCATGGTACAAATTGGTACTATTGAAGGAATCAGCAGGAGATGGAGAGTCCTAAAAAATGACTTCAGGGAGTTAGGTAGCAAGCTTAAAGCAAGTACCTCCAAAGTAATATTTTCAGACATATTACCAGTGCTGTGTGCTAACTCAGTAAGGCAGAAGGAGCTAAGTTCTGTTAATTAATGGTTAAAAACATGGTGTAAAAATTAGGGGTTTGACTTTTTAGAGCACTGGGATGACTTTTCACTTGGGTACAATTTGTACAGTAAGTATGGATTGCACCTGAATGACATGGGTGCAGGTGTTTTTGGGGAAAGGATGGTAGCATGCTTAGAGAATCTTTGAAACTAGGCAAAGGGGGGAGGTCAGTTAGAACACAATAGAGAGATCAGTCTGTGAATATGTAACTCCTATAATATCTCAAGGAAGGGATAACTTAAGAAATGTCACATTAGAATGTATGGAGGAAATCACACTAAGTAGCAGCAGAAAGCACATGAAAATGAAATGTATGACAACAAATGCAAGAAGCATGACAGGTAAAATGGGGGAGCTGGAGCTCTTAGTTGCAGAAGAGGACTATGATATCAGTATAACTGAAACTTGGTGGGATGATTCACATGACTAGGCAGTTAACTTAGAGGGGTATACTTTATTTAGGAGGGACAGGAATAATAAAAGGGGTGGAGGAATCTGCATGTATATTAAACCTAACCTTAAACCTACAATAAGTGTAGATATTTATGCTACAGGTGACAATGTAGAGACCCTGCGGGTTGAAATAAAGAGTGGCGGGACAAATCCTAAAAAAATATTACTTGGAACATGCTACAAGCCCCCCAACATTAGTGACCTGGAAGAAACTCATACACTAATGAAAATCAGTAAAGCTGCTAATAACAGTGCTGTAATTATGGGAGATTTTAACTATCCTGATATAAACTGGGCCAATGAAACTAGTAATTCAGCTAAGGGGGATATATTTTTAAATGTTCTCAGGGATAACCTCTTGTCACAATTAATAGAGGAGCCAACTAGGAGTAAAGCTATATTGGATTTAGTGCTATCAAACAATACAGATATTATATCAAACATAGAAGTCAAAGAACATTTGGATAACAGTGATCATAACATGGTCACATTTGAAATTTCTTTTCATAAGCAGTGTCTTAAAGGTTTAACTAAGACTTTAAATTTTAAGAAAGTAAAATTCAACGATTTAAGGAAATCATTAAATAACATAAATTGGGACAAAGTATTCTCTAATAAAAATACATAGGATAAATGGATAACATTTAAAACTTTGTTAAATAAATAAATATACATATCAACAAATACCATATGGTTATAAAAATAAAAATAAAAAATCCAAGCCAATGTGGCTAAATAAAAATGTGTTAAGAGAAATTAGGAAAAAAACGTAGGACATTTAAATTATTCAAAGAAAATAGTACAGACTCAAAATACTGTACCATATTTATAAGAAATATAACAAAGCATGCAAAAAAGCAATCAAATTATACAAAATTGAAAATGAAAAATAAATTGAAAAGGATTCTAAGTTTAACCCTAAAAGGTTTTTTAAGTACATAAATAGCAACAAATCTAAGAAGGGCAATATAGGTACATTAAAATGCGTGGAGGGTAGCATGGTTAACAGTGACAGGGAGAAGGCTGAGGTACTAAACCAGTTTTTTTTTCTTCAGTATACACAAGAGAGGAACCAATGGACGATACTTTGGAACAAACTAGAACATGCCAGCCCATGCCATCAGCCAATAGGATTGACCTCGCATTCTATTGGCTGATCAGCCAATCGGATTGAACTTCAATATGATTGGCTGATTACATCAGCCAATAGGATTTTTCCTACCTTAATTCCGATTGGCTGATAGGATTCTATCAGCCAATCGGAATTCAAGGGATGCCATCTTGGATGACGTCATTTAAAGGACCTTCATTCTTCGTTAGGACTTCGTTTGAAGAGGATGCTCCTCGTCGGCTGGATTGAAGATGGACCTGCTCAGATCCGGAAGGATGAAGATAGAAGATGCCGTCTGGATGAAGCCTTCTGCCGTCTGGAGGACCTCTTCTGCCCCGATCGGATGAAGACTTCGGACCCTCTGGAGGACCAATGTGCCCAGCTGGATGAAGACAGCTCAAGGTAGGGGGATCTTCAGGGGATTAGTGTTAGGTTTTTTAAGGGGGGATTGGGTGGGTTTTAGAGTAGGGGTGTGTGGGTGGTGGGTTGTATGTTGGGGGGGTATTGTATTTTTTGTTTACAGGTGAAAGAGCTGATTACTTTGGGGCAATGCCCCGCAAAAGGCCCTTTTAAGGGCTATTTGTAATTTAGTATAGGGTAGGGAAATTTTATTATTTTGGGGGGCTTTTTTATTTTATTAGGGGGATTAGATTAGGTGTAATTTGTTTAAAATTCTTGTAAAATTTTATTTTCTTTAATTTAGTGTTTTGTTTTTTTCGTAATTTAGTTTATTTCATTTAATTGTAATTAATTGTAGGTAGTTTAGGTAATTAGTTTAATGATAGTGTAGTGTTAGGTGTAATTGTAACTAAGGTTAGGATTTATTTTACAGGTAATTTTGTACTTTTTTTTTTTATTTTAAATAAAAACAACCAAAATGTTTTATTTAAAGCCAAGATGACGCACACAAATGATTCAGTAGTTATTGCCGCAACAAATTAACAATTAAATAAAAGGAAGGGATTAAATTAGACACAAGGGATAACAGTTTTTAAAAAAATATTCAAGAAAAATAAAAAACAACAAAACATAACATTGGCATGCAAAGACTATCTGTGGCCAAATATAATTTTGAGAGGATTATCTTTATATGGACAATTGAAAACCATGTGGGCTGTTGCTGAAATACAATCTGGTAAAGTAAAAGCACAATAACATTTTCAAACTACATTTTAGGCTGCATATAGACATGGTCCATTGGGCTAATCAGAACATCTTTCTGTTGTAACCAGTGCTGTCTAAACTAAACAATTACTAACCTAAAAAACTTAATAGACAATCACTTGAAAGGTTCATGGTAATATCCCTTATGTTAAAGTAACCATATTTTTCTCTAGAACACTTCAAATTGTAATGCTGGTTAGTGAAAGAGTCTAAAATATGCTTTCTAAACAGAATATAGCCAACAATGCACAGTATCTTCAATGGGGTACTTTCCACCATTAAAATGTGCTTTCGGGACCAAACCACAGTAAATTAAAAAGGACTTAAAAATAATCCAATATTTTGAAAGCTATAATTTTACGAGACATGCTACCCAATTTTAATACAAAAACTAATCTTCACTGAAGGCAAATATGTTTATATAGGTTTTGCTTGTATGTGGTCATATGTGACTAACTACTTATCCTTTAAAACCTTACAAAGAACCAGATGCACCCAATTAAGCACACTATGTTTTTCAACATCAATATTCCTTGCGCAAGTCAATATTATTGACACAATATTCACACCCAAAAGTTTAAGACCTAGATTTGGAGTTTGGCGTTAGCCGTGAAAACCAGCGTTAGAGGCTCCTAACGCTGGTTTTAGGCTACCGCCGGTATTTGGAGTCACTCAAAATAGGGTCTAACGCTCACTTTTCATCCGCGACTTTTCCATACCACAGATCCCCTTACATAAATTGCGTATCCTATCTTTTCAATGGGATCTTTCTAACTCCGGTATTTAGAGTCGTTTCTGAAGTGAGCGTTAGACATCTAACGACAAAACTCCAGCCGCAGGAAAAAAGTCAGTAGTTAAGAGCTTTCTTGGCTAACGCCGGTTCATAAAGCTCTTAACTACTGTGCTCTAAAGTACACTAACACCCATAAACTACCTATGTACCCCTAAACCGAGGTCCCCCCACATCGCCGACACTCGAATACATTTTTTTAACCCCTAATCTGCCGACCGCCACCTACGTTATCCTTATGTACCCCTAATCTGCTGCCCATAACACCGCCGACCCCTATATTATATTTATTAACCCCTAATCTGCCCCCCACAACGTCGCAGCCAGCTACCTACAATAATTAACCCCTAATCTGCCGACCGCAAAGCGCCGCCACCTACGTTATCCTTATGTACCCCTAATCTGCTGCCCCTAACACCGCCGACCCCTGTATTATATTTATTAACCCCTAATCTGCCCCCCACAACGTCGCCTCCACCTGCCTACACTTATTAACCCCTAATCTCCGACCGGAGCTCACCGCTATTCTAATAAATGTATTAACCCCTAAAGCTAAGTCTAACCCTGACACTAACACCCCCTAAGTTAAATATAATTTACATCTAACGAAATTAATTAACTCTTATTAAATAAATTATTCCTATTTAAAGATAAATACTTACCTGTAAAATAAATCCTAATATAGCTACAATATAAATTATAATTATATTATAGCTATTTTTGGATTTATATTTATTTTACAGGTAACTTTGTATTTATTTTAACCAGGTACAATAGCTATTAAATAGTTAAGAACTATTTAATAGCTAAAATAGTTAAAATAACTACAAATTTACCTGTAAAATAAATCCTAACCTAAGTTACAATTAAACCTAACACTACACTATCAATAAATTAATTAAATAAACTACCTACAATTACCTACAATTAACCTAACACTACACTATCAATAAATTAATTAAATACAATTCCTAAAATTAAATACAATTAAATAAACTAGCTAAAGTACAAAAAATAAAAAAGAACTAAGTTACAAAAAATAAAAAAATATTTGCAGGGGTCAGCGATAGCGGGGGCGGCAGATTAGGGGTTAATAAGTGTAAGGTTAGGGGTGTTTAGACTCGGGGTACATGTTAGAGTGTTAAGTGCAGACGAAGGAAGGGTTACCGCATAGCAAACATGGGGCTGCGTTAAGAGCTGAACGCGGCTTTTTTGCAGGTGTTTTCAGCTCAAACAGCTCCATTGTTTCCTATGGGGGAATCGTGCACGAGCACGTTTTTGAGGCTGGCCGTGTCCGTAAGCAACTCTGGTATCGAGAGTTGAAGCTGCGTTAAAAATGCTCTACGCTCCTTTTTTGGAGCCTAACGCAGCCATTCTGTGGACTCTCAATACCAGAGTTATTTTTATGGTGCGGCCAGAAAAAAGCCGGCGTTAGTTTTTCGGGTCGTTACCGACAAAACTCCAAATCTAGCCGTAAGTAAATAGCAGATAATTTTGCAAGCTGACTTTTATTTTATAACCACAAACGTTTTCCTTTTGATATCAGCATCTCAATTAAAATTTTTAATGAGATTGTGTCATATATATATATATATATATATATATATATATATATATATATATATATATATACATATATATATAATGGTCTCAACTTGTAGAAAACGACCTGTGTTTTTCTTTACAACAGTAATTGTTGACTTGATCAATGAAATACAAAATATTCTTGCAATATAATACCTGATACCAGTTTGCATGGATGTTCTAGACATTTTAGAAGTTTAATACTATTGCAACTTTAAAAAGTGTAGTATTTTTGCAAATCTGGTTTGAATCAGTCAACCAGAAAGTCTGAACCCAAAACACAATTCAATACCCAGTTCTTCAGCTTATACAAGCAGTAAATTACTTCTAATATACATGGTAAGGAATTTAAGAATACTGCTACCAATAATAATATTTTATGAAATGATTTACATCTACACTAGTTAAGCTCCATATCTCAAACTTATTATACCATACTCTGTATTTGAAGTGTGTATGGACTACACTGTTGTGTGGTAGATACAAAAGGAGAGGCGCGTTTTTTGGAAAGAAGGAATCTGAAACCTAAGAGATCGTAAGGAACAGATAATTATCTCTGCATACAGCTGTGTCTAAACTGTTTCTATACATTAAACAATTACATATAATATGTATCCTAACACCACAGGCTCAAAACAAGACAGGTATCTGATCAAAGAAATTAATCTGACAAAAACTAAGAAAATATGCCACAAATAAAACATTAAGTAGTAACAGTCATGAGCAGAAGTAAGACTATGGCAACAATTTAATGTACCCAAGGCAGCGGCTGCTTTATATATGAATGCTGAGGGTTTGGCCTTAAAAATAGAAAGAGAAGTCATAGGACTGTCACCTACAACAATAATCAATGTATGTCATTAAAGCAGATATGTTTTAAACATCCAACTGCTGAAGCGCCTGAAGTGCCTGGATATGTATAATGTACTCTGTAAATCTTCAGCATATATTACAAACTGTAATGTAATACTTGTTTTATTGCCTCAAGAAAACACTATAAGATGGAAGACAAGAAATGAATATCAGAAAAGATAAGAAAAGAATCTAGGGATTTTTCACCACCGTCCATTTATAGTCTCATAAAACTAATTTATAAGCATTGCAAAATGTCTACATTTACACACCTAGTCTCTTGTGTATGGTTATCACCAATGAGATAATAAAGGCAGAAGCAACACCACAAGAACAAGAATTAATACTAAATATGGTACTAACGTTCCCTTTTGTAAGGCATATAAAGAAGGCAACATTCGGTAAATGCAAATTAAATGGCTTGTAGAGAATGAGTGGAAAAACTAGTCTCCAAGTTTACTTAGCAATTTACTGGAGTTGTTTTTTTAGAACTGCATTTGAGCAAAACAAAATAATGAAAATACTACAGCAAAATTGCACATATTAAAGTGAATGTAAAGTTTAATGACTAAGTGCCCAGTATTGAAAATTAACTTAACAGGTGCACTTTAACGCATCAAACCCTACATTAAAGCTTATTTTTTAAAATACTTACCTTTCTTTATTGAAAACAGATCCACAATCCTCCGCCCTCTTCTCCCGCCGTAGCCAGGAGAACAACGACCAACCCGGCCCCCACCAATCGCCGCATGCCTCACGATATGGACGCCAAGGGGGCCGCGCAACTTTCTGAGGAAGCCGGATCAGTCACCGATCCGCCAACCACAGCACGAGCTGCAGGCGGAGGTTCGCCGGTCTGCCCTCCACAAAGATGAAAAGTTTAAAGAATGAAAGTGCCCCCGTTTTTAGGAGTATTTTTAGATAAGACTTTACATTCACTTCAAGACTAAATTACATAAGTATACAGAGAACAGGTGTAGAATAGTCACAAATACTGGAATTCTAGAACCCTTCTATAAAAGAGAAAATTGCTAGGTAGTCAATTTTCGTAAAACAAATCTGAGCCAGATATCCTTTGCTATAATCTGATGAAGACTTCACAATGATTGAGAAAAATAGATATTTATCATGTAAATGTTGCTACAATTTTGCTTTTACATTCTATTACTGCATGTGTGATATTCTTTTTAAATAAACTACAGAACAAAAACAGTATTGGTTTGGAGATTTCACATTTCCGATTATATTCTCCAATGAGTTTGTATTGTGTTTTTAAAGGACAAGTGCCATGCTCATAAAAATAGCTGTATGTTCATTTCAAAAGGCTCTAATGACACAAACCACAGTGTATCTTAACTGAAATCATGCAGAACATTTTCTTCAATTGTAGAAGACTGATAAAGTTGTTGAACCCACTGAAGAGAAAGTCAAGCATGTAACATACAATGTTTTCGGTATGGCATTTTTTGTTAATTATGTTGGACAAGCACAGAAAAGAGTGTACCCTCAGGAGAATATAAAAAGGTAATCTAAAATCTGTTGAATAATGACAAAAAAACTCCCTTTAAGGACGCATGAAAAAACTGGCTTTTCATGTAGGACAACATTTTACCTGTTCTATGTACATTCATAATGTAGCTTGTTTCATTTTAGCATACAAATTACCAGCAATGTCCTTCAGCCATTTCTCTACTGCAGAATAAACAGATTTATAGAAGAGAAACAAAAAAAAATAAGGATTGAAAAGTAACATCCAATTAACTTTTAGAATTTAAAGATGAACTAGTGATGCACTGCAGAGCAATGCATTCCTGGCACCTTAGGCATAAAATTTATTAAAGGTGGTGGTGGGAGGTAGGTGGTCATTGCTTCTGGAATAAGGCAGAGTATATAAAAAAAAAAGACAATTTTATTCAGAAACAATGTGAGATCCAGATACATGGACAGTGTGTAGAACCCGAAGAGCCAGCACAGAGTCAGAAAATACTAGCTCTGCCACCAATACGTGCAAGCTATCCAAGTATCAAGATAAGACCAGAAAACAAGAGCATTGCCCTCACACGAAGAGGAAAGGACAAGATAAAAAAAAGGAATCCCCATAATGCAGTTGAATCCCTAAATCACAGGGATTCAGAAAGGCCACATATATAGTTTATTCTTATTTTCTTGAAGGAAGATGCACTTGGTGTGCCATCTCCTTTCAGTACTTTACACCCCTTGGCAAGGGGAAAATTTGATTTTGAGTCTGTTTCTTCACAGGACCTAGTTGATTCTGCTGTCTTGGTTGCCCTACGACTTTGGTAGGAGTGGCACTTTTAGAATTTTAAGGGCGTAAGAAGGTGTAGGGAGAGTAACAATGAGGCCACTGGTGAAATGGTTGGCAAATTTTCTGTTAGCGGTTTCCTTTCATTGCTTCTTTTGCAGCCAGAATTAGAGGCGTTAGGCTAGATAGTGGTTTTGCAAGTTTCAGGAACGGATGCTGTAGCAGCTCTCTGGCTGATCCTCTCTTTTCTACATCCATCTCCAGAGAACGGTTCAGAAAATCTCGGAAGATTGGGGATAGTTTTTCTGGACTCTGAAGTTCTGGTGTGCCATTTGTAGCAATCAAATATAGAGCCCTCAATGGGTTTTCATTGAGGTAAGGTGGCTCTCCTTCCACCATTTCAATGGCCATGATACCCAAGGACCAGATGTCTACCTTAGGACCATATGCTTTTCTTGTAACAACCTCAGGAGCCATCCAGTAAGGTGTTCCAACCATTGTGCTGCGCTTGCTCTGTTCTGGGGTAATCTGGGCACAAAAACCAAAATCAGTTAACTTCACGGAACCATCCATGCCTAGAAGAACATTGTCACTCTTGATGTCTCTGTGGATGACCTGGTTGGCATGTAGGAATTCCAAAGCTTGCAAACACTCTCTGCAGACGGCTGCTATCTGTGCCTCATCCATGCAGGTTTCAGTGACCACATCTGTGAGAGATCCCCCAGCCAAATATTCCATCACCACAAACAATTCATCCCCCACTAGGAAACTGTTCAAAAAATTCACAATATTTGGATTCTTAAGTTCTTTCATCACAAGGATTTCATTAATAATAAGCTCTTTCTTGGGCTGCTTCTGTAGATTTATCTGTTTTATTGCAACCTCTTGACCAGTTGCTACATCAATAGCTGTGAAGACTGTTCCAGAAGCTCCCTGCCCAATCTTTTCATATCTGGTGTACTTTTTCTTTGGATCTCCTATGCTTACTATAGTTCTCAGTCTCTCCATGATTTCTTCATCACTCATCTTGGTCTTTTTTTTCTGCCTGTCTGCATTCTTTGTTGCACTGTCTGCATCGCCAGCAGGAGGTGGTATTGGGTCAATCACAGAACGTGTGTACATTGATTTTGTGTGTTCAGGACCGGGTGCAACAATAGGGGGAGGGGTCTCATTATTGTCATCATCTGAAGCTGTTGTTGAGGATTCAGTGCCTTTCGCATTTGGTGTAGCCGATACACCGGAGGGGATTCCATCTTTGTCTGGGGCAGAGAAGCTGAGATATTTCTGCCTGGCCGTGTCCTTAGAATCATAGAATTTTAACACATCGAGCACAGCCTGAGGATTCTTTTTCTGCTCAAGCTTAGTAATGTTTGAGGTCTGCAGCAGACGTGCCCACTGTTCTGGCATTCCAGTGAATTCTCCAGTTACTAAATCAAAGCCCACATGGATAGTGTGTTCAAAGTCTGATGGCGGGGAAATTTCAGGACGTTCTGGTTTTTTCTTGCTCCCTTTTTCTGTGCCAGAATTTAAAACATGGATATTATTTTGTTCCTTGCTTTTCGTTCTTCAGGAATCAAGGGAAGAGGTTTTAGATTATGGTTGCTTGAAAGTGGGTCTTTTGTTCCAGACCTAAAATCTGTACTGGTCACTCGTACCGGAGGAGCTGGTGGCTTATCTTCAAGTTCCCCGTTATCAGACATTATTTCTAGAATGGGTCAGACCTGCCCATTCTTCCAATTTTTGTAAATCCTCTAGCAAAGCAATTTCATTCTGCACTGACCTAATGACCTTACACGACTTTGTATCATCGAGTGTTTAACAATTAAGCAATACAGAAAAGCGTCCCCTCTGGTGCCGGTTTACTTTTAATTATTTCCCTCAAACTTCTCTGGACTTCTCCACTCCCTCCTTAGCCCTTTCCGGTTCCGGGTTGCCACCTGTACTTTTTTTTTTTTTTAGCAAGGTAGTTATTAAATAGTTAATAACTATTTAATAACTATTGTACCTAGTTAAAATAAATACAAAGTTACCTGTAAAATAAAAATAAACCCTAAGCTAGCTACAAAAGTAACTATTAGTTATATTGTAGCTAGCTTAGGGTTTATTTTATTGCTAAGTATTTAGTTTTAAATAGGATTAATTTATTTAATTATGTTAAATTAATTTTGTTTAATTTAAATTATATTTAAGTTAGGGGGGTTAGGGTTAGACTTAGGTTTAGGGGTTAATAACTTTATTATAGTGGTGGCGACGTTGGGGGGGGCAGATTAGGGGTTAATAAATATAATGTAGGTGCTGGCGATGTTGGGGGCAGCAGATTAGGGGTTTATAAGTATATTGTAGGTGGCGGCAGGGTCTGGAGCAGCAGATTAGGGGTTAAAAATATAATGCAGGGGTCAGCGATGTCGGGGGCAGCAGATTAGGGGTTAATAAGTGTAATATTAGGGGTGTTTAGACTCGGGGTTTATGTTAGGGTGTTAGGTGTAGACATATTTTTTATTTCCCCATAGGAAACAATGGGGCTGCATTAGGAGCTGAACTCTGCTTTTTTGCAGGTGTTAGGTAGTTTTTCAGCCAGCTCAGCCCCATTGTTTCCTATGGGGAAATCGTGCACGAGCACGTTTTGCCAGCTTACCACTACCGTAAGCAACGCTGATATCGAGGTGAGATGTGGAGCTAAATTTTGCTCAACGCTCACTTTTCTGAGGCTAACGCCGGCTTGCAGAAAACTCGTAATACCAGCGTTGTTTAAAGGGAGCGGTAAGAAAAAAAGAAGTGTTAGTCCCGCAAGCCTTACCGACAAAAACTCGGAATCTAGCCGTATGAGTTTTGAGGGCTATAGGGAAATTATCGACCGCCACAAAAGCGTTGTTATTTCACCTACCTATAGCGCTGCTATTACAGGTTTTGAAAAACCCAGCTTGTGCGGGCGATATGGTGGTGTTGAGCTCCATTCCTCACCCATATACAAGCAGTGTTTTGACGTGCTTGTGCACGATTTCCCCATAGACATCAATGGGGAGAGTTGGCTAAAAAAAAAGTGTAACCTGCAATTGCAGAAACAAAAGCTCCGTAACGCAGCCCCATTGATGTCTATGGGGAAAGAAAAAGTTATGTTTAAACCTAACACCCTAACATAAAAACCACATCTAAACAATCTAATCTGCCGCCACCCCCTAACTTAAATATAATTAAAATAAAAACTTACAATAATTACCTAAATAACCTATTTAAAGCTAAATACAAACTTACCTGTAAAATAAAACCTAAGATAGCTACAAAATAACTAATAGTTATATTGTAGCTAGCTTAGGTTTTATTTTCATTTCACAGGTAAGTTTGTATTTATTTTAACTAGGTAGACTAGTTAGTAAATAGTTATCAACTATTTACTAGCTACCTAGTTAAAATAAATACAAAGTTACCTGTAAACTAAAACCTAACTTGCCTTATACTAAAAACTAACATTACAAAAAAAATAAATAATCAAATACAATTATCTTAACTACAAAAAAAACAACTAAATTACACAAAATAAAAACAAAATTATCCAGAATAAAAATGAATTACTCCTAATCTAATAACCCTATCAAAATAAAAAATACCCCCAAAATAAAAAAAAACCTAGCCTACACTAAACTGCCAATAGCCCTCAAAAGGGCATTTTTCGGGGCATTACCCCCAAAAAATCAGCTATTTTACCTGTAAAAAAAATACAAACAACCCCCCAACAGTAAAACCCACCACCAACACAACCAAACCCCTCAAATAAAATTCTATCTAAATAAACCTAAGCTAACCATTGCCCTGAAAGCGCATTCGGATGTGCATTGCCCTTAAAAAGAGCATTTAGCTCTTTTACGGTGCCCAAACCCTAAGCTAACAATAAAACCCACTCAATAAACCCTTAAAAAAAACCTAACACTAATCCCCGATGATCCATTTACAGTTTTCGAAGACCGGACATCCATCCTCATCCAGGCAGCAGAAGTCTTCATCCAAGTGGGCAGAAGTCCTCATCGAAGTCGGCAGAAGTCTTCATCCAAGCAGTCACCTTTTAGCAGACCTGAACAGAGATTATAATTTATCCCATACTTGCAAAACTTTGAAAGAACATGAATTAAATCTGACACAAAAATATTTTAGCAGCAGACTGGTGCAAGTATATCCTAAGCCTTAATAAGCATATATTGATGAGCAGATAATACAATAAATGAAAATAAATTGAATTCAAATTGAATACACTAGATAAACAGGTAGACATATGCAAAATAAGACTCCAGTTTGGAGGTATATGATAGAGATATATACACAGCCAATGTAGTACAGATTATATATACATAATGTAACCAACCTATCAGAAATTAGATGATCCTTAAATATTTACATATCGGAACAGCCAATAGAATGCGAGCTCAATCTGATTGGCTGATTGGATCAGCCAATCGGATTGAACTTGATTCTGATTGGCTGATTCCATCAGCCAATCAGAATATTCCTACCTTAATTCTGATTGGCTGATAGAATCCTATCAGCCAATCGGAATTCGAGGGACGCCATCTTGGATGACGTCATTTAAAGGAACCGTCATTCGTCGTCTAGTCGTCGGAGAAGAAGGATGGATCCGCGATGGAGGTCTTCAAGATGGAGCCGGTCCTCATCGGAAGAAGATAGAAGATGCCGCTTTGAAGAAGATGGTTGCCGGTCCGGATCTACTCTTCTTCCCGGATAGGATGAAGACTTTGGACCCTCTTCTGGACTTCTTCAGCCGTCGGATGATGGATGTCTAGCCCCCGCTTGGGCTTGGATGAAGATTTTGGAGCCAGGACGGATCGGTGATACCTGGTTAGGTGAAGATAAGTTAGGAAGATCTTCAGGGGCTTAGTGTTAGGTTTATTTAAGGGGGGTTTGGGTTAGATTAGGGGTATGTGGGTGGTAGGTTGTAATGTTGGGGGGGGGGGTATTGTATGTTTTTTTTTACAGGCAAAAGAGCTGAATTTCTTGGGGCATGCCCCGCAAAGGGCCCTGTTCAGGACTGGTAAGGTAAAAGAGCTTTGAACTTTTGTAATTTAGAATAGGGTAGGGCATTTTTTTATTTTGGGGGGCTTTGTTATTTTAATAGGGGGCTTAGAGTAGGTATAATTAGTTTAAAATTGTTTTAATATTTTTCTAATGTTTGTAGATATTTTTTTATTTTTTGTAACTTAGTTCTTTTTTATTTTTTGTACTTTAGTTAGTTTATTTAATTGTATTTATTTGTAGGTATTTAATTTAATTTATTTATTGATAGTGTAGTGTTAGGTTTAATTGTAACTTAGGTTAGGATTTATTTTACAGGTAATTTTGTAATTATTTTATCTATTTTAGCTATTAAATAGTTCTTAACTATTTAATAGCTATTGTACCTGGTTAAAATAAATACAAAGTTACCTGTAAAATAAATATAAATCCTAAAATAGCTATAATATAATTATAATTTATATTGTAGCTATATTAGGATTTATTTTACAGGTAAGTATTTAGCTTTAAATAGGAATAATTTATTTAATAAGAGTTAATTAATTTTGTTAGATTAAAATTATATTTAAGTTAGGGGGGTGTTAGTGTTAGGGTTAGACTTAGCTTTAGGGGTTAATACATTTATTAGAATAGCGGTGAGCTCCAGTCGGCAGATTAGGGGTTAATGTTTGAAGTTAGGTGTCGGCGATGTTAGGGAGGGCAGATTAGGGGTTAATACTATTTATTATAGGGTTAGTGAGGCGGATTAGGGGTTAATAACTTTATTATAATAGCGGTGCGGTCCGCTCGGCAGATTAGGGGTTAATAAGTGTAGGCAGGTGGAGGCGACATTGTGGGGGGCAGATTAGGGGTTAATAAATATAATATAGAGGTCGGCGGTGTTAGGGGCAGCAGATTAGGGGTACATAGGGATAATGTAAGTAGCGGCGGTTTACGGAGCGGCAGATTAGGGGTTAAAAATAATATGCAGGGGTCAGCGATAGCGGAGGCGGCAGAATAGGGGTTAATAAGTGTAAGGTTAGGGGTGTTTAGACTTGGGGTACATGTTAGGGTGTTAGGTGCAGACGTAGGAAGTGTTTCCCCATAGACAACAATGGGGCTGCGTTAGGAGCTGAACGCGGCTTTTTTGCAGGTGTTAGGTTTTTTTTCAGCTCAAACAGCCCCATTGTTTTCTATGGGGGAATCGTGCACGAGCACGTTTTTGAGGCTGGCCGCGTCCGTAAGCAACTCTGGTATCGAGAGTTGAAGTTGCGTTAAATATGCTATACGCTCCTTTTTTGGAGCCTAACGCAGCCATTCTGTGGACTCTCAATACCAGAGATATTTTTAAGGTGCGGCCAGAAAAAAGCCAGGGTTAGATACGCTGGTCGTTACCGACAAAACTCTAAATCTAGCTGTAAGTGACTGCCTGAACTCAGTATTGAGGGTATTTGCGGAAAGTAAAGGGCGGCTGCTGTTTTATTATCCAGACAAACTCTAGCCATCTACATGCAAATGGTGGTTTTGCTATATACCTAAATGGAAAACGACTCCTCCGTTCTAGTGCCGAATGCTACCCATTTATTGTGACTTGAATAAAATTGGGGACTTTAACAATTTTTAGTTTTTTATAAGGTCTTTTCTGAGAGCTCTCATATATATATAATTTTCATTAAATTATTCATTTTTCATAGTGCACTATGATAGAAGTAGAATTGTTTATACATTACGATGTTATATCATGGCCTTTGATCTGCTCCAATAAACACCTTATTATTGCTCCCTTTCTGCTTGTGGAATTGTATGGTTTTGCCTTGTTGTGGGTTTTAGACCTAGGTAGATTAGTCAAATTAATTTTATAGGGATTAGTTGTGCTGGACAGGAATTGCTATTTTTCTTTTGTTTTTCTCAATTGTCCATTTAAATGTATTCACATTTTTATTATGAATCTCCAAAAAATGCCTGGACAGTGCAAAGCATGCCCTATCACCTGTGATGTAAGACAAGTTTTCTCTGATGCAAGTACCCACCTCTCTGGTTGTCCTCCCTACATAAGCCTTCTGGCACTTTGTACACTCCACTAGATAAATAATAAACATGCTTTTGCAATTAACTCAGCCCTTGATAGGGAATTCTTTCCCTGATTGATAAGATGTGAATGTTTTGGAGACCTGTACTTGATCGCATGAGGTACAAGTTTTCCTGCCACACCTATAGGTGCCATTGTAATGTAACCACAAGCTCCCAGAGGAGTTTTTTTTTTAAAAGACTAGGAAGTAACATATTCTCCAATGTAGCATTTCTTTTTGCAGTAAATGCACAGCCCTTTTCCACATTCTGTCTTAACCTCTTGTCTCCCATCAATATGGGCAAGTTTTTGCTTATTATCTTGCAGATTTGACGATATTGGTTGGAGAAACAGGTCACAAATCTGGGTTGAGATTGGTCAATAGTCCTACTCATTTGCATGCTCCTGGACACATTGGTTAGCATAGAGTCCCTATTCATGTGTTGTACTTCAGCATAGGCTCTATTAACAACCTTTTTCGGGTAACCTCTATCTCTCAGTCATGCAGCTCAAACTTCTACTCTCCTCACGAAAGGAGCTATCCAGGGTACAGTTACGTTTCACCCTCATAAATTGACCCTTGGCTATGCCCCTAAAGACATGCCCGGGATGACTGCTCCATGCATGCAGCTAACTGTTGTCCGCAATAGGCTTCCTAAAGAGAGTAGAAATCACCTTGCCAGCTGATGTCACACCTGTAAGGGATACGTCAAGGAAGTTAATAATCTACTTGTGCCATTCATGTGTGAATTGAATGCCCAAATTGTTTAGATTTAGATTCCTCACAAAACACTCTGTTTCTGCTAGGTCTGTGGACCAGGCAATTAACAGGTCATCAATGAACTGAACATATTTTACAGATTGTGCTGAGGGAATACCACTACCTCCATAGGCATGGCACCTCTCCCACCAACCCATGAACAGGTTGGCCCCCATTGCCTCACCACGCCGCTGGAGGTAGTAGCCTCCCTGAAACATAAAAAAAATTATGTTCCAATTAAAATGTAACAGTTCAGATTAGAAAGGTTTTTTATATTAAAAGACAAATCAGTTCACAGGTCAAGAAAATATCTTATTACCATTAGGCCAAGTTCATAGGGGATAGATGAGTACAGCGAGATGACGTATACTGTAAGCCAGCTATATTCCTCCCTCCATTTGATATCTTCCATGACCTGTAGTGTCTGAGTGGGGTCCCTCACATAGCTAGGTATCCTAGGTACGAGTGGCTATAAATAGGTGTCAACCCATTTAGATAGGGGTTCCAGCAGTGAACCAATGCCAGCCACTATTGGTCTCCCTTTCACATTGATGATACTTTTGTGCACCTTGGGGAGGTGGTGGAAGATGGGAGTACCCGGGTTAGTGACCAAAATATGGTCTGCAGTTTGAGAATCCATCAGTCCCTCCTCCACCGCATCATCCACAAGGTGCCTAAGCTCCCTTGAAAACCTCATAGTAGGATCACCAGGCATCAAAGCATAGGTGTCCGCATCACTCAATTGTCTAATTGCTTCATCAATATAACTAGCTCTGTCCATATCAACCACATTGCCGCCCTTGTCAGACGGCTTGATCACAATGTGGTCATTATCACGTAAGCTAGCTAAAGCTTCCTTTTCCTTAATAGTCAGATTATGAGTTACACCATGTGTGGTTCTCGATGCACACACACACACACATATATATATATATATATATATATATATATATATATACACACACATATATATATCGACATCTATGGGCCCCATGTACTAAAGTTCGAGTGTACAAGCTTCTCAACTCGAGAAGTTGTCCACTTGCCTTGGCAAAATGGCAAAAATGCCCATATGTATCATTGCCTGCCCTTTCTCTCACCTGACCAATTGCATGAGGGAAGGGACTGTCAATCACAGAGAGTAACCTTCTTACATTGCGTGAAGCAGGCTTGCATATGTGAACCTGCCCCGCAAGGGTTCCAAAGCAGCTTTGCTGCTTAGTACATGGAGCCCTATATGTGCAGTATGTATCTCTATGTTAAAGCCCTTTGTCTGCCTTTTTTTCTAACATCTGATATCTTTGAGCCCTTATAACTTTTTAATGAAATTTTCTTAAAATAATTTTTATAAGACAGTGTTATTGTGATTGCAACTGTACTTTTCAATGTATTTTTGCAAAAACATTAATGATCAAGTGTACCCTACCCACAAATCATATGAAAACTTTCTCAAATCATACAAATACCTAATGGTGTTACATTCAGTCAAGGCCGGATTGGCCTACCAGGATACCAGAAGATTTCCCCGGTGGGCTACAGCAGCTGAGTTGTAGGGTGCCTATATATCAACAATATGGCACTTTCATTTAATACAAAGTATTATATTTTAATTTTGAGAAATAAATTGGGGGAAGGGATATCCCAGTAGCCCCTTTGAGAAAAATAGGGCATGTGCATTCTACTGACTCAACAGAAAATAGGGCTGGTCTTCATATTTTTCCAGGGCTGCTTTTAATTACCAATCTGGACCTGCAATTTAGTACAATAACATAAAGACAAACACCTAGATTTAGAGTTCTGCATTAGCCTTAAAAAGCAGCGTTAAGGGGTCCTAAAGCTGCTTTTTAAGCCCACTGGTATTTAGAGTTTGGTAGGTACAGGTGTACCGCTCACTTTTCTTCCGCAACTTTTGGCTACCGCAAATCCCTTTACGTCAATTGCGTATCCTATCTTTTCTATTGGATTTTCCTAATGCTGGTATTACAAGTCTTGGAAGAAGTGAGCGGTACAGCCTCTACTGACAAGACTCCTACCGCATAAAAAAGTCAGTAGTTAAGAGTTTTATAGGCTAACGGCGGAACATAAAGCTCTTAACTACAGTGCTACAAAGTACACTAACACCCATAAACTACCTATGAACCCCTAAACTGAGTCCCCCCCCACATCGCAAATACTAAAAGAAAATTATTTAACCCCTAATCTGCCAACCGGACATCGCCCCCACTTTAATAAATGTATTAACCCCTAAACCGCCGCATTCCCGCCTTGCAAACACTATAATACATTTTATTAACCCCTAATCTGCCCTCCCTAACATCGCCGCCACCTACCTACAATTATTAACCCCTAATCTCCTGCCCCCAACGTCGCCGCTACTATAATAAAGTTATTAACCCCTAAACCTAAGTCTAACCCTAACACCCCCCTAAATTAAATATAATTTAAATAAAACGAACTACAATTACTATAATTAAATAAATTAATCCTATTTAAAACTAAATACTTACCTATAAAATAATTGTAGGTAGGTGGCGGCGATGTTAGGGAGGGCAGATTAGGGGTTAATAAAATTTATTATAGTGTTTGCGAGGCGGGAGTGCAGCGGTTTAGGGATTAATACATTTATTTATTTATAGTGGCGGCGATGTCCGGTCGGCAGATTAGGGGTTAATAATTGTAGGTAGGTGGCGGCGACGTTGGAGGGGGCAGATTAGGGGTTAATAAATATAATGTAGGTGTCGGCGATGTTAGGGGCAGCAGATTAGGGATTCATAGGGATAATGTAGGTGGCGGCAGTGTCCGGAGCTGCAGATTAGGGGTTAATAATAAAATGCAGGTGACAGCGATAGCGGGGGCGGCAGATTAGGGGTTAATAAGTGTAAGGTTAGTGGTGTTTAGACTCGGGGGTTCATGTTAAGGTGTTAGGTGTAGACTTAGAAAGTGTTTCCCAATAGGAAACAATGGGGCTGCGTTAGGAGCTGAACATTGCTTTTTTGCAGGTGTTAGGTTTTTTTTCAGCCAGCTCAGCCCCATTGTATCCTATGGGGAAATCGTGCATGAGCATGTTTTTCCAGCTTACCGCTACCGTAAGCAACGCTGGTATTGAGGGTTGAAGTGGAGCTAAATTATGCTCAATGCTCACTTTTCTGAGGCTAACGCAGCCATTCAGAAAACTCGTAATACCAGCGTTGGCTTAAGGGAGCGCTGGAAAAAAAGGAGCATTAGAGCCGCAGGTTTTTACCGACAAAACGCTAAATCTAGCGGAAAGTAAACTGATTCAGATAATTACACATTTATTTTACATGGTTCATCAGGACAATCAGTCTGCTATTATGTATCTGTCCTGTTTGCCTTGATACCTTTTCTCCATCGTCTTTATTATATCCTGATGGAACCTCTCTCCTTGTTTATCACTAAAATCACCAAGATTATCTGGAAATCTGTCTATGGAGAAAATTTGCATTTATGCTCATATTAGCACCCAAATTTGCTATACTATCCCACAGGCAGATGAAACAAGAGTACTTTGTGTAACCACTTTGCTGCCCAAGCAAGATGTTCACCATCTTTAGATCCCCACAAATAGACCACTGGTGCCTATGATAAAAAAAGCTTCTGCAAGACCATTTTGATATTTTCATATTTTTCTTTAAGTTTTGTTGAGTGAGCAATTGGAAGAGATGCATAGTGGTTACCATTGTGCAATTAAACACATTTCAAGCTTTTCGTTGGATATGAAAATATATGCAATGAATGAACTTGCAAAACAATGTTAAAAATCTGATTAGATTTAAGGTCACATTAGATAAAAACAATGTTACAGTGTAAAATGACAGGCAAAACCCTGCTGCATATGTCATCAGCCACAGGCCGTATTGGGGTAAAATCATAATTTGAGGGTTATCCATTATCTCAAAAACTAGAGCCAAACTAGAGCCAATTCAGCAAAACTGATGTCATTTTAAGTTTCAGCACCCCCAAAATATCCTAAATATCCTAAGTGAGACATTTTATATCTGATGAAACACATCAAATCACTGGGTATGACCCATCATTAACATTTGCTCTTCTTTTATAGATTATTTTTTTAATGGTGATAAATAAAAATTTGGACTTTTAAATAAATTTATGGAACCCGCTATATCTTGTGATGCATAAAGGGTATTTTAAGTGTATTCCAAATGTTTTATTTCTTCAAAAAATGTATGTTTATGTCCTGAATAAAACTGCTCATTGTTTTATAATGCTTGTGGAAGTCATTGTTTATAAATATTGTTATGGAAGTTTATATTATTAGCACATGTTAATGCAAGATTTTTTCTAACTTTAGAAGTGCTAGTGGTCTTTATATTTAGTGCAAGAAGTCTGGAAATGTGAGTTGAAAGAGGTGATTATTGTTTATATGGTTATTTAGTAATGTCTGGATTTTTGTTTTTTAGAAATTTCAGGCATCATGTGTGATGGTTTATATCAATGAACCACTCTGGAGGGGCCAAATTATCTAACTTTTAATGGATGGGATATAACAAACCTCACTGACATCTGCAGGGCTGCCCTCAAGAAATGCTCTAAAAAAGCACCTGCAAGTTGCTACATGTCTCCAATAAAAAGTAATGGAGTTTTCTGGAATGGAAAACTTTGATGAAGACAGTGGTTAGGAAGGAACAGGGGCATACTTTAAAAAGTAAATAATGCAGCCAATGCAAATCAGATTACTCTGTTATCAGGATAGTGTATACATTAATCACACCTTTATTTGTATGCATGTACTTTTCTATTAGTGCAATAAGGGCTAGATTACAAATAGTGCGCTAATGTTAGCACAGGGCACAATACGCAATATCTCGACTGTGCTAACGCTCATATTACAAGTTGAAAGTAAATTGTTGCACTTGAGCACAAACAAAATTTGCACTCAACAGATTAGCGTGACTGAAGACCTAACGTAATGTGTAAGGGTTAAAAAAAATGTTCACCTAACACATTAAAAACACAATAAAATAAACTTGCACACTTAAAAATATACACTTTTACACAATTTTTAAAAGGGTTTTTTAAAGGGTTTAAAGGGATATGGTAAATTTCAAGGAATTTGACTGGAAATGGCTATATATATGTATGTCTATAATATATGTCTAAATATGTGTGTGTGTGTACATATATATATATATATATATATATATATATATATATATATATATATATATATATATATATATATATATATATATATATATATATATGTGTGTGTGTGTGTGTGTGCACACACATACACATATATATTTGTGTGTGTGTGTGTGTATATATATATATATATATATTAATATATGTAGAGAAATACTGGAGCACTGGAACACTCACTGATATGGGTGTCCACAAGAGGGGGCATTTGCCCCCTCTGGATTTTACTCACCACATGGAGTAAAACTGCGGAAATTTTTTTTAATTGAATGTCAATTTTAATTTATTTTAATCATCTGAATGTAGCTCTGTTTTAGAGATAGAAGCACAGTATTCTTGCAGTAACAAAGCATTCTGGAATTTATAGCTAACTATTTCCCTCAGTATTGTGTCACTGCAGTTCTTGACTCTAATTCCCAGCATGCATTGTACAGTTATTTCCCTCCTACGCTTGAACTGCTGCAGGACAGAAACACCTGTATAGCAAATGGATAAGGTCTAAGCCCGTTCTTTTTTTAAATCACTGACAATGTTGCTCTTTACTTGTAAATAAAGTTGTATTTTTGAGATATTGCTGGAAATAAGCATAAATCAGACAAGTATACTGTTCTTTATGTGTAAGGAACAAGCGTTCCTGTATTGATTAGTGTTACTTGTCTTGCAGTTTGGTTTTCAATAGTATTTTTTTTCTTGTGTTGCACTTGGCTTGTTAACTGCTTACATCTTTCCACATATTCATATGAGTGTCCATGTGTGAAAAAGCAAGCCCCTCATAAGCAGTCAGCACTGGGGAAAGTCAGATTAGTTCCCAGTTACAACTACACATTATATGTAGTTTTGTTCTCTCCTTTTATTTAAGGAACCTGAAGGAGAACTGTCTTTGACCCTTTTCTGGGCAGGGCATATTGATCTTCTTACAGAACACAGGCTCTCCCTATTTACAAATATGTGTAAACAGGAGGGAAAGTGTGTTACATAAACATTTGTAAGCATTTATATGTGTTTGTGCTCACAGGACTCTTTTATAAATAAATATATATATCTATATATATGTACTGTATATATTTATGTATGTATTTATTATGTAGGTAAATCATTCAAATATTGTCAAAACTTAGCTCCTGACAACCTCCCAATATTTCCTGCTGCACCAATACAAATTCCCTTTCCTATCTGTGTGTGGGAGTCTGAATGTGTCTGTCCCAATGTATCTGAGTGCATACAAGAAATGTATGCTATTAAAGTTTAGTATATAGTGACTTCATTATATATAAGGCAAATGGTGGGTGGAATTTGGCTATTGAAATTAAAAAGTCAATGTGTTTTAAAAACTTTAAGACTTGCCTGATATGTAATTATATAGCAACACGACAGAATGTCTTGCAATTGCAAGCTGCTTATTGTCCCTTTAATGCTCCTTTCAGTCCATAGAGCAACAACTATTCCTGTTTGAAGATGAACCTCTACCTTTTTACCTCTCATTTTCTTGCCCAATTTCTATCTCTATTAAAATGATTAATTCAAACAATTGACATTGTTTATGGTAATTCAGTTATTTTAGGCTGCTTAACACTGCATGCAACAACCTATATCTTTTTTTATATAAAATCCTGTCAACCAACACTTCCTTTTCTCAGTGACCAAGTTGTAAATATTCCACAGTGCATCTGATTAGCATCTCATTCATCTTTAATGCAACTTTTCCGCTCTTGTGTTATACTTCTTGAAACTACTATATGATTTTATATGTTGTAGTTGATAAGTGCCTAAATCCGCCTGCTGTAACCACATCTGGGTGTGTAGTTGGATCATAAGCCTTCTCCAGCAACTCACACACACACACACAATGCAAATTATGACAAGATGTAGTATGCAAAATGGCAAAAAAAATAATGTATGTTACAAGAATTAAAGTTCCAATCAAATGCTAAAATATGAATTCTGAAATTCAAATCAAAAAGCAAATAATACATTGAAATATTATATTACATTATTACATTCTCTAGGATGTGGGAGTTCCGTTTAAGAACCACCATGATTTTTAATATCTGATTGGGAACTGGCATTAACATTTTTATTTTATTTTTGCAATTCCATTTATTAAGCTAGGATTTTACTTTAAAAATGTATGTATCTGTGTGCACATATAAACACACACACTACACAAAGGTAGTGGGTGTTACTGATATTAACATTCATAGATGGGAGAGATGAGAAATTCATGAAGTCTCAGACATGAAATGAGACATAAATATATAGGGCTAGATTGCAAGTGGAACACAATCGTTTGCACCATATCAATTAGGGATATATTGCAAGGATTTGCACTCATCGGGAATAGTGCTTATATTACAAGTTGAAAGTAAATGTGATCGCATGAGTGCAATTGTGATTTACGCTAGTATCATTACCTCGATTTCATACCTATGGTTAACTGCAAAAAGTTGCACAAAACAAGTCAAAAATACATTACAAAGTACAGTTACACTTATAATAACTCCGTCTAAAAAAGGTTATAAGGGCTCAAGCCAAGGGCCAAAGGGCTTTAACATTGAGATATACATACATATACATGTCGAATCATATATATGACTTCGCAGTCCAATCCAGCCCCTCACTGATGAGGCCCAAAATAGGCCGAAACGTATGTCTGGGGTTTGCTGTTTCTTTCGTTCAGAGAGGGATTGCCTGTTTTTTTGGGGCTGGACTGTACTGTGAAGTCAGGATCAGACTGATATGCTTCAGGAAAATTCTGCTCTGTGAAAAGCACATGTTGAGCAAAAAGAGGCTGCTTCTTCTGTCGTAACTAGCCAGGTTGAGCACTTCTCTCTTTTTATTTATGCAAATTATGACACTTATGGAAGTCTCCCTAAGTGTGATGCGGGAATCCAGACGTGGACCCGTTGCTCAGTGTGCCTAGAGGGATATGGCTGCACCTCAATGATGAGGCCCACAATAGGCCAAAACATACATCTGGGATTTTGCTGTTTCGTTCAGAGGGATTGCCTGGTATTTCGGGGCTGGACTGTACTGTGAAGTCAGGATCAGACTGATATGCTTCAGGAAAGTTATTCTCTGTGAAAGGCACATGTTGAGCAAAAAGAGGCTGCTTCTTTGGTGGTAACTAGCCATAGAACAAGCTATTATGCTATTGTTCGTTCCCAGGTTGAGCGCTTCTCTCTTTTTATTTATGCAAATTATGACACTTAGGGAAGTCTCCCTAAGTGTGATGCAGGAATCCAGAAGTGGACCCGTTGCTCAGTGTGCCTAGAGGGATATGTCTGTACCTCACTGACGAGGCCCACAATAGCCTGAAATGTACATCTGGGGTTTTGCTGTTTCTTTCGTACAGAGAGGGACTGACTGGTATTTCGGGGCTGGACTGTACTGTGAAGTCAGGATCACACTAATATGCTTCAGGAAAGTTCTTCTCTGTGAAAGGCACATGTTGAGCAAAAAGAGGCTGCTTCTTTGGTGGTAACTAGCCATAGAACAAGCTATTATGCTATTGTTCATTCCCAGGTTGAGCGCTTCTCTCTTTTTATTTATAAAAAAATATTTGTTTAAAAAAACATCAGATGTAGAAATATTTATTTATGAATAAATAGAACTTATTCCATTATGTAAAGAACATTGGAATATGAAATATTCATATTTTCATGTTGAGTTAGTTCTAATGAGAATATGTGATGGTGTTTGCACGAAAGTGGGGTATCAGGTTATTTTTCCACTTTTTTTTCTCCATTGACTTCTATGGGGGGAATACATGAACAAACACACAACATTCTAGGATCAGATGTTTGCGCTAGTCGGGTTACCGATAGAGCAAAAACAGTTAACTTTCAACTTGTAATATGAGTGCAACCCGACTAATGCAAATATCTTAATTTTAGCAGAGTTATCACTCTAGCATAAGTGCAAATTCCACTTCATTTGTAATCTAGCCCATAGTCAATGGCCAATGTCAGTTCTTTCATGTGAGATTTTATGAATTACTTAGGAAATATATTTATGTTTCACTTTGTTAATCATGTAATAATATTATATGAATAAACATTACTTACAGTGGGTATTGAAAAGAATCACCCCCCCCCCCCTTGAAAATAGTAATATTATGTTGCTTTGCAGCTTGAAATAAAGACAGACACAGTTTTTGTTTATCCAGTTGTAATTACTCAGTGCAACTTATAACATCCAAGTGAAAGATATAACACCAACATGTCAGGCAAAAATAGAGAACATTCATAAACAGAATCACTGAGTTTAAAAAAGGATCACTCCCTCCTAAAATTACTTGTTGTAATGAAATGATTCTCTGTAGCAATTCAATCCCTACTATGGATCACAACTGTGGATGATGTTATTTGTATCACTTAGCTTTAAATTAACATATGTATCAATGTTAATCCCATGGCACAAAGTGAGTTAATATGGAATTCACAAATTAGAATAGATGTGAATAAGTAGAATGTATCACTGAAGATATCTCTTGCAACAGAATACTTCGATAAAAGTATTACTGGAAATCTTAGAACAGAAGTAATATTGTCAAGTGAATTAGTTTAATGTATAGCTTTAATTTGAAGGAAACCCCTCCGTAATCACTAGAGCTGAATACCAAGTGACTAGCAGTGAAACGACCTCAGGCAGCAGAGCGTGAAACAGTAGAACATGCTGAGTCAGAGCGGATGAACAGCTGCGGTCAGAGCCTGGTTGAATGCTGTGTAGACAGCGTTGAGTGACGTCACTGGCAGAGAATCTTAGCAGCGAGCAGATCCATGCTTGTTGGCACTTGATACACAGTGCGTTAGGAAGGAAAGGTGTGTTCATCTTACCGAAGCTAGATCAGGCAAACAGGCAAGTTGTAACAGGCTGGTCACTGTACTCCTGGGTGGATAAATCTTGCTAGCAGCTCTGTAATAGCGGTGCAGGAGAGAAGAGTCCTTGCAGAGTAACAGGTTTTACAGATTCCTTGCAGATGACACAAATTCAATTATAGGAACAAACGTTCTACAGTTAGGAGTTACCAATACACCTCCAAGTATAGAGAGCTCAGGTTAATTTCTTAATCACTAAGCACCTGGATGACATCAGGAGAGAACTTAAATAGGCTAGGGGGGTTGGCCTGAGTTTGTTAAGGTGGAATTGAGGTGTTACAGATTTCAATGAAAGGTGGAACAGAATTCCTGACAGAATGCCCCCTTCAGGTAAGCCGTGCCACGGCTTGCAAGCGTGGTCTATCAGGATTTCTTCTATGGAATTGAGAAACTAGCCTAGGGGCATTTACGTGGTTAACGGGTTCCCATGTGTCCTCATCAGAGGAGTAACCTTTCCAACTAACCAGGTATTGAAGTTGACCCTTACAAATTTGTGAGTCCAGTATTTTATCAACTTCATATATATCATCATCCAGCGTTTGTGGTTGTGGTGGTAATACTTGAGTGCCGCTAATGCCTGCAGGCTTTAGCAAGGAAACATGAAAAGTGGGATGTATGATTAATGATGAGGGTAACCGAAGGGTTACAGCATTCAGGTTAATGACATTTACAATCTGGAAAGGACCAATGAACAGACTCGCCAACTTTTTACTGGGTATCTGTAGTTGTAGGTGTTTTGTGGATAGCCAGACCCAATCTCCTATGGAGTATTGCAGAGATGGTCTTCGTCTGAGGTCATAGTATTTCTTTTGTACAGCTTGGGCTTTTTGAAGGTTTCCTTGGAGGAATTTCCAATTCTCGTTTAAACGATCCGCAAAATCTTCAACGTTTGGATTGAGGCAGGAATCTGTTGTTGTTAATGCCATCTCTGGGTGAAATGAATAATTTGCAAAAAAAAGGTGTCATTTTGCTAGAGGAGTTAAGGGTGTTGTTGTAAGCAAATTCGGCTATTGAGAGGTATTGTTTCCATTCTCCCTGATGGTATGCACAGTAACACCTCAAGTACTGTTCTAGCCACTGGTTTAATCGTTCCGTTTGACCATTTGTCTGGGGCTGATAGGCGGTGGTATAACGATGGTCGATTTGGAGTTTCTGGCATAAGTTTTTCCAAAAACGTGAGGTCAACTGCGTACCTCTATCAGTGGTGAGAATATCTGGAATTCCATGGTATTTAACAACATTGTCAATGAATAATTGAGCTGTTACAGCTGAGGTCGGCAGTTTGTGGTGAGGTATAAAATGAGCCATTTTAGTGAGTAGGTCTATTTACAACCAAGACTGTATTCATTCCGGCAGAGGAACGTAATTCAACAATCAAATCCAAACCTAAGTAAGTCCACGGTCTTCCTGGAACTGGGATCGGCATCAGTAATCCGTATGGGGGTCTTTTGTCGGATTTTGATGTGATACATCTAGTACAAGACTGAACATAGAGGCGGATATCCGAAGACATTCCTGGCCACCAGTAAGCCCAACTCAATAATTCTTGTGTTCTCTGGATTCCGGGGTGTCCAGAGAGAGGAGTATCATGATATTCTCTAATGAGATCTTGTCTCAAGGTAATTGGAACGTACAACTTATTTTGTTTGTTATAGAGACCATCTGATCCTTTTCTTAGATCAGGTGGAAGATATTGTTCAGTTTGCAAGGCAATCTTGTATCTGGAGGCTAAGGTGGAAATGCTTCCAATGAAAGAGCTGTGAGGAATCATAGCTGTAGGGTTTTGGCTACAATCAGGTTTGGGGTCTCTATGGGATAGAGTATCTGCTTTACCGTTTCGAGAGGCTGGCCTGTACACAATCTGGAATCGGAATCTACTGAAATACAGACTCCACCTTACTTGTCTTGAGGAGAGGGTCTTGTTCCTTTGTAGGTATTCCAAATTCCTATGGTCTGTGTATACTATAATTGGTAATTGCGTTCCCTATAGTAAATGTCTCCAAATCTCCAATGCTCTTTTGATGGATAGCAGTTCCTTTTCCCCTATGGGGTAGTTCCTTTCAGCGGGGGACATCATCTTGGAAAAAAAAGCTATTGGATGCAATGGATGCATTAAGCTTTGTCTCTGGGATAGAACTGCACCTAAAGCATAATCTGATGAGTCTACTTCGAGGAAGTATTGATGTTCTGGATTTGGGTGATGTAATATAGGAGCTGATGTAAATGAGGATTTCAAGTATTCAAATGCCTCTGCTGCTTTATTGTTCCAAATGAACCTGGAAGTACAACCAGTAAGCAAAGTCAATGGTTTAGCAATAGCAGAATACCCCTTAATGAATTTTTTGTAGTAATTGCTAAACCCTAAAAACTGCTGTAAGTCCTTGCGGTTTTGTGGGGTTGGCCAGTTCTTTACCGCTTCTACTTTGTCTTGTTGCATCTGAATGCCCTCGGATGATATATTATATCCTAGGAAGGAGATCTTTTCGGTATGAAAAATAAATTTTTCAGCCTTGGCATATAAACGATGTACTTGAAGTCTAGATAGAACCCAGCTGACGTGCTTAATATGGTCTTGTAAATTCTGGGAATATATCAGGATGTCATGCAAATAGACCACTACACAAATGTCAAGCAGATCCCGGAATACATCATTGATGTAATGCTGAAAAGTTGCTGGAGCATTACATAATCCAAACGGCATAACCAAATATTCGTACAGACCATATCTCGTTCTGAACGCAGTCAACCATTCATCTCCCTCTCTTATGCGAATGAGGTTGTAGGCCCCTCTGATGTCTCAGGCAGTTCCACTCTGGCAAGCTCATCCTTAATGCTATCAGAGAGTCCCAGTCGAAATTGATTTTTCAAAGCCACCCTATTCCATTGGGAGTCCATTGAGTACTGTTTGAACTCAGTGATATACAGTTCAACCGGTTTGGAACCCTGTTTGAGGGCTCTCATTTTTGTTTCAGCGGTTATCTGTGAATTTGTGTCAAGGTACAGTTCATCCATGGCCTCAAGAAAATCAGGAAGAGAGAATAGAATAGTGCTGTTTGCTTCATAATATGACCGCCCAAATCCTGGGTTCTCCACGCAGATAGGAGATCATTGTCAAAACCTTTAAGTGGTCAGTAGGATGTCTTTGGTTTGAGTGTGAAAGTGAGCAAGCAGGCATTTTTAAACTGACGATATAATCGTCTGTCCCCAGAGAACAAATCAGGACTGGATATTTGTGGTTCAGGATGTGTTTCCTGTGCTGGTACTTTATGCCCTATGGAATCTCTGATGACCTTTCTTAGAGTTTAATTTTCCATCTGTAGGCTGCTCATTGCTTGACCTAATTGGTCCACCTTCTGTGACAATTCATAAACTATCTGTGGTAAATTCACTGGATCCATTTTGCTGGCTTAGTGTTTCTGTAATGAAATGATTCTCTGTATCAATTCAATCCCTACTATAGATCACAACTGTGGATGATATTATTTGTATCACTTAGCTTTAAATTAACATATGTATCAATGTTAATCCCAGGGCACAAAGTGAGTTAATATGGAATTCACAAATTAGAATAGATGTGAATAAGTAGAATGTATCACTGAAGATATTTCTTGCAACAGAATACTTCGATAAAAGTATTACTGGAAATCTCAGAACAGAAGTAATATTGTCAAGTGAATTAGTTTAAAGTACAGCTTTATTATGAAGGAAAACCCCTCCGTAAGCTGAATACCAAGTGACTAGCAGTAAAACGACCTCAGGCAGCAGAGCGTAAAACAGTAGAACACGCTGAGTCAGAGCAGATAAACAGCTGCGGTCAGAGCCTGGTTGAATGCTGTGTAGACAGCGTTGAGTGACGTCACTGGCAGAGAATCTTAGCAGCGAGAAGATCCATGCTTGTCGGCACTTGATACACAGTGTGGTAGGAAGGACAGGTGTGTTCAGCTTACCGAAGCTAGATCAGGCAAACAGGCAAGTTGTAACAGGCTGGTCACTGTACTCCTGGGTGGATACATCTTGCTGGCAACTCTGTAATAGCGGTGCAGGAGAGAAGAGTCCTTGCAGAATAACAGGTTTTACAGATTCCTTGCAGATGACACAAATTTGATTATAGGAACAAACGTTCTATGGTTAGGAGTTACCAATACACCTCCAAGTATAGAGAGCTCAGTTAGGTTAATTTCTTAATCACTAAGCACCTGGCTGACGTCAGGAGAGAACTTAAATAGGCTAGGGGGGTTGGCCTGAGTTTGTTAAGGTGGAATTGAGGTGTTACAGATTTCAATGAAAGGTGGAACAGGATTCTGACACTTGTAAACTCAATCAGGTGTAGCTAATCACCTTCTCAGTGGCACACATAAAGTCATTTGACCTTCAACTGTGATCAGCTGTGGGCATATTGATTAGCTCAGAATGAAAAGAGCTTTCCTGGATCCAGCATCTCAGTCCCTGGTAGTGCAACTGAAGCAAACAATCAGCTATGGGTGGCAAGGCACTGTCAAAAGATCTCCGGGATTATGTAGTGGACGGGCACAAGTCAGGAGATGGATACATAAAATATCAAAGGCTTTATCAATGCCTAGAAGCACAGTGAAGTCTATTATTAAGAAGTGGAAGGTATTTGGTACAACACAGACCCTCTCTGGATCATGATGTCACTCCAAATTGGATGAAAGAACCAGGAGGAAACTGGTCAAAGAGGCTACCTAAAGGACCACAGCAACTCTGAAGCAGTTACAGGAATTTATGACAAAGAGTGGTAATTTTGTGCATGTGACAACAATATCACCAATTCTCCACAAAAGTGGCTGGTATGGGAGGGTTGCAAGAAAAAAGCCATTCCTCAAGAAAGGCCACATGCAGTCAAGAGTGAGCTTTGCCATAACACACTGAGGATATTCTGAGGCCACATTGAAAAAGGTGTTATGGTCAGTTGATATTAATTATTTGGCCTCAACACCAAACAAAATGTCTGGAGGAAATCCAATACAGCTTACCATTCAAATAACACCATACCTACAGTAAAGCATGGAGGTGGTAATATCCTGTTATGGGGTGTTTCTCTGCAGCAGACACTAAAGTACTTGTCAGGATAGAAGGAATAATGGATGGGGCAAAATATCTTCAAATTCTTGAGGAAAATATGTTGCCCTCTGCCAGGAAGTTGTCAATGGGAAGAAGGTTTACCTTCCAACATGACAATGACCCAAAACACACAGCAAAAATGACCACACAGTGGTTGAAGGAGAAAAAGGTGAATGTCCTTGCTGGGCTAGTCAGAGCCCAGACTTATACCCCATTGAATATCTGTGGCATGATTTGAAGACTGCAGTCTACAAACGGTCACCATCAAATATAATGGAACTGGAGCAGTTCTACAAAGAAGAGTGGGCAAATATTGTACAGTCTAGATGTCCAAAGTTAGTAGAGACATATCCAAACAGACTAAAGGCTGTAATTAAAGCAAACGGTGGTTCAACAAAATACTGACACAAGGGGTGATCCTTTTTCCAGCTCAGTGATTATGTTTTTGAATTGTCTTTATTTTTCCCTGACATGTTGGTTTTATATCTTTCACTTGGATGTTATAAGTTGCACTTAGTAATTACAACTGGATAGACAAAAAAGGTGTTGTTTTTAAAATTTATTTTAGGCTGCAAAACAACAAAATGTGATTATTTTCAAGGGGGTGATCCTTTTTAATACCCACTGTATATCTGTTCTAAATGTTTTGTATGATACATTTTTTATTAACAGATTAGTAATATTTGTAATGTATACATTTAGGGGCATATTTATCAAGCTCCGAATGGAGCTTGATGCCCCTTGTTTCTGGCGAGTCTGCAGGCTCACCAGAAACAGCAGTTATGAAAAGCGGTCACAAAGACCGCTGCTCCATAACCTGTCCGCCTGCTCTGAGCAGGTGGGACAGACATCACCGGAAATCAACCCGATCGAGTACGATCGGGTTGATTGACACCCCCCTGCTGGCGGCCCATTGGCCACGAGCCTGCAGGGGGCGGCATTGCACCAGCAGCTCTAGTGAGCTGCTGGTGCAATGCTGAATACGGCAAACGTATTGCTCGCTGTATTCAGCGATGTCTGGCAGACCTGATCCGCACTGTCCGATCAGGTCCGCCAGACTTTCATAAATAGGGGCCTTAATGTCACAAGAGGAGGATAATCTGCATGTTTGCACATACTATATAGGTTATGTAATGGTGGTTAATGTAAAGCAGTAGTGAAATATTTTCTTGTCTATTTTGTTATGGGAAAGTAGTTTTGATCGATAAAACATTATGGGCTAGATTATAGTTGGAGCGTAAAATAGCATTTAAGTGAGGCTGTAAAAATTGCACTGGCGAGATTTTGCTATTGTTAAACATCGCTTGCTTACACAATTTATGGGTTAGTGTATATTATTGCAAAGGAATTTTCTTCGATATCGTGTTTGCGCTACACCGCTTACCCGCTCAAAGGTTTGCTTGGGTTATAGAAGTATTTTCTATAAGAAAAAACTAAGGGGACGCGCTGTAGTGTTGTTAGAAATTGTGTTGATGTGAATGAAATTCCTCTGGTATCGTGTGAGTTGAACCGTGACAGATAAGTATGTGAGAGTAGAGGTGTATATGTGTATATGATTGAGTGAAATCTTGTTAATCAAAGGAGAATGTGTGACTTGTTACAAACTGTAAGACTTGAAACAATTGTGATACATAAGCAAAAAAATCATGAAACAATTGTGATACCTAAACAAAAAATCAGTTGGAATATTGCAAAGAACTAAAGACTTGCAACAAAATATGTGAACAGTTGAATTTGATTAAACTCAAAAAACTGAAAAGTCCAATATGTGATAAGTGTTCAGAGATAAAAAGTCCAAATTCAATGTAAAGGATATATAAAGAACAAAAGTTCAAAGGATCAAAACAAATGGCTTGCTCCGCTTGAATCCAAGGTGTGATGAATCAGGAAATCTAGGAGGATAGAAAAACAAGGGGCGCCAACATAGTGTGAATCAGTTTGGAAAACTGGAAAACAGTAGTTATAATAAAATCTACTCACAAGTGGAGTGGCACCTAGAACCAACTGGGTGCATACAGGCAGGCTGACATTCAGGACCAGCAGTCAGTACGCTGGGGGTCTCACCCGGGAGACCTGTGGGTGGGTCAGATGAGGTAGATGGAGTCGGCTGTGTGTCGTCTGGTGATGTAATACTCCTGACCAATATAAAATTGGTTTTGTTGCTCTTGTGTTTTAAGTCTCAGCAAAATGGTTATATTTACTAAGATCATAAACTGTGAGCTAATTAGTAACAAATACAGTAATGAATGACACTGGAAAAGAAACAACGTGTGTTTATAATAACACAGGTTTCCTATGAGCAGTGTTAGAATAGCTGTCTCAAGTTTCGGCTTAATGACTTGGTTAGAGGTATAATGTTCAGCAGGAATAATCACTTCAACAAGTTGTAACAGGTGTTTCAATAGTATCGCAAACAAACTTCACACACTCTCACTGGAATAAAATATTTACAAGTCCCACACATTCATTCACATCCTTTTGGAAGCATATATGAATAACTGGTTGTTCAGTCACAGGTTTGTACGAATAGTGCTTACGAGTTCTTAGAGGATTTATCGGCATATAATCTTACCACTTCAGTCTCTAAGTAAGCGATCACAGTACCTTTGTCTTGGGAGGAATATACCTGATGAGAAAAGATCCGGAGGTTTGTTTGTCCCACAGCGTGTGGAGAAGTGAGAAGCCGGTGAGAGTGTGACTTACTTCCGGTTGCGGTAACGATGATCCGATACACAGCTGATGCTGGAATCTTACACAGAGCTAAATATTGCGGCTGCAAAAAATACTGAATAGCTGAATGTGATAAAGGTTTGAATTGAATAAACCTCTAGGAGTATAACCTAGTAAAGGTTATGACAAGCTGAATAATTCAAAGGTTAAATAAACAGAGACCTGGTCTTTAGAACTATGAATATAAAGCTAAACTCTTAACAGAGCAGGCTTAAACAAAGTACATCAATTAACAGGCAGTTTGAATATGGCAATGTGAGGTTTAAATAGGGTTTGGCTGTTGGTAGGAGGGATCAGTCCTTAAAGGTATATTACATCTCCCCCCCGTTAAGGAATCACCCCCGGTGATTCAGGGTGAGGTTTAGATGGGTAACGGAGATGAAAACGCCTAAGGAGTCTTGGAGCGTTAATCTCCGAGTGATGTTGCCAAGAATTCTCTTCTGGTCCATAACCCTTCCATTGGATCAGATATTCCAATCTCCTTCTCCTAATGCGAGAATCTAGGATTCTTTCTACCTCAAACTCTTCTTGATTGTTTAGGAGTATGGGAGGAGGAACTGTCAAATCTAATCTGTTTCGGTCTGAAGTATACGGTTTTAATAATGAGACATGAAATGTATTATGTATTTTGTAATGTTGTGGTAGCTTTAATCTCACTGCATTAAGATTGATGATTTTGTCAATTGAAAAAGGTCCTATATACTGATTAGCTAATTTTTTACTTGGTATCTGTAACCTTAGATATTTAGTAGAAAGAAGTACCTGATCACCTAACTTATAGTCTGGTGAGGGTCTGTGTCTTTGGTCATAATAATGTTTTTGTCTGTCTTTAGCTTGAACGAGGTGTGCCTTTATTTGTTCTAATCGATCTTGTAAGGTATTGAGATAAGTTGTAGCACCTGGAGAATTGACTGGAGTATTTGAAAGAGTGATTGATGTGGGGTGATAACCATATGTGGCAAAAAATGGGGACATCTTTGTTGAAGAGGAAATAGAGTTATTGTATGAAAATTCTGCCAAAGGGAGGTATGTTACCCAATCATCTTGTAAATGCGTAATATAACACCTGAGGTACTGTTCTAATGTTTGATTTAATCGTTCGGTTAACCCATTGGTTTGTGGGTGGAATGCTGTGGAGTATCGTGTGTCAATCTTGAGTGACTTACAGAGTGATCTCCAGAAAGCGGAGGTGAATTGAGTACCCCTGTCAGTTATAATGGTGGATGGTAAACCATGTAGGCGAACAATAGCTCTAATGAATGCTTTTGCTGTTATAAAGGCACTAGGAAGAGCCTTTAAAGGTGTGAAGTGAGCTAATTTGGTTAATTGATCCACTACAACAAATATTGTGTTATAATGTTGTGAATCTGGTAAATCAACAATGAAGTCCATGGATATGGTACTCCATGGTCTATCAGGAATCGGCAGTGACGTCAGGTAACCTATAGGTTTTCTATGCTCAGCCTTGTTTCTGGCACAGACATCACAGCCTATGACGTAGTCAGAAATAGTCTTTTCCATATGAGGCCACCAAAAGTTCCTTTTAGTTAACTCAATGGTCTTTTGGATTCCTGTATGTCCAGATAATACATTGTCATGGGTATTGTTCAATATGAGTTGTCGTTGAGACTCAGGAATGAATAATCTTCCATTATGGTAAAATAATCCTGTAGTTGAATCCTTAACGCACTCTGGTGGTATTGAAGTCTCATCTTTCAGAGCTGATAATATTTCAGTCTCTAAACCAGTGAGTGCTCCCAAAAATTTTTCTTCTGGTATAATTGGTGTTGAGATGTGTTGTGGCAAACTGGAATCAAACTGTCTTGATAAAGCGTCAGCTTTCGCATTTGCACTTCCTGGTCGGTATGTTATTAAAAAATTGAACCGATCCATAAAAAGTGCCCATCTTACTTGACGGGAAGAAAGTGTCTTGTTAGTCCTTAAGTATTCTAGGTTCTTATGATCGGTATAAATCAGAAAGGGTTCTTTAGTTCCTTCTAAAAGGTGTCGCCAATATTCTAGTGAACGTTTTATAGCTAGTAACTCTTTGTCACCAATAGAATAATTACTTTCTGCTGGTAAGAAAGTCTTTGAATAGAAAGCAATGGGATGAATCAGTTTGGTGTCCCTGTTCTGTTGTGATAATACTGCTCCAATTCCAGAATTGGAAGCATCTACTTCCAATATGAATGCTTGATTGTAGTCTGGTAAAGTTAAAACTGGTGCTGAGGTGAAAAGCTCTTTTAGCTTAGTAAAAGCTTCTTGGGACTCTTTTGTCCAACAGAATTTATGATTGCTACTAGTTAGTTGAGATAGTGGTTTTACAACTGAGGAAAACCCTTTGATAAATTTCCTGTAAAAATTTGCAAACCCCAGAAACCTCTGGAGTGAGCGTGTGGTAGTGGGTTTTGGCCATTCTATAATAGCCTGAATTTTTTGTTGATCCATCTCAATCTTGTTGGGTTTTAGAATATAACCCAGGAATTTTATTTCTGATGTATGAAAGATACATTTTTCTAACTTAGCGTATAACTTATTTTGTCTAAGTCTAGTTAAAACCCAACGAACGTGTTTCTCATGTTCAGCCATATTTTTTGAATATATTAAGATATCATCCAAATAGATTATGACGCAAACATCTGTGAGATCGTGGAATATCTCATTTATGAAATGCTGGAAGGTTGCCGGAGCATTGCATAATCCGAAGGGCATAACGTTATATTGGAACAATCCGTATCTGGTGCGGAAAGCAGTCTTCCACTCATCACCCTTCTTGATACGGATTAGATTATAAGCTCCTTTTAAATCCAGTTTTGAAAATACAGTGGCCCCAGTAAGTCTTTCTAGTAACTCAGGGATTAAAGGGAGTGGATATCGGTTCTTTACTGTGATCTTATTTAGAGCTCTGTAGTCGATAATTGGACGTAAAGTTCCATCTTTGTTTTTTACAAAGAATATCCCAGCCGCTGCTGGAGAGGTTGAATGAGTAATGAAACCCTTTCTCAGATTATCATCCAAGTAGGTACGTAAATGTTGGAGCTCATTTTGGTTCATTGGATAAATTTTGCCATGAGGTATTTGTGATCCTGGAATAATGTCAATGGGGCAGTCAAATGCTCTATGTGGAGGCAAATTTTCAGCTTCTTTCAAATCGAATACGTCTGCCAGATCCTGATATACACATGGAATACCCTGCTCCATAGTAGCTATAGAACAGTGAGGATAACAAGTCTTAGTACAATAGATTGAGTTTAGGTTTACTGTGTTTTGTGTCCAATCTATTTCAGGATTATGAATAACTAACCATGTATAACCTAGGATGACTGAGTGCTGTGCTATAGGTATAATATCAAAAGTTACATATTCAGTGTGTGCCTTGGATGTGGTTATTAAAAGTGGTATGGTGTGATGAGTGATTGGTCCATTCTGAATGAATGTACCATCAATTAACTTCACAAAAACTGGGTTTGTTTTGCACACAGTGGGTATTTTATTCTTTTTTACATAATCAGTGTCAATATAATTTCCAGTCGCCCCAGAATCTATTAGTCCTTCAGTCTGTAGGTTGTCTTGATCCCACTGTAAGGAAAGGGGAATAGTTAGATGTTGTGTCTTAGAGGTGTTATATATTTGTTTTATAGATTCTGTCTTACCCTGTCTTTGTTTTGATAGTAATGGACATTCACTAACAGAGTGCTCCTTATGTGCACAATATAAACAGAGATTTGCCAATCTTCGTCTTATCTTTTCTTCTGAGGTAAGTGGACCCCTTATAGTTCCTATTTCCATAGGTATAGGGTTAGATAAAGTCTTTTCTTGTGATGTAAGTGAGGGATAAGTGCGTCTAGAAAGTGTCTCATAAACTGATTTTTCTACCTTGCGCTCTCTTAGACGTCTGTCCAGAGTAATGCAGACTTTTATGAGAGCTGATAATGTCTCAGGCATTTCTATTCGTGAGAGCTCATCTTTTAAGCTCTCAGATAATCCCAGCCTGAACTGATTTCTGAGGCTGACCTCATTCCATTTGGAGTCTGAAGCCCACATCTGAAAGTCAGTGATAAACTCTTCTACGGTTCTTTTGCCCTGTTTAAGAGCTCGCAGTTTGGTCTCTGCGTTAATCTGTGTGTTAGTGTCCTCATATAGGATAGACATAGCAGAGAAAAAATCCTGCAATGAATCCATTACAGGATCGTTTGTTTCATACAGCCTATTGGCCCATGTTCTAGGTTCCCCTAGTAAGTAAGATATAGTAGTGCAAACTTTTATTCTCTCACTATGGTAAGTCCTAGGTCTCAAAGTAAATAACAAATTGCATGCATTTTTGAAATCTCTGAAAACTGATCGTTTACCAGAAAAAGGTGTAGGAGGCTGAATTTGAGGTTCAGGAGTAGCCTGCTCCTTAGGGGTTAAACATTCCTTTAGTAAGGCTTTTAAAGCTGTATTCTCTGCTTGCACCTCTGTTAAGCCACGTGCAAGGTAATCCAACTTTTGATGTATGTTAGAGAATTCATTCTGAATCTCTTGTGGTTCCATGGCTTAAAGAGTAAACAAACAGATATTTGGGCCTGTTAATACTGTAATACTCCTGACCAATATAAAATTGGTTTTGTTGCTCTTGTGTTTTAAGTCTCAGCAAAATGGTTATATTTACTAAGATCATAAACTGTGAGCTAATTAGTAACAAATACAGTAATGAATGACACTGGAAAAGAAACAACGTGTGTTTATAATAACACAGGTTTCCTATGAGCAGTGTTAGAATAGCTGTCTCAAGTTTCGGCTTAATGACTTGGTTAGAGGTATAATGTTCAGCAGGAATAATCACTTCAACAAGTTGTAACAGGTGTTTCAATAGTATCGCAAACAAACTTCACACACTCTCACTGGAATAAAATATTTACAAGTCCCACACATTCATTCACATCCTTTTGGAAGCATATATGAATAACTGGTTGTTCAGTCACAGGTTTGTACGAATAGTGCTTACGAGTTCTTAGAGGATTTATCGGCATATAATCTTACCACTTCAGTCTCTAAGTAAGCGATCACAGTACCTTTGTCTTGGGAGGAATATACCTGATGAGAAAAGATCCGGAGGTTTGTTTGTCCCACAGCGTGTGGAGAAGTGAGAAGCCGGTGAGAGTGTGACTTACTTCCGGTTGCGGTAACGATGATCCGATACACAGCTGATGCTGGAATCTTACACAGAGCTAAATATTGCGGCTGCAAAAAATACTGAATAGCTGAATGTGATAAAGGTTTGAATTGAATAAACCTCTAGGAGTATAACCTAGTAAAGGTTATGACAAGCTGAATAATTCAAAGGTTAAATAAACAGAGACCTGGTCTTTAGAACTATGAATATAAAGCTAAACTCTTAACAGAGCAGGCTTAAACAAAGTACATCAATTAACAGGCAGTTTGAATATGGCAATGTGAGGTTTAAATAGGGTTTGGCTGTTGGTAGGAGGGATCAGTCCTTAAAGGTATATTACAGGTGAGCCGGATCGCCACTGTGGAAGTCCAAAGGGCTGTGTTGTTTATCCCAAAAGGGTAGCTGCTCACACGATCAGCCTTGTTTCCAAACGAGTTTCCAATATCAGTGTATGGAACAAAGGGATAAAAACCAAACTGGGTATAACCACTGCAAACTGTGGTAATATTAAAAAGGCACAGAAAACCGGGTCTGTCTAAAAACAAGTATTTAATTGCTACGCGTTTCTCAGTCCGTAAAGGACCGTTTCCTCAGGCATATGCTTGGGTTGCGAAGTCATTAATTGAGGAGATACGTTTTTTCAATTAAAACAGACTAATTAATTAAAATGATAACAACGATTAATGTGTTGGAAACCACCTAGAACAACTGCATATTAACACATCTACTATGTGCATAAGCATATACAAAATGTAATTATAGGGTCAGCACAAGAAAGGACAATTGTCACTTTAATTCAGTTTACATCTTTAACAAAGTTTACAATGATTGCTGGAGTTTACAATGATCGCTGGAGTGAGCCTAGGGTTCACAACTCAGTAATGTTTTTATAGGCACTTATGACTTATACATGCTGCAGGGTGTGCACAGGGGAACAGGAATAGTGGACTCTAGTCTCAATATACGTGTGCTGTCCTGGGCTGCAATGCATGTTACCATATGCACACCCTGAAACATGGGTAACTCAGAACACTGCTACTGTAACTAGTACACTGAGCAAATGTTGTGTTGGAGACTACTACATAAATGTGTGCGCATTATAAAAAGTGTTTAACATGGTGGAGGCATTATGTAGTTTGCAAACAAACAACTGCTTAGACAGCAATTACTTTGGCAACACTTTAGAATAATTTGATTACATTACAGATGTGAATATTTCAAAATTAACATCAATAAAATGCGGAAATAACTTCATGCACACATGAACAAAAAAAATTATTACACATTTATAGAGATTTCTTTCGAGTGTGTTAATAATGTTCCAAACATATTCACATTGCTCACACACAATTATGTTTATGTATTCAACATGCTAATCTTGAATGGAGTTTTTACACTTTCATTTGTTATATAGGCCAAAGAAGTCACCTCTATGTAAATATATAGGCTACTACTTGGGATGGATGTGTTTAAAGGGATAATGTACAATTATACATACGTACATCCTACTATAAATTTGTATTTAGTACTATTACATTGAATTGGATTAATTAAATAAGTAAACATTATCATAGTGTTATGAAATACAAAAAATAATTTATTCAAATTGCAAGTTATAGCCAAATGTTTTTTTTTTCTTTACAAATAGATATACAATGCAGCTGCTTTTAAACAAACTGCAAACACATAAAGGATGTATACTACATTGTACCTTAAGTTGTTGTCATTACAAATGTCCCATTATTGTAAACAAATAAAAACGCAGATGTATTATCATTTGGAACATTTGTTTAAAGAAGTTCACTTAGGATTCCAAAGGGGGAGTTGTGAATTCCACCACCACCAAAACCAAAGCAAAAAAGCTGTGTCCATTCAGTTCTGCAATATATCATACTTCATCCCTAGACCTTACAGGTAACATCAACTAGAACTCTGCTAGAATCACTGGTTATAAGGATTAGTCAAGGCACTCCCAATAATGTTAGTGATCATGATTTGATTAAGCATCTTTTTCCCCTGGTTTTTGATGTGCCTGGTAATCATCTGTAGTTCTTATTTTGTGGTTTTATAATCCATAAGCATTTTTATGAAGTCTTTGTTATCTTTTTTTTATGGTCAGTCTATAGGTATCTGACATATACTGTACATAATGTAATACAATTCATTTGCAATTCTAACAGCGCCACACTTTTTAACCCATCAAACAGGTCAGCCATGATTCAGTGCATTATTTTTTTAGTGCAGTTTATTTTCACCACAAATACAATTATCATTCATATTATCTGCCAATGAGAATTTATAACTAATTGCATGACAGAAAAAATATAAATAGGACCACTTCTTTAAATCCCATTAGTCTTTAAAAATATTGGCATGGTAGCATCATGCTTTATACTGAAGAAAATGAAAGCGCCTTAGAGCCACACTATATTTACCTAATGGGATTGCGGAGGAGGGATAATACATTAAAAAGGGATTTTGGGACAAACATATACAGGAGGAGTTGAGGGCCCTATTCCCGTGGGATCTTAAAATCTAGAAGAGTTTCAGATGAGGCTTCAGGAATAGGACGGAGCATGTAGGTTGCAGACTGCCTGCAACATCGCGCTCATCATTGCAAGAACTAACCCAGACATCATAGAATGCTGAATTCCTTGGCCACAATGATTATGCTGGCCTGGACCCAGGATATGATCCTATAGCGTCCCGGAGGTCTACAAGGCGGATATGTTCTTCGTTGCTGAAGTATTCTCACTGAATAAAGCTGCATCTATTATACAGCAACTCGTTGTTACATATACCGGCCACGGATGCACACAAAACTATCACTGGAATACTGGATTTCTGTAAGGAAGGTAGTACCACGGCAAAATTCCGCAGCTTGGTATAGCTCCTAGAAGAATTGTAGTAGACGCTATTGCCTCTGAACAACAGGGATGGGATTCTCAGCTGGAGTACAACGGTTCTGAGTTTACCTGGTCAGGAAGCATGAGGTATGCAAAGGCACTCTATCTGAAATATTGCAAGAGGCCTACCAGGTAAACTGTATCTTTATTGCTCCCTACTGCATCTATGATATTAACAAAGATAAAAAGGACTGTATAGTTTAGTTGAAAGGTTGAAACATGATACTGAATTATGCTTATTGCCTATGAGATATAAAAGTAGTGTGGGTTACATTTAGTGACTTTCTACCTAAAGCCTCTACTAAGGAATAGTAGGGTTCCTGGAATCCTTAAACAGCAAGAGCATTTGAAACCCGCTACACAAGCAATGATATTTGGCTGCAGAACTTGTCTCAAAAAATTCTCTATACCAAGGACACCTTTAAAGTATTTTCAAGCTGTATAGATCACAGCTGCTTAGACACTCATTACTCCCAGGACCCATTGCGGGTAGGAGTTTTACAAGGCTACTTAACTCACATATAGTGATTGGTGAACTAATTAATTCTGGCTACATCAATGAACTGCCTACAAATCAGATATCAAATGACTATAGAGACACTAATGGAATAGAGACACTCATACTATCCTCAAAAGAGGCCTGATAATATTCACAATATTATCTAAGAAGACACCTGATTATATCTATATAGATATAACCTTTGCTATTTAAAAACACTGTAGATTGAATACCTACACCACTTAATAGTGGATCGAATTATCCATCTATTTTGTCTCTTATCAAAGCTTTAAACTAATCTAAGGGCCCTATGAAAATAAAAAAGCCCCCCCAAAATAAAAAACCCTAGCCTACAATAAACTACAAATAGCCCTTAAAAGGGCCTTTTGCGGGGCATTGCCCCAAAGTAATCAGCTCTTTTACCTGTAAAAAAAATTACAAATACCCCCCAACAGTAAAACCCACCACCCACACAACCAACCCCCCAAATAAAAACCTAATTTAAAAAAACCTAAGCTCCCCATTGCCCTGAAAAGAGCATTTGTATGGGCATTGCCCTTAAAAGGGCATTTAGCTCTTTTGCAGCCCAAAACCCTAATCTAAAAATAAAACCCACCCAATAAACCCTTAAAAAATCCTAACACTAAACCCTGAAGATCGACTTACAGTTTTGAAGATCCGACATCCATCCTCCAAGAAGCCAGCCGAAGTCTTCATCCAAGCCCGCAGAAGTCTTCACCCAGACGACATCTTCTATCTTCATCCATCCGGCGCGGAGCGGGTCTATCTTCAAGACATCCAACGCGGAGCATCCTCTTCTTCCGACGGACTAACGACGAATGAAGGTTCCTTTAAATGACGTCATCCAAGATGGCGTCCCTTAGATTCCGATTGGCTGATATAATTCTATCAGCCAATTGGAAATAAGGTTGAAAAAAATCCATTGGCTGTTGCATTCAGCCAATAGGATTGAACTTCAATACTATTGGTTGATCCAATCATCTAATAGGATTGAGCTTGCATTCTATTGGCTGATTGGAATAGCCAATAGAATGCGAACTCAATCCTATTGGCTGATTGCAACAGCCAATAGGATTTTTTCTACCTCAATTCTGATTGGCTGATAGAATTCTATTGTGGATTATGTCATTTAAAGGAACCTTCATTCGTCGATAGTCCATCGGAAGAAGAGGATGCGCCGGATGGATGAAGATAGAAAATGCCATCTGGGTGAAGACTTCTGCGGGCTTGGATGAAGACTTCGGCCGGCTTCTTGGAGAACTTCTTGCCACTTCGATGAAGACTTCTCCTGGCTTCTTGGAGGATGGATCTCGGATCTTCAAAACTGTAAGTCGATCTTCAGGGGTTAGTGTTAGGATTTTTTAAGGGTTTATTGGGTGCGTTTTATTTTCTCTTGTAAGGTGTATCCAGTCCACGGATTCATCCATTACTTGTGGGATATTTTCCTTCCCAACAGGAAGCTGCAAGAGGATCACCCACAGCAGAGCTGTCTATATAGCTCCTCCCCTTACTGCCACCTCCCAGTCATACTCTTGCAGCTCTCAACAAGGTAAGTAGCTAGAGAGATGTGGTGCATTAATGTAGTTTATCTTCAATCAAAAGTTTATTATTTTTAAATGGTACCGGAGTTGTACTATTTTAGCCTCAGGCAGAAAGTTGAAGAAGAGTCTGCCTGTGGTTTTTGATGATCTTAGCAGCTTGTAACTAAGATCCACTGCTGTTCTCACACATAACTGAAGAGATGGGTAACTTCAGCTGGGGGAATAGCGTGCAGGGTCTCCTGCTCTGAGGTATGTGCAGTTTTAAATTTTTCTAGAGAGATGATAAGCTAGAAAATGCTGACAATACCGGATTTATTTAAGGTAAGCCTGATTACAGTGATTTAATAACGATTGGTATCATGCTTGCTGTAAAGGGTAATATTTTTGTTATTTACACCCATTACTGAATAGATATAACGTTTGCTTGAGGTATTTAAACGTTTATTACATATTGGTGATAAAACTTTATTCTGGGGCCCAGTTTTTCCACATGGCTGACTAAATTTTGCCTAGGGATAGTTTTTTAAGGCCCTCTAACTGTGAGTACAGGTTGGGAGGGGCCTATTTTCGCGCCTAAATTGCGCAGTAGTTTTTGCAGCTTGAGACATCCAGCTTCCCTGAAGGAGTCCCCTGAACATATAGGACCTCTCTAAAGGGTTTTTGTGCCTTCCAAAGTCGTTGTATGGGCAGGTAGAGCCACAGCAGAGCTGTGGCAGTTGGTTGTGACTGTTTAAAAACGTTTATATCGTTTTTTTTTTATCCGGTTTTGAAACTAAGGGGTTAATCATCCATTTGCAAGTGGGTGCATTGCTATTTCAGTCTATTATATACACTGTAAAAAATTCATAAAATTTACTGCTTTTTTCATTGTTTTGCCGTTTCTGTGATTGTTTTTTTCTCTTAAAGGCACAGTACCGTTTTTATTTTTTGCTTGTTCACAGTTATTAAAGTGTTTTCCAAGCTTGCTGGTCTCATTACTAGTCTGTTTAAACATGTCTGACATAATTGTTCATTATGTTTAGAAGCCATTGTGGAACCCTACTATTAGAATGTGTACCAAAGGCACTGATTTTACTATAGATTACAAAGACCATATTCTGGCTTTAAAAAATGTATCACAATAAGAAATTGACAAGGAGGAAGTTATGCCGTCTAACTCTCCCCACATGTCAGAACCTATAACTCCCGCTCAGGGGACGCCAAGTACATGTAGCTTGCCCATTGCGTATACCTTGCAAGACATGGCGGCAGTTATGAATCATACCCTTACAGAGGTATTATCTAAAATGCCAGGATTGCAAGGAAAGCGACACAGCTCTGGGACTAGAATAAAAACATAGCTCTCTGACGCTTTAGTGGCTATGTTTGATACACCCTCACAATGAACTGAAGCTGAAGCAGGGGAGCTTCAATCTGTGGGTGATTTTTCTGATTCAGGGAAGATACTTCAACCTGATTCTGAAGGAGATCATTTCTGACAACAATGGAGGAAAATGTCACACCCTTCCTCAAGATAGGTCCAACAAATTAAGGACCAAACAGTCTAGCTTTCAGCCCTTTCGAAACTTCAAGAGTGGCGCAGCTTCAACTTCCTCTAACACAAAACAAGAGGGAACTTTTGCCCAGTCTAAGCCGGTCTGGAGACCTAACCAGGCTTGGAACAAGGGGAAACAGGCCAAAAAGCCTGCTGCTGCTTCTAAGACAGCATGAAGGAGCAGCCCCCGATCCGGAAACGGATCTAGTAGGGGGCAGACTCTCTCTCTTCACCCAGGCTTGGGCAAGAGATGTCTAGGATCCCTGGGCATTGGAAATTGTGTCCAAGGGTTATCTTCTGGAATTCAAAACCTCTCCCCCAAGAGGGAGATTTCATCTCTCACTTTTATCTGCACACCATATAAAGAGAGAGGCATTCTTACATTGTGTTCAAGACCTCCTAGTTATGGGAGTGATCCACCCAGTTCCGCAGGAGGAACAGGGACAGGGCTTCTATTAAAATCTGTTTGTAGTTCCCAAAAAAGAGGGAACATTCAGACCAATCTTAGATCTCAAGATCTTAAACAAATTTCTCAGAGTCCCATCCTTCAAGATGGAGACTATTCGAACCATCCTTCCTGTGATCCAGGAGGGTCAATATATGACTACCGTAGACTTAAAGGATGCTTATCTTCACATCCTGATACACAAAGATCATCATCGTTTTCTCAGGTTTGCCTTTCTAGACAGGCACTACCAGTTTGTGGCTTTTCCCTTCGGGTTGGCCACGGCACCAAGAATCTTTACAAAGGTTCTAGGGTCCCTTCTAGCGGTCCTAAGGCCGTGGGGTATAGCAGTAGCCCCTTACTTAGACGACATTCTGATACAGGTGTCGACTTTTCAAATTGCCAGGTCCCACACGGACATTGTTCTGGCATTTCTGAGGTCCCATGGGTGGAAGGTGAATGAAGAAAATAGTTCTCTATCACCTCTAACAAGAGTTTCATTCCTAGGGACTCTGATAGATTCGGTAGAAATGAAGATTTACCTAATGAAGGCCAGATTGTCAAAACTTCTAGACTCTTGCCGTGTTCTTTATTCCACTTCTCGTCCTTCAGTGGCTCAGTGTATGGAAGTAATCGGTTTAATGGTAATGGACATAGTACCGTTTGCCCGCCTACATCTCAGACCAATGCAACTTTGCATGCTAATTCAGTGGAATGGGGATTACACAGATTTGTCCCCTCTACTAAATCTGGATCAAGAAACCAGGGATTCTCTTCTCTGGTGGCTATCTCGGGTCCATCTGTTCAAGGGGATGAGCTTCCGCAGGCCAGATTGGACTATAGTAACGACAGATGCCAGCCTTCTGGGCTGGGGTGCAGTCTGGAACTCCCTGAAGCCTCAGGGCTCGTGAACTCAGGAGGAGGCACTCCTCCTGATAAACATTCTGGAACTAAGAGCAATATTCAATGCTCTTCAGGCTTGGCCTCAGCTAGCTGCGGTCAGGTTCATCAGATTTCAGTCGGACAACATCACGACTGTAGCCTATATCAACCATCAGGGGGGAACAAGGAGCCCCCGGGCTATGTTGGAGGTTTCAAAGATAATTCTATGGGCAGAGGTTCACTCTTGCCATCTCTCAGCTATCCATATCCCAGGAGTAGAGAACTGGGAGGTGGATTTTCTAAGTCGACAGTCTTTTCATCCGGGGGAGTGGGAGCTCCATCCGGAGTTATTTGCCCAGCTGATTCAACTATGGAGCAAACCAGAACTGGATCTCATGGCGTCTCGTCAGAACGCCAAACTTCCTTGTTACGGGTCCAGGTCAAGGGATCCCCAGGCAGCGCTGATAGATGCTCTAGCAGCGCCCTGGTCCTTCAGTCTGGCTTATGTGTTTCCACCGTTTCCTCTGCTCCCTCGGCTGATTGCCAAGATCAAGCAGGAGAGAGCTTCGGTGATTTTGATAGCTCCTGCGTGGCTACGCAGGACTTGGTATGCAGATATGGTGGACATGTCATACTTTCCACCATGGACTCTGCTGCTGAGACAGGACCTTCTACTTCAAGGTCCCTTCAAACATCCAAATCTAATTTCTCTGCGTCTGACTGCTTGGAGATTGAACGCTTGATTTTATCAAAGCGTGGTTTTTCCGAGTCGGTCATTGATACCTTAATTCAGGCTCAAAAGCCTGTCACCAGGAAAATCTATCATAAGATATGGTGTAACTATCTTCATTGGTGTGAATCCAAGGGTTACTCATGGAGTAAAGTCAGGATTCCCAGGATATTGTCTTTTCTCCAAGTAGGATTGGAGAAGGGATTGTCAGCTAGTTCCTTAAAGGGACAGATTTCTGTTCTGTATATTCTTTTGCACAAGCGCCTGGCGGATGTTCCAGACGTTCAGGCGTTTTGTCAGGCTTTAGTTAGAATCAAGCCTGTGTTTAAACCTGTTGCTCCACCATGGAGTTTAAAGTTCTTCAAGGGGTTCCGTTTGAACCTCTGCATTCCATAGATATCAAGCTTTTATCTTGGAAAGTTCTGTTTTTGGTAGCTATCTCTTCGGCTCAAAGAGTTTCAGAGTTATCTGCCTTGCAGTGTGATTCCCCTTATCTGATCTTCCATACAGATAAGGTAGTTTTGCGTACCAAACCTGGGTTTCTTCCTAAGGTGGTATCTAATAAGAATATCAATCAGGAGATTGTTGTTCTGTCACTGTGTCCTAATCCTTCTTCAAAGAAGGAACGTCTATTACACAATCTTGACGTGGTTCGTGCTTTAAAGTTTTATTTACAAGCTACTAAAGATTTTCGTCAAACATCTGCATTGTTTGTTGTCTACTCTGGACAGAGGAGAGGCCAAAAGGCTTCAGCAACTTCTCTTTCTTTTTGGTTAAGAAGTATAATCCGCTTAGCTTATGAGACTGCTGGCGAGCAGCCTCCTGAAAGAATTACAGCTCATTCCACTAGAGCAGTGGCTTCCACATGGGCTTTTAAAAATGAGACTTCTGTGGAACAGATTTGTAAGGCGGCGACTTGGTCTTCACTTCATACCTTTTCTAAATTCTACAAATTTGATACTTTTGCTTCTTTGGAGGCTATTTTTGGGAGAAAGGTCTTACAGGCAGTGGTGCCTTCCATTTAAGCGCCTGCCTTGTCCCTCCCTTTATCCGTGTCCTATAGCTTTAGTATTGGTATCCCACAAGTAATGGATGAATCCGTGGATTGGATACACCTTACAAGAGAAAACAAAATTTATGCTTACCTGATAAATTTATTTCCCTTGTGGTGTATCCAGTCTATGGCCCACCCTGTCATTTTAAGGCAGGTGTTTTTTATTTTTTAAACTACAGTCACCACTGCACCCTATAGTTTCTCCTTTCTCTTGCTTGTCTTCGGTCGAATGACTGGGAGGTGGCAGTTAGGGGAGGAGCTATATAGACAGCTCTGCTGTGGGTGATCCTCTTGCAGCTTCCTGTTGGGAAGGAGAATATCCCACAAGTAATGGATGAATCTGTGGACTGGATACACCACAAGAGAAATAAATTTATCAGGTAAGCATAAATTTTGTTTTTAGATTAGGGTTTTGGGCTGTAAAAGAGCTAAATGCCCTTTTAAGTGTGATTCCCCTTATCTGATCTTGCGTACCAAACCTGGGTTTCTTCCTAAGGTGGTATCTAATAAGAATATCAATCAGCCCAAATATCAATCAGGAGATTGTTGTTCCGTCACTGTGTCCTAATCCTTCTTCAAAGAAGGAACGTCTATTACACAATCTTGACGTGGTTCATGCTTTAAAGTTTTATTTACAAGCTACTAAAGATTTTCGTCAAACATCTGCATTGTTTGTTGTCTACTCTGGACAGAGGAGAGGCCAAAAGGCTTCAGCAACTTCTCTTTCTTTTTGGTTAAGAAGTATAATCCGCTTATCTTATGAGACTGCAGGCCAGCAGCCTCCTGAAAGAATTACAGCTCATTCCACTAGAGGAGTGGCTTCCACATGGGCTTTTAAAAATGAGGCTTCTGTGGAACAGATTTGTAAGGCAGCGACTTGGTCTTCACTTCATACATTTTCTAAATTCTACAAATTTGATACTTTTGCTTCTTCGGAGGCTATTTTTGGGAGAAAGGTCTTACAGGCAGTGGTGCCTTCCATTAAAGCGCCTGCCTTGTCCCTCCCTTCATCCGTGTCCTATAGCTTTGGTATTGGTATCCCACAAGTAATGGATGAATCCGTGGATTGGATACACCTTACAAGAGAAAACAAAATTTATGCTTACCTGATAAATTTATTTCTCTTGTGGTGTATCCAGTCTATGGCCCACCCTGTCATTTTAAGGCAGGTGTTTTTTATTTTTTAAACTACAGTCACCACTGCACCCTATAGTTTCTCCTTTCTCTTGCTTGTCTTCGGTCGAATGACTGGGAGGTGGCAGTTAGGGGAGGAGCTATATAGACAGCTCTGCTGTGGGTGATCCTCTTGCAGCTTCCTGTTGGGAAGGAGAATATCCCACAAGTAATGGATGAATCCGTGGACTGGATACACCACAAGAGAAATAAATTTATCAGGTAAGCATAAATTTTGTTTTTAGATTAGGGTTTTGGGCTGTAATAGAGCTAAATGCCCTTTTAAGGGCAATGCCCATCCAAATGCCATTTTCAGGGCAATGGGGAGCTTAGGTTTTTTTAGTTAGGATTTTATTTAGGGGGTTGGTTGTGTGGGTGGTGGGTTTTACTGTTGGGGGGTTGTTTATATTTTTTTTACATGTAAAAGAGCTGATTACTTTGGGGCAATGCCCCGCAAAAGTCCCTTTTAAGGGCTATTTGTAGTTTATTGTAGGCTAGGGTTTTTTTATTTTGGAGGGGCTTTTTTTTATAGGGCCCTTAGATTAGGTGTAATTAGTATAAAGCTTTGATAATTTCTTTTTTATTTTTTGTAACTTAGTGTTTATTTTTTTTGTGTAACTTAGTGTTTGTTATTTTTTGTAACTTTGTAATTTTGTAGTGTAGATTTAAATTATTTGAGTAGGGTTATGTGTTTAAATATATAATATAGTTAATTTAATTTGTAGTTTTATGTCATTTTAGTTTAAAAGTTAGGTTAGATTCATTTTTATTTTAATATAGTTTAATGTAATGTTAGTTTAAAAAAATAGGTTGGATTAATCATTCATTTAATATAGATTAATGTATTTTTATTATAATAGGGTAGGTTAATTAATAGTTTAATGTAATTTTATTATAAAAGTTAGGGTAGGTTAATTAATAGTTTAGTATAGTTTAATGTAATTTTAAAGGTAAGTTTAAATTTATTATAAGATAGGGATAAGTTAATATTTAATATAAAGTTAGCGAGTTGTTAGGTTTAGGGGTTAATAGGTTAATTTATTTTATGGCGATGTGGGGGGCTGGTGGTTTTGGGGTTAATACATTTATTTAGTTGCGGTGGGCTCCGGGAGCGGCAGGATAGGGGTTAATAACTTTATGTAGGTGACGGCAGTGTAGGGGGTTAATAACTTTATGTAGGTGACGGCGGTGTAGGGGGCAGCAGATTAGGGGTTAATAAGTATAATGTAGGTGGGGGTGGGCTCCGGGAGCCGAGGAATAAGGGTTAATAAGTTTATTAGAGTGGCAGTGGGCTCCGGGAGCAGCGGTTTAGGGGTTAATGATTTTATTTTGTTGCGGCAGGGTCCAGGAGCGGCAGTATAGGGGTTAAACATTTTAGTATAGTGTGCGTGTTTAGTGACAGTATACAAATAAAGCTGTGAAAAAGCGGAAGAGCAGCGAGATCGATGACTGTTAGTTAACAACAGTCCACTGCTCATCGCCCCGTACTTGGTCCACGGCTTTTTGACAACTTTTTTGTTAAATATAAAGAACGTATTCAGGTCCGCGGCAGCGATGTTAGGTGATGTCAGGCGAGCGTATTGGTGCCAGTGAATGCAGCACAGTTGATGGCTTGATAAATAGGCCCCAATATGTTTAATATTGATGATTAGTGCCCAGGATTCCAGAGGCCTCAACCTCTGTGACATTGGCTATATAAACACAATTGAATAGGATAAAGCTGTATATTATAAGGAGCAAAATGGCTTGTGGTATTAAAGCTGTTCACCCCTAGGCCTTAAAATATTATTTTATTGTGTAGCTTATGGTTTGGAAACCACATTTACTGTATATTGTTATATCCTAAAGGTCTGTGAAGCTTCCTAAAGTTAGTCTCATTATATATTCCTCTGGGATGCAGCGATTGGTTATATGTGAACATTATGAGGGTGATGTTAGCTATTTTAAAACTCGGGTCTGAAGTCTACTGCCAGGGTTAAAATTATTGCTTATAGACACAATAAAACAGATCATACATTATAGTAAACGTTGCAATTCCATAAATCACAGCTACAAATCTATAAACCTATTTCCTAGGCTAAAAAACTTGTCCAAAAGCTGTAGTTGAAAAAGGTAGAACAAGAGGTCAAGTGTGTAAACCTAATAACATGTGTGTAGAGTGAAAAAGGTTAGACAACAACATACGCTTTTGTGTAGTAGCTGTTATAGACATCCAAGTGAACCGGATGTAGCTGGATATAACATAGAGTAAAATGGCTTGCAGTGTCATAGCTGCTTGCCCCTAGATCTTAGAGTAGTATTTTATAGTGTAGCTTTTTTTTTGGGAACCACATTTCTGCTGTTATATCTTGAGGGTCAGTGAAACTTCCAAGAATCAGTCTTATAACATAATACTCCGAAATACAGCCATCCCTAAGATGTGAGCATTATATGGGAGAAGTTAAAATATTGTTAAACTAGGGTCCAGTACCTACTGCAGAGATTAAAATTATTGCTACAGACCTCACGCTGTTTTCTATAGGGAGCATAATTCTCCTATCATATTATCTCCAGAGGCAGGTGACACTGGGTACGTATGCATCAGTAATGTGACATATGGGCTAGGAGACTCGATGGCAATACAGGTGGGAGAAAAAGAACTAAACATAACAAAGAACAGGAATTACATTTTCGATATGTGCCCATGAGGGAATGAATAAAAAGAAAAAGTATTATAGAGGTTTTGGATAAATGTATTGCCCGACACTGACATTGTCTGCAACAAGTTATTATCTAGTATAGGAGAAGTGGCAGAAGGAATAAATGTCAATGTGAGGTCCCACACGGTATCTTCAATTACAAAACGTGTAGGAGCTTCAATCTGTCAGATAACTGTAACACATAGAATTCCTTGTAATGTGAACGATTCTCACTTCTGCTATAGCTAAGTCCCTTGGTTCAACCTACCCCAAAACGGAACCATAGCCTTCGCCACAACATACCGGGAAATAATAATGTTCCTGCAGTAAGACCATGTAAGAGGTTGAGTATCAGGTATGATCCCTCTACGTAGCGAGTGTGCGTATAATATATAGTAGGGCTTTCTCTGGACCCTCTATACAGTAATCGGGCAATTCATGCCCATCAGGGGAGCACAGGTGTCTCTGTTGGAGCCCAACCCTCTCGGTGCTATGGAGCAAAGTGCACATGGTTTCAGTATAGCTGTGAGGCTCAAAACGCTGCAAGGAGGCTTACACTGCACTACAAGGTAAGTTGATGCCCCCAACTTCACCAGGGAGACTGGCCGCAACACCATCCAGAGCAGCCACGGGCAATATCATTTCTGAGCTATCCAGTGCATCTGGTGGAGCCTTCCTTGGGCTCCATCTCTATTAGGGTAGATTGACTGTCCTGGATGTCAGGGCACTTTGTGGGTTCTTGCTGGACAGGTTGTATTGCTCCCATATAGAGGTCAGTGGCATAGCTCTTTCCTTAAGCACTCCTAGCAGGTCATTGAAACTGCTACACATCAGGCAGTCAAAAGCTTCAAGATGGGCTAAGATGGTTTCTTGAAACTCCTCCATGTTTTTTTTGGGAAACCACTGATCTTGAGCTGATGTTCGGTAGGCTGTAAGATATAGATGGGGTGCCAAGTGGGAGACAAGATGGCCGGTTTTCTGGCAGCTGCTGCTGCTGGTACTTTCGTGGCGATAGTTGCTGGTAATCCTCTGTAGTCAGGTTGCAGGATGGCTAAGGTGTCACCCCCGAGTAAACACCCCTACTTAGGAGCAAATTGAGCTGCACTAAGTGGTCAGAGATTGATAAATAATCAGAACTTTTCCGGAGCTGTTGTGAGATGCAACCACTCAGATGCAGAGCTTGCTTCGCTCCCCCAATTCTAGTAATTGTAATAACTAGATTAACTGATTTTTTTTCTCACATTTACATTTTTTTTCTTTGGTTCTTCTCACATGGAAAGATATATGACATACAGTAAAGGTAGCTCACCAGCCATGCCAACCAAAGAATAGAGAGAGAATAAATACCATACCAAAGGCACAGAGATTAGTTCAGAATCTCTAGATCAAATGGAGAATAGCCAAACTAGTGCAGGAATAACTGATATAGCTATGCAAATTTCCAAAACAATCTCTCCACAGCTGGATTCACTTAAACACGAGATTAAATCTGAAATTAAGCCAGTGAGGTAAAACAATTTGCCTGTAGATTAAATGAAGTAGAAAAGAGGGTTTCTGACATGGAAGACAGAACCATCCAATTAGAGCACACAAACCAATCACATGCCATCAGCATAGTATCACTAAAGGCACAATTAGAAGACCTAGAAGATCGCTCTAGGCGAAACAATTTGAGAATTATTGGACTACTTGAAAGTCATGAATATCAAGATCTAATGCATGTTGTTAAAGAAAAACTACCAAAACAGCTTAATTTACAAACCACCACACAACCCATACATGTAGAGAGAATCCATAGAGTAGGTCCAGCTCAGAAAAACCTAGATGGCTCAACTAAACCTAGGCCGATTGTAGGCAGATTCCTGAATTTCCAGGACAAAGTCACCTATTTAAGGAATTTTAGAGAAAACAATCCCTTAATCATAGATCAGAATAAGATGTTATTATTCCAGGACTTTTCAGCCAAAGCATCAGCTAAGAGGAGGTTAATGGCTCCTTATTGCACCAAACTACTGAAGGTCAACTTTAACGTTATACTAGTTTATCCTGCAAAATTAGCCCTGAATCTAAATGGCAATACTAAAACTGTAAAAAATGTCCAAGAGGCACAACATTTCTGCAAAGATAATGGGATTGAATAGACAACAAAATTAATATGTACCATTATTAATTCAGTGAAGAATGGAGGTTCTCTTGTTTTTTTATTTAATATTTTTTTTTCCCTTTCATGTTATAATACTCCAGGGAATATGTTCCAGGGAATATGAACATGTGATAACAGAACATAAGCTAGTTTTAATAAGGAAGGGGCAGCTTTTTCTTCCCTTCCTTTTATGTTGAATTTTATTTATTTTTTCTCTCTCCCCCCTCTCCCTCTCATATGTCTCAAGTTTGCATTTAAAATGTGCCCCCTCTTTCCCCCCTCAGATTTGGTTTGAATCATTATAATGTGTAACTCTGCCATATTGACTCACATAAAACCCTGGTAGAATGATGGCACAGAAAAACTCACTTAAATGTTTATCCTGGAATATAGGGGGGACAACTTCCCCAAACAAAAGAAAAGCAATAATTAGGTAATTAGGTCAATACAAACCAGATATAGTAATGCTCCAGGAAACACATCTGAAAGACCCTGAAATTGTTAAATTAAGAACTAAAGGGGTTGGGGAGGTTATCCCCGGCCTCCTGTAATGACAGCCACGATTTTAATAAACAAACATCTAAAATATAAAATATTACATAAATTACTAGACCTAGAAGGTCGATTCCAAATTATTACTATAGAAATAGATAAAGTTGTTTTAATTTTTTACAATAGATATGGTCCCAAAACGGTAGATAATATCTTCTGGGATACACTTACATTAAGATTAATGGAATTTAGAGGGAAAAACTTGATAATAGGAGGAGATTTAAATGTAACCCCAAAGCCAAATTTAGACAGGATGAATAATAAGTTTCCAATCACAAGAGATAGAAAGACACATATTTTCCCAAAGATTTTGCAATAAAACCGGGGTTTGAGATATATGGTGCATTAACAACCCAGATGTAAGAGCTTTTACATGCATGCCCAGAGCACATCAATCATTGTCACAGATAGACATGTTTCTGGTAGCTGATCCACTGGCTGGGCTTGAATTAGTGGCCAACATTAAAGATATATCACTATCGGACCATGCGATTATTTCATTAGAAATAAAAACAAAAACTCTTCAATCAAATGGGTCAAAAAAAAATTTCCCCCAAAATATTTACTTCACAACATCAAATTCCAGAACTGGCTTAAACTTAGGTGGCAAGAATGTGCAAACTATAATGTTACATATAAAGAAAAAATAGAAATATTTTGGGAAACAGGGAAAGCGGTAATTCGGGGTGATATTAAGGTCTACCTCTGTGGACTTAAGAAAAAATATAAACAACAAGAGCTACAATTATCTAATAGTGTAAAGACCAGTTATAACACATATCTTGCAAACCCAACTAGATGTGCTTGGGACCGATATGTAAATTTTAAAACACAACGGACCTTCTCCTAAAACAGAGAGCTACACAGGAGCTCTTAAGGCAAAAGGCATTATATGGGGGCTTTAAGGGTAGATCAGCCAAATATCTAGCTAACATTACAAGACAAAAATCTAACAATCATATTGAAGCAATTAAAGCAGGATCAAATAGATATACAACAAATTAAGAGATCTGACAAGATACAAGGTTTATATGGAACTGGAAGAGACCCCAAATTTCTCTTAAAAGACTGATCCTTCCCAAAGAGGCTGCATGATTAGCTATTCCTAATGTTAAATACTACAATCTACCTGCATTACTTAAATTTGCATTAGACTGGATCACTGAACGGCAATACGTCACGCTCCTAAGTTGCAAAGCTTATAAGATAACGCAATTTGATTTAAAAGCTATCTTACACTGTCCCATTGCAAAACTTCCAAATAAGATTTCAAACTTAATATATTTTAAAAATATAATATCAGTTTGGCAAAAATACTGTTTAGAGATTGACATTAATTCCTTTTGTACAAAATACCTTACGATCCTAGGGAATCCCGAATTTACACCGGGTCTGTCGTATGCTGTTTTCAAACAATGGAAGAGTAAAGGACACATACAGATTAATCAATTTTTATTGTCAGATCTATCAGTCAATACTTTTCATAACATATCTATTCAATTGAAGATACCAAAAAGAGATTTTTTTGCTTTCCTACAAGTTAGACATTATATTAACGAATTACAAAAAAAATATAACCCAGACTGGTCATCAGGTGTGCTAGGTCCTAGAATTAAATTATATCAAGAGGGGGTTTACTCTATTTCACTCCTGTACAACCTAGTGAATTTGTGGCTGTCTCTGAAACAAATAGAGGGTATACAGGGTAAATTACATAAGTATTTACCAGAGATTGGTATAGTAGACATACAGAATAGTCTAAAATCAATTAACAAACCATGGATTTCAACAGCATGGCTTGAGTTACAATTGAAAATAGCAAATTGTGCATATATAACAGCATATAACTTAAACAGATGGTACAAAACAAACCAAGTATGCCCAAAATGTAGATCAGAGCTTGCCAATATATTCTATTACTTCTGGTCATGTCCCAAAATCAAAATCAATTATGGTCACAAAGAAACTATATGTTTAAAAAATATTGCTCACGGAGTTTAAGATTTTGCCTCACCACGTTATTTTTTTAACTAAATACTTAGAACAATGCAGGAATGATGCAATAATCAATACAGCTATTCTAACATATTGGAACCTTACTCTTAAAAAATGGAAAACAACTATAGCTCCTAAATTTAATGAATTATAATACTCTTGAGCAATATTCTCTACAATATCCTACTAATGTAAAGTTAAACGTTTTTTCAATAAATGGATATCAATTATCAAATCTTTTCCACTAAATTCACATGTTCAACTAATAAAGCCTTTCAGTAATTCAGAATACGTATTACAAAACATCCATGTGGGTTATATTCCGGCTCATTGGGCCGACTAGTGAGTAACACAATATCAATGCTTGAACCCTTATATTTAGAGGGAGGAAACAGAGGAAAATGGATGACGAGGAAAGGGAGAGGGTGAGAGTGGAGAGAAGTGAATTATTAGGGGACGTCCATCCTTACCCCTTTTTTTGTATACCTTTTTATGATGATAGGGTGGAATACCACACCCAGATTCAATACAACAATATATTATAACATACTTCTCTGTGAACATGTATCATAAAATGTTTTTTTTTTATGTATGAGATGTTACATGATGATTAATATTTGTTAAAACATCTAACAATTTAGTGACAAATTATAAAAACTGTGTCAAATGATGTTACTACTGTATACTTATGACTCTTGAATGAATAAAAATATATTTAAAAAAAAAAAAAAAAGATGTCATGTGGAGTGACATCACATATAACTTCACTGCGCAGAATGAGAAATCTGTTCCACAGTGTTGGAAATAATTTCCTACATCAAGGTTTAAAGGAAGAAAGAACAATTAGGCAAATTTAAAAAAAATTAAAACTAAGAACACAATTAGAAAAATTTGGTGACTGATATTTAAACAGTATGAAAAAGATTTCCTGAAATCAAGTTTACGACATTTCGCAACAGATTAATATTTGTTCTGATGAACCATCACATCTCATTTATGTGGTTCCTGTGTCCCCCTTACATCCCGCAAATATTGAAAAAAAATGTACATGGCGAAGCTGAACACTCAATTGGTAAGAACCTCTTTTTTAAATATCCATTGTCATATTATGTACAAATAGTTTGGCTACAAAAAATGTTTAACTTATATTTTAGACATTCTGGATTATGGCAATATTTTTCATGTGTGCCAGAATAGCCAGAGGTCACTAAACTGATATGTAATTCATCAGGTTACTTAATATTTAGTTAACTATTTGCAATGTAAAATGTCAAACATTAACTAATAAAATACTAAATGTATTCATAGATATAGACATATTTATATTTTTATTTATGAATGGGAATTTTCGGTAATTAAAACTTTGTTTAAAAATAATATTTACATGGATGAAAACATATCTGAGCAAAAAGAAAACAACAAGAATGAAGGTAAAATATTAACTATTAACAACTATAGCCTTATACCTATGAACTAACATAGAAACATAGAAACATAGAAACATAGAATTTGACAGTTGATATGAACAAAAAAGGCCCATCAAGTCTACCCATATTAAATTACTTTTTTCTTAGGATAGGCTTATGCATGTCCCAGGCATTTTTGAATTCCTTTACAGTCTTTGGCCCCTATTTATCAAGGTCTGTCAGACCTGATCCGACAGTGCGGATCAGGTCCGACAGACCTCGCTGAAGAACTTCTGGTGCAACGCCACCCCCTGCAGACTCGCGGCCAATGGGCCGCCAGCAGGGGGGTGTCAATCAACCCGATCGTACTTGATCGAGTTGATTTCCGGCAATGTCTGTCCGCTCAGAGCAGATGGACAGGTTATGGAGCAGCGGTCTTTGTAACCTCTGCTTCATAACTGCTGTTTCTGGAGAGCCTGCTCTTTTTTTACTGCCTTTAAAAGGGCATTTTTACAAAAGCCCAAAGCCCTAATCTAAATTAAAAAAAAAAAACACACCCAAAAAAATTAAAACAAAACCCTAACACTAACCTCAGAATATCTACTCACGGTTCCTGAAGTCCGGACATCCATCTTCATCCAGGCGGAAAGATGTCTTCATCCAGGCGGTGACACCTTCATCCATCTCGGGGACGTCTTCTATCTTCATCCCGGCGGCACGGATCGTAGCCATTCTGGAAGCCAATCCCATCCTGTACGGAGCATCCTCTTCAAATGGTCACCGCCGTACACTGACGTTGAATGCAAGGTAGCCAATTCCGGCAATGGCATACCTTGCATTCTTATTTGCTGATTTGATTCTTCAAATTCAAATCAGCCAATAGGAGGAGAGCTTCTGAAATCCTATTGGCAGTTCAAAACAGCCAATAAGATGAGACCTTCTGAAATCCTATTGGATGTTTTGAAAAGCCAATAGGATTTCAAAAGCTCTCATCCTATTGGCTGATTTGAAATTGAAGAATCAAATCAGCCAATAGGAATGCAAAGTATGCCATTTTGAAACTGATACCTTGCATTCAACTTCAATGTACGGTGGTGACCGTATGAAGAGGACGCTCCACACAGGATGGGATCAGCTTCCAGGATGGCTACGCCCTGACAGCCGGGATGAAGATAGAAGACGTTCCCGAGATGGATGAATGTGTTGCCGTCTGGATGAAGACTTCTCGCCGCCTGGATGAAGATGGATGTCTGGACTTCAGGAACTGTGATTAGATATTCTGGGGATAGTGTTAGGCTTTGTTTTTTTTTCATTTTTTTGGGTGCGTTTTTTTTTTTTTTTAGATTAGGGCTTTGGGCTTTAGTAAAAGAGCTGAATGCCCTTTTAAGGGCAGTGAAAAAGAGATGAATGCCCATACAAATGCCCCTTTAGGGGCAATGGGTATCTTAGGGTTTTTTTTAGAGTTAGGATTTTTAATTTTGGGGGGTTGATTGGGTGGTGGATTTTACTGTTGGGAGGACTTTGTATTTTTTGACAGGTAAAAGAGCAGTTTAACTTAGGGCAATGCAAAACAAAAGGTATTGGTAGTTTATTGTAGGCTAGGGCATGTTTTATTTTGGAGGGGGCTTTTTTGTTTTTATAGGGCTATTAGATTAGGTGTAATTGTTTTTATTTTTGATAATTTCATTTATTATTTTTTGTAATCTTAGTGTTTTTTATTTTTCGTCATTTAGTGTTTATTATTTTTTGTAATTTTACATTTTGTAATTTTTTCCTAGTTATAGGTTTTTTTAAATTTTGTAATTTTAATTTTGTATTTTAATTTTGTAATGTAAATTTTTTAATTTGTAGTATTTTTTTATTTTTTAGGTTTTGTTTTTATTTCACAGGTAAGTTTTTATTTTAAGATAGTTATATTGTAATTTTAAGTTAGGGGGTGTTAAGTTTAGGGGTTAATAGTTGGGGGGGCCAGTGGTTTAGGGGTTAATAGGTTCATTTAGGGGCGGCAATGTGGGTGGTCGGAGGTTTAGGGGTTAATAGGATTATTTAGTGGCAACGATGTGGGGGAGCGGCAGATTAGGGGTTAATAGTTTTTATTAGTGTTGGCGATGTCGGAGAGCGGAAGAATAGGGTTTAATAACTTTATTATAGTGTCAGCGATGTTGCAGAGCAGCGTAATAGGGGTTAATAATTTTATTATAGATGTCAGGGAGACGGCAGATTAGGGGTAAATAGCTTTTATTAGTGGCAGCGATGTCGGGGAGCGGCAGAATAGGGGTTAATAGATTTATTATAGTGTTGGGGATGTCGGGAAGCAGCATAATGGGGGTTAATAACTTTATTATGGTGTCAGGGAGCAGCGGAATAGGGGTTAATAGCTTTTATTAGTGTCTGCAATGTCAGGAGTGGCAGATTAGGGGTTAATAACTTTATTTAGCTGTCGGCGATGTCATGGGCGGCAGATTAGGGGTGTTTAGACTTGGGGTTTATGTTAGGGTGTAAGGTTTAAACATAACTTTTTTTACCCCATAGATATCAATGGGGTTGCATTACGGAGAATTTTCATTCTGCACTTCAGGTGTTAGGTTTTTTCTAACACTCTATCCCCATTAATGTCTATGAAGGAAAGCGTGCATGAGCACATCAAAGCAGCCCTTGGATTTTGTGCGGTATGGAGCTTAACGCCACCGTATCACATGCACAAGGAGGCTTTTCAGTAACTCGTAATGGTTTGTTTTTTTTGTTTGTTTTTTTATTTCTTTTTATTGAATGTCAATTGACAATACATGATAATTCATTCACAAGATATACACACTTTTCAGAATAGTTGACGTTCCCATTTTCCTTTTTCTTCCCCTCCCCATCCCCCCATAACCCTTCTAGTTTGTAAATAGAAACTTAATTCACATTTGTGTTTATTACACTGTATTCTTCTATCTGAAAAAGAAAAAAAAAGATAATTTTTTTTTCAGTAACTCGTAATGGTAGAGCTATGGAGAGTAAAATAACGCAACTTTTTTGACGTTAGTTTTGCACCCTGTTTACTGCAAAACTCATAATCTAGGTGATACTTTGTTATTATCTAACCAACACTGAACTTGTAATATGGGTGGGTGCTAAAACCTTGACCATTAGCTTGCAGACGCATGCATAAACTATACTTGTAATCTAGCCCAATCTGTCTCGTACCTGGTTAAACCAGGAGACCTGTTAGACTTTCACCTTCTGGGGAGTGGTTGTGATGTTTCAAAAATACTTATGCCATTAATATGGGATTTTTAAAGAAGTGCCTTGCCTTGATGACTAATTTGCTTACATTTTTTTTATTTCTTTTACTCTATCAAGTTTTTATTTTTATGTTGTTGTGAAATTTTTTAATCGAAGAGTTTTTTTTTTTAGATTTTAAGTTTTTTCTTTAATTATGTGATGCCATTATCCTTTAACGTAGAGCTCGTCATATGCACCAACAAGTGAATGCTAACAAGGTTGATACTGTTCCCTTAATTGTAATGGCAAATCACTAGCAACATGTTTTTGACAGTTGTACAATTTTTGAGTTGTGATGATGTAGCAAGGTTTTACATGAGGTACTAGCTTCACAAATGAGACAATCTTTTTGAATTGTACATTTTTGAGTTACAATAAAGTAGCAAGGGTTTTACATTATATACTAGGTTCACAAACAAATGTTACTGATTGCATTAAACTCAAAACAGAGTCAAGAGAACACACAATAGCCTAACTTGCATTTCTCCAAAAATTATTTTTACTGAATCTTATTACTTTGCACTAAAGCAGTGATCCTCATTTGCATTTCATGCCCAAACATTCTAGCTGCTACTGTCTCTATCAAATATTGCACACCCTTTTTTTCTGTATAACAATCTCACCTCACATATAAAGGTGTAAGTATTGCAATTTGATATATGGGTGATAAACTCTAAAAAAATATTTGTGTACATAATATAAAGCAATAGATAACTGATAATGAGTCAAAACTTACTACAACAACGCTTAAGAGAACCCAACTAGAACTAACATTAAAGAAGAGTACACACTATCATATTAACCCTTGTCATGTCCTCACACCTATAGTAACCCTCCTCAGCACCTAACATCTCTACCCCCCAGCTCAAACCTGACTCACCCAAAAAAATTACCATCCATTCGTAAATACTAAGGTTCTATTGAGCACCCAAAGGACAAATTTTTCATGACCCCTTATACAAATATCCCCCAAAAAGGTAGTGTGGATCCCTTGGTCTTGTGGGATATAACAGTTTGAATGTTAGAGTATGGGCATTACCAAGGATGCAGTTACATGAGTTTTGTTGTAGTTATAGTAGGATTTATTCCTAGCAGTGGGGTTTGTGGTTATTAATAATAGTTATGGTTATCTCAAAATGGGCTAATACTGGCTACTGTTAAAGAGACAGTCTAGTATAAATTAAACTTTCATTATTCAGATAGGACTTTTAATTGTATTTTTCTCTTGGTATTCTTAGTTTAAACTAAACATAGGTAGACTCATATGCTAATTTCTAAGCCTTTGAGGGCTGCCTCATCACAGGCTTTTTAAATCTCTTTTCAACACAAAGAGACAGAAAGTACACGTGGGCCATATAGATAACACTGTGTTCAGGGACAGGGAGTTATTTAAGATTTAGCACAACACAATGCTAAATGCAAAACAATAGATCATAAACAGTCACAGTCATGTGATCCGGGGGCTGGAAGAAGGTTCCTAGATACAAGGTAATCACAGAGGTAAAAAGTATATTAATATAACTGTGTTAGTTATGCAAAACTGGGGAATGGGTAATAAAGGGATTATCTATCTTTTAAAACAATAACAATTCTATGGTAGACTGTCCCTTTAACTTTATAGTGGTTGCATATCAAGGTTAAGACCTGTTTTGTTACAAATGGTCACAAGTAGGATTATTAATTATAGGAAATATTAAAGGTAAAAGTATGCTTCAAGTGGGATAACTTCCAAACAGTGTTCATGTAAATAAACAAAATCAGTGCATATTGTAATATTGCAAAAATAGGAAACGATAATACTGGAATGAGTTATTAAAAATGTCTTTTATTGAAAACAGCTTAAAATCGAAAGGCACACAAAAAAGAAATATAGCAACCAGGTGTGGCACTGAATTGGCTTACGCGTTTCGGCTTCAAGCCATAATCATAGCTATGATTACGGCTTGAAGCCGAAACGCGTAAGCCAATTTAGTGCCACACCTGGTTGCTATCTTTCTTTTTTGTGTGCCTTTCGATTTTAAGCTGTTTTCAATAAAAAACGTTTTTAATAACTCATTCCAGGATTATCTTTTCCTATTTTTGCAATTTTGGCCAGTATTTCCTGGAGTTCGTGCTGTGGGGAGGTGTGTGTATTTTCCTTGCAGTCATTGGTGGATACATGGTTCAATCCATTCAACAGAGTGGTTCAGGGTGAATGATGGAACTATCAGCCAATAGGATACAGCGCCCAGTTAGAGGCAGGCAGAAGAGACGCTGTACACTTTCGAGTTGCCTACAAGGACGCCAAGCAAGCTGAGCCGGTGGACAGATTGGAGAAGGTACACAGTTTACCTGTGCATCGCAGAACCCTTAAATTCCGGTATGAAGTGAGCACGCTTGGGCAGCAGTGGGGACATTTACACTTGTTTATGTATACTGGCATGCACCTAAGTTCACAGTCACGCCAAAAACCCTCCAGACAAGTCACGTTGAACATAGACAACTTATCCAAGTACTGTTTGGACTTTAGTAGTTACTAACTACAATTTCTTTAAAATGCGCAACTGAGTTTCTTCTCTTGTATGTGTTGCATATTGTAATATTATCATTGCAATTCCAATAGATCTCCTAAGGCTATATGGACATTACTTATGATTGCCTAAGCTTTAACCCAGGTTCAAGTATGTTCAGCAAAAGTTCAGCAAAAGCAGTGGAAAAGATGCACGTCTGGTGTTTCATATACTCCAATCTATTAATGGAACATAAATATAATTTATCACATTCAGATGATTTTGTCTTTGTTAATTAAATCATTTAAGTAGCGCAAAGCTCCTGCACACAAGTTAAGAGCTTTTGTGGTATTGTCTCTGCAGGGTCTAATTTATTTCACAAAGTCCAAAATAATGGTATGTGTCCGTCTCTCTTTTTTCTCACATAAAAATAATCTTCTCCTTCCTGTTAAAGTATTGTTATACCTAAGGCTTTATTATGTGAAGGGAAATGCCACTTATTTGGACAACATATCACAATTGATCAATCACTATTCAAATTATGAAGAGTTTCCAATGGGAATCTCTGTCATTATTTTTTTTCATGAAAAATAATGATTTCCATCTACCAAAAATACAAAGTAAAAATAAAAGTAAAAGATGTGTTTTTTTATTGTATATTATACATAGTTATACTTTTAAAGGTACTGTCCAATTGTTACTTTAAGACTGCATCCTCTGATCCTGTCATTCAGGCTGTTTGGGGCATAGCCTTCATCCTTCCTACAGCTAGAACTTATCTGCCTGAATAATTACCTTCCACCTGCTTTCAGAGCCTCTATTTAGGAAATCATTAGGCCTATATTAAAGGCACCAACCTTGGGGTTTTCAGATCACTTTGTGTCTGTTCCATGGTGCCACTTCCTTGTGTATTTCAAGTCATTTGTGTCTTGCCTGATGACCTCTGCCTGTGTTCAACTGACCACAAGTGTCCAGCTGTTTGTTTATTGCTGCTGTATCTATCTTGGACACAGATAATAAGTATTTTGTGTAACGCTGCAACATATCTCAGCTTACAAACAACTTTATTGCGATAATCCAGTCATTTGCTATAACTTTATGGTATACCCTGATCCTGCACAATATCTCAGTTACAATTCAAATAATGTGATTATCCAGCCATCTGCTACAGCCATATAGTATACTCTGAATCTTGCAACATATTTCAGTTACCTAGGACCTACTGCTGTGTTTATCAAGTCTGCAGTCATATACTCTAATACTTATTATTACTTGTTTTCTATGGAGTCTGAATATATTCATTTTTGCATAAATGTTCCATTTCGAGTTCCTGAACCCTGCAGTAGCTCTCTGCATTTATAAACCATGGAATCTCAACTATCTATGTCCAGGATCCTGATTCCCGTGTCAAGGGTCGATGTCTCCAACTCCCTACTACTGTCCTGAGGGTTCCTCTCCAGAATTGTTTTACACCAAATTGTGAAACATTTTAGTCAAACAAAGCTAAGATTGTTCACTTACAGAATATTTGATCTCTATTTTTTCCAAAACAACACTCAAGACTGCAATAATGAATATCATTCACTGAAATCCAGTATCATTTTGCAATTAGAAAGGGTAGTGTTAATGAACTTGTCAGTGAGACAGTAGATTAATCCATAGATAGGCTAGGGGCAGTACCAGGAAAGCCGTCCAGAACCAGGCATCATTGAAGAAGGATAAAACAGGCTCTTTAGCCAGCAGAAAGTTCCAGAGGTCTTTTACCAATAAATTAGTCCATAGATAATGTATCTTAGTACAGGAATCAGACACAATGCATGAGCCAGAAAACTTGTCAGGGTCAGGGCCAGGAAGAGAGTTAAGAACAGGAATGCCTTAGTCTTGATATGAAATAACCAATCACTGAATAGGAGTCAGAGGTGACATTTCAAAACTTGACACCAGGAACAAGGTCACTTGCGATAAAATAATATAAAAAGTGCTAAACTTAACACACTCACCAACACTAAAGTTCTAAAGTGACAGGATGCTGGATGTACTAAGCTGAAGCTCCCTTAGTATGGGTCCAGCCCTTCACAGCAGTAGTCTCTCCAACTTCAGAGTGCACACAGGCTCCACTTCTCAAGACAGTGGGGCTCCCAGCACTCTACAGAGTCTGAGGCTGGGTATGTGTAGAGTGGCTCCTGCCTCACCTCAGGACCTTACACTGTTAAATAAACTGAATGCCATTTATATATTGGCACTATGGGTAAACTGGGAATGTTTAATCAAAGATGTTTTTTTTAAAAACTTTTAATAAGTTAAAAGTATTTTTTAATATATTAAGAAAACCTCATCTTCCTTTTGTCAACATTTTCCTTAATAAGAATCTCACATTTCTTAAAAAAGATTTCAACACCGTAAATCATGAAATATAAGATACAGTAATTCAAAGTTGCAGAACTCTCTGTACGGACTTAAATTTAAAAAACCACTGTTAAGACCATGATTTCAAAAACCCACAGTTCGGACTTCCAACCTCATTCTTACTGTACTGAATGGGGGTTATCTGTGCTGTATTTCTATAACTGTAAGAATATTGCATTTTAACCCCTTAATGCCATTATGATGTTCCATGTTGCACTAACAGCGCTGGGCTTTAATGCCATGACATGCATAGCAAATTTTTAAGAATGAATATTCAGTTAAATTAATTCCACCTGAATATTTGTTGTCTGTGCTGTTCGGTATTTGTTTTGTTTTACATAAAGCAAATACTAAATATTTGTTAAACATTTACATTTGTTTTCGTTAAATGAATGTAAATGGTCACCTGTAGCTTTATATTTACCTTTAGTGTGCTGGGGAGCTGCACTAGCCCGCTCCTCTACTTAACAGAGCCCCAGTCACACTAATAGGAGGCTTAGCGCAGCGGCTCTCGAGGCCTGCACTAAAGGACATTTTTCTTTAGTGCAGGCCCTGGGAGCTGTTGTGATCAGTCTCCTATTAGCGTGGCTGAAGCTCTGTGAAGAAGAGAAGTGGGTTTGCATAGCTCTCAGCACGCTAAAGGTAAGTATTTTCACCATTTAATGGAATTTAATAAATACTGATGAACATTGTCAGTATTTATTTATTTTCTTTAATTTTTGGGGTGCATTCATTCCGATATTCATTTTGTGGAAACAAAACTAATATCCCTGTTTCATTAACAAATTAGCATTAGCACATGCTTACACATAACTAAACATTTTATGTAAAATCTCTACCTGTTTACTGTCCCTTTAACTTACAGTATACATTTGCACTTTGCTCGGTGTGAGGAAAATCACTACACATGGTCCTCTCTCTAGATAATGACAGCTCATGACACAAGCTAGATACAGAGCACAAAAACTTAATTTCTCAAGGTTTCAGCCTCCTGAAAGTCACATTATTACATACATAATTTAGAACATTATCTTAAGACAGGAATGACTAACGTCTTGACCTGTAATTATTAAACACAGTATTGACTCTTTCTGAAGAGTCATATCCCTCAGCTACTGGTGTAACAGAATAAGCAATAGAATTTGAAAAATTCCAAATTTGTTCTTTTTTGAACATTGACTTTGTAACATTGAAATATTTAATGACATATATTATGTTTTTTTTTTTTTTGTTTTTCAAACAAGCTTTATTAGTAGCATTTTGTCACCAATACAGTAGTAAGAAACGTTGTTGTACAATACAATTCTTTGAACAAAAGGAGGGATGGAACATACAAAAGCAAACAAACTCCATCAGCCCACTAGTGTCATAAGTCAATATATAAACAGAGAGTAGGGGCAGGAAAGAATTTCCACCCGACGAGTAGATTGGATGTTCTCAAACCAAAATAATGAATGTCTGTATTAGTCCTTAGATCAGAACATTTTGACAAAGCTTGGTAATTTTACATTTTTAATAGATTTAGAATATAAATCAGTTTCGTGATAGTCAAATCAGAAATGAACTTATAAAGAAAGTAATAAGCTCAGAAAGGATCAGGAAAGAAAGAAAAGAAGAAAGAAAAAAAAAAAAAAAAAAAAAAGGGGGAGGGGGAAGGGGGGGTCATCCTGGGAAAAAGGGAGAGGGGAGTGTGTTTACTAATCAGTTTCACGGGGAGTAGTCATGTGTAAAGTGAGTGTTAACCAGCGTATTAATGTCCATTAGGGTGCTGTGCCTTTCCAAATGGCTAGCATCGTCTCATGTGTTGCAGGTTTTTTAATTTTCATATAATGTAGTTTCTCCAAATTTAACAGGTCTTCCACCGCGGCTTGCCATTCATCGAGGGTTGGAACCCGTGAGGACTTCCACCCTTGAGGAATAAGCCTTTTGGCTCCAGTCAGCATAATCAGCATAAGTGCCCTAGTAGTGTCATCCCTGACCTTGGGCAGGCGTAGAAGTAGCAAAGTTTCAGGTGTGTTAGGAATAGAAATCTGTAGCCTACTTGACATGTCCCCGAACACAGCCTGCCAGTAGCCCTGTATTCTGGGGCATGCCCACCAGATGTGGAGAAGCGTGCCAGGGTAACCGCAGCCCCTCCAACATAGGGAGCTCGCTGTCGGAAAGAGTCTATGTAATTTTGCCGGGGTATAGTACCACCTAGTCATAAATTTGAGGTGGATCTCCTGTACCACCGCCGAGACTGAGGATCGTTTAGTTAAAGTAAACGCCTTAAACCATTCATCCTCATCTATTGTATTGTTAAGGTCATTGCACCACATCGATGTATACGTGGGTAACTGCAATCCTGGTGGTAAAAGCAGGAGTTTATATACCTTAGAAATCAGCCGCCTAGGCGGAGTGTGTTCCACACAGAGGGCCTCAAAAGAAGTAAGCTCTCTGTCAAAACTTCCCCTGCATTTATGGTATCTCAGATAGTGCGAGAGCTGATGATATCTGAGCCAGGATTGGAAGAGCTCTCCATGACGCTCAAATAACTCATTCATCGTTCGTAGTTTACCTGCATCTAATGCGAAGTGTAATATGCCATCGCGGAGGCTGTAACTAGAGCCTAGGCGAGATCCCAAGACATGGTATGGAAGCTCAGGGTTCTCTATGATTGGTGTCATCGGGGAGTAGGCCGATGAAATATGGGTGCTAGTGGCAATCACTCTATCCCATTCCTGAAAGGTTGTGATAGTTAAGTGGTATTTGTAAATCAATTTGGGGCGGCTCTGTGCGGGGATCCATGCCAAAGCGCCGACGTTAAGTCGTTTAAAGATTTGACCATCAAGTCTAACCCATTGTTTATGTGGTAAGTTTCGAGACCACTCAACTAGTCTTTGTAAAAGTATGGCTCGCCTATATTTAGACAGCTCAGGGAACCCCAATCCCCCCCTTTCTCTGGGGAGGTATAGAGTCTTTCTAGAGATCCTAGGTCTCTTACCGTGCCAAACAAACTGCTCCAGAGAGCGTTGCATTTGTGCAAGATAGTCGCTCGGTAGTGATATAGGAACTGTTTGTAATAAGTACAATATGCGCGGCAGGATATTCATTTTGATCAAACTGATCTTTCCCAGCCACGATAACATTTTATTTTTCCAGGATGATAAATCATTAATTAGATCACGCCTCAGGGTTAAATAATTATTTTTAAATAGATCAGATGGGTTAGCAGTCAGGTAAATCCCTAGATATTTTATTTTGGTAAGGGCCAAAGAAATATTATGATTTGAAACTAAAGATTGAATATGTTCTCTGGGGGTGTTAATGTTTAGCATCTCAGACTTAGATAAATTTAGATGGAAATTGGAAAGATTTCCGTACCGTTCAAATTCACGTAGGAGTTCCGGAACCGAAGTTTCCGCTTCAGTGAGGGTATACAGAATATCATCCGCGTAAAGCGCCTGTTTGATTTCAAAGTCTCCCACACCAACTCCTGTTATCTTTGGATTCCTTCTAATTGTTTGCGCCAACGCCTCAATGGATAATGCAAAAAGGAGTGGTGACAGAGGACACCCCTGCCTGGTCCCATTTGTGATTTTGAGAGCATCCGACAATGTGCCGTTCACCCTAACCCGGGCATTTGGGGCTGAGTATAGAGCGAATGTCATATTTATGAACGAATCCCCAAAATTCATTGCCTTCATGACTCGACGCAGGAAGAGCCAGTCGACCCGGTCGAAGGCCTTCTCTGCGTCGGTCGAGAAAAGAACCATTGGAATACCCATATTTCGAGCGTGGCTAATCGATTGTATCACCTTATTGGTATTATCTCGCGCTTCTCGACCAGGTATAAAGCCAACCTGGTCAGAGTGGATCAGAGCTGGGAGAAATTTATTAAGTCTTCTTGCTAAGATCTTAGCAAAGACCTTCATGTCCGAATTAAGTAACGATATTGGTCGGAAGTTGGCTGGAGAAGTAGGGGGCTTGCCCGGTTTGGGTATGACCGCAATGTGAGCTTCCAACAATGAGCTCGTAAGCGTGGGATTATGAATGAGCGAATTGAACAGAGCCAGCATATGGGGGCCCAAAGCATCCAGGAAAATCCCGTAGTACCTAGGGGTAAACCCATCAGGACCAGGACTCTTCCCGCCAGGGAAATCTTTTATAGCCTGGGAGAGCTCCTCCATGGAAATAGGGGCGTCAAGAGAGTCCCTGTCCATATCTTCTAGTTGTGAAAGGTTTATTGAGGCTAGATAGTCGTCTATCTCCGTCTGTCTGCTCAGTGTAGCATTAGCCCTGTGACCGTCCTCTTGCATGGGAGAGATATTGTACAAATTATTGTAGTAAGTATGGAAGGAGTGTGCTATCTGTTTACTGCTTTTCAGTATTGTGCCATCAGTACTTTGGATGTAATGGATGTATGATTTTAGTTGTTGCCTTCGTATACTTCTAGCTAGTAGTTTGCCTGGTTTATTACCTCCCTCATAATAATGTTGTTTTGCAGTCATCAGTTTGCGGTGCAATGTCTCCAGTTGATATTGTCGAAGTTGTTTTTTAGCGTCTTCTAAAGTCTTAAAAACCTCCTTATTTGTAGGATCGCGTTTATGTATAGTTTCGAGCTGTGTGATGTTATCTAAAATCTGTTTGTGTTTATGATTATGCATTCTGACTAGCCTTGCCTTGTGCTTAAGGAATATGCCACGGATAACACATTTATGTGCCTCCCAGAAGGATGTGAGTGATGTGTCCGAGGGATCATTGTGTAATAAATAGTCTGAGAGGGAACTCTGTATATCTGCTTTAACTTCAGGGTTCTCTAAGAGAAATTCATCCAGCCTCCAGATATAGGCTGTGGGAGGTATGTCAGGCCATTGTATGTTACAGGTGAGAGGGGCATGGTCTGACCATGTAATTGGACCAATTGTGGAATTACTAACCATATCCAACCCAACCGAATCGAATAGAAAGTAGTCAATGCGGGAATATTTGTTATGGGGTGGTGAAAAGAAAGTGTAGTCTTTGTCTGTCGGATGTACAGCTCTCCAAACGTCATGGAGCTGCAAGTCTGCTATGGTTGTTTTGATAGATTTAATAGTTTTACTGGGTATGCTGGATGAACCATTAGAGGTGTCCATACTCGCATCAAGTGGTGTGTTGAGGTCTCCTGAAAGGAAGACCGGTCCTTTAGCTAAATCCAGAACAAGCTTCGCTACTTTTTTTATAAAGTGGTGTTGTTCTAAGTTTGGCGCATACAGTGTGGCTAACGTCAGTGGGTGGTCGTATAGTGTACCTGTCAGGAGTAGGAATCTGCCGTCAGGGTCTTTCTCGGTATGGGTGATTTTTAGAGGGACAGACTGGTGAACCAGAATGCCCACTCCCCCTTTCTTATTGTTACCTGAGGCAAATACTGCCGTGGGATATTGTCTAGGGTTCAATTTTGGTTCTTTGCCCTTCCGAAAATGGGTCTCTTGGAGGAAAATTATGTGACTATGTAGCTTACCAAGTTCTCTCATAGCAATCGATCTTTTGCCCGGATCATTAAGTCCCTTTGCATTAATCGTGGTAAAATTTAGGCTATGAAAGGTAAATTTACTTTGTGAGGGTGCCATCCTTATGCCGGGATAATAGGGGGTGGTTAAAGGGTAGGAAGGGGAAGAGAAGAAGGGAAGAAGAAAAAAAAAAAAAAAAAAAAAAAAAAAAAAGGGAAAGAAATAAAAAGAGAAGGTCTGTTAAAACCAAATGTAAATTTTTAAAAAAACATTATTACCTGAGAATATTCAGATAGTGAAAGGAAATAAAGAGTAGACTATAAGATTAAGAAGATAAGAACCTCCGAAAGAAGGAAACAACAACTGCTCGAGCCGTTAAGATAAACCACTCGTTCAGTTGGAGAGGTGAGACAGGGAAAGTAATCCTTTAGCAAATACAATCTTTATCATGTCATTAACAGTTTACCCAGACCTATTGGAATCAAGGTCTTAGGAGCATTTTAAATATGGCACTGGAGGTGAAAAGGAGGGGGAAGGGGCCGGTATAGGGGATTTGATTTGAGAAGTTGGTTAAAGGTGGAGAGGACAAACAAAAGGGGGAGAAGCTTTATGGGGGGATGAAGGAGGGTAGGGGGAAAAACAAGAGGGGAAAAAAAAAAAAAAAGGGGGGGGGGTGGGGGAGGAGGGAGGAGTGTGGATAAGGGCTGAAATAAGAAGGGGAGAAAGAGGGAGCGAGAAGGAGGAGGGAGGGTTAAAAATACAGTTAGAATGAAAGGGGAGGGAATGAGCAAGGGAAACTCAATGACATGTCAAGAAATCTTATTCAGAAGCAATGCTTATTTGAGCGAGACAAAAACACATTTAAACATTAACATTATTGCCTTAATTTGACCGTATCAGTGACATGAATCAACAATACATGTAAACTTTGATCAAAAGAAATACACCGGTAAACATTGAGATATTAGAATCCACTTTAAACCAATAATCATTAAACTCAGCCTGACCCAGAAGGAAGGAATAACATCATCCTTCAGAACATTGTCTCCAAAAAAAAAGATATTGAGTTGAGTCAAGCTAATGGCCTAGTGAACTGTTCTGTAGAACTATATGTGTCAATGTTCCCTAAATTTTGAGATAGAAGGGGAAGAATGGGGGTGAGGGGGTGGCAAGAGGGTGATGGAAGAAGAGGGGTGGGTGATGAGTATGGGGGAGGATGGATTGGATAGGTGCAAGGGGAAAGGGAGGGAAAAAAGAGGGTAGGGTGTGGGAGAGATGTAAGAGAGACAGGAAAATTGGAGGAAGGGTGGGGAGGGAAGGGAAAGCAGTGGAAACTTGGCAATACGTTATAACTTATATGCTGAAAGAATGCCTAATTGAATAAAACATGAACATTTTTTAAACAATAACCTTGTTGCGTAATTTTTCTCATATCAATGGCATGAGACAGAAGCATATATAACCTTTAAGCATAGGGAGCTCAACAATAAACAATAAAACTTTAGTAGATAGTCTGGTCATGGATCCCCACACTCAGCATAACTTTTATAATGAAAAGGGGGTACCATCACCCCCCAAGTCACTAAATCAGAAATTATAAGAAAGAAAAGGATACAGGACTGCATCATATCAACAGTATATCAAACTGTTCCAGCAAGTTGTATGTGCAGGTTTTACACTTTGTTATGGTGTCGATGTAGAGCTGTCTGAGTCTTCTGTCTGTGGTATTCTATTGTTGTCTGTCAACAGATTTTCTAGGAAGGCCTGGGCATCATTTCCTGGGCGGAAGATTGATGTTTTGTTATTTCGTGTGGCGATGATTGACACAGGAAAGCCCCACCTGTATGGGATCTTGTTAGCTCTCAGCTTTGCTGTTATGGGAGTCAACTCCCTCCTCTTCATCAGGGTAGCTGGTGAGAGATCAGAAAAGATCTGTAGGGTCTCCCCTGCATGTTGAACCTGTTGCATGGTGCGTGCACATTGAAGTATTTCTTCCTTATCTTTGAAATTTAAGAAGCGGACTATTATGTCTCTAGGGGGTGCTTTGGGTGGTGGTTTTGCCCGCAAGGCCCTGTGAGCCCGTTCTAGTGGTATATCAGGGGATGATGGTGTATTTTTAAGGGTACGGAACAAACTCTGCAGGTACCCTTCTATGGCTGGGGGGTGGACTGTTTCCGATGCTCCTCTGATTCTTAAATTATTTCGGCGCCCCCTGTTGTCCAGATCTTCCATTTTTTCAGATAGAAATTGTATAGTTTCAGATTGTTGCTGAATCTCTAACTGCATTTGCGTTACTGTAGTGTTGGTATTAGCTTGTTTTGTCTCAGATTGCGACAGTCTATTATCAAGTAAATTTATGTCCTTTTTGAGATCATTAAACATGTCGCGCATTTCTTTTACTGCATTTCTAATGTCCTCTTTTGAGGATAAATGCTGTAGATCCTCTCTTGTTATATGGTGTGCAGTCTGCATATCTAATGGATTCTGGGATGGTTGTGTGATTTCAATTTCCATGTCTCCTGTGGGTGCTGGGGTGGATTGTTCAGCCTGTTTTAAGTATCCACTTAAAGTGCGAAGTGGAGTGCCTTTATCTGGTTTATTTAAATTCTTCTTGCCAGGCATATCTGAATGGTCTCTTGCTTGAAGATGCACTCTTTTTTCCTTATCTTTCTGTCTGTATAATTAAATTATTCTGGTTGTCTGCCCAAATGTTACAACTTATGGAGGGCACATTGATTCTTATTTTATCTTAGGAGTGATGTTTAAACCTATTATTTTCTATTTTCTACCCCCAGATGTCCCATACACTCACAGGCCTGTTAAGGATAGAGACACTGCCAGACTTTCTAAGTGTGTGAAAGTGATATTCAGGGCCGCTCATCACCCTCCTCTCACTCTCCTTTTATTAGAGCGTTCAGTAGATATTTGTAGAATCAATTAGAGCTGTAGTACAAGTTCAGTTGCCGCGATGGAGTTACTTTTTCTAACCTCCGCTCTCTTAATTACCAGGTATGCCCACTTTGTTTATTTATATCTGTAGCCAGGCAGCTAGAAGGAGAGCTGCGCTCTATTAATATTCAGGATACAGTGGGTGTAAAGGGGCAGATGTGATCAGTCCTTAATTAGCAATGGTGCCGTGTGACTAGGTGTATAGGACCGTGTCGTCGTTGCACTGCTGCGGCGTTAAGCCGTGTGTGTGCGCATGGCGGAGTGTGTACACTGAGGGTGTTGTGCGCGTTTTCTCTTTGCCAGCCTTCAAACAGGTATCTTACCCGAATGCTGAGTTTGTAGTTAGGCCTCCTCGCTCTCCTTACTTGCGGTAGTCTGTTGATTATAGGCTCCGGTCAGATGCACACTGTTCTCCCGCAGGCAGTTCACTTTAGGGAATGCAGGCCTCAGTCTTCGCGCCGTTCCAGGCCCTCACCGCACCAAATCTTTCTTGCAGTCAAAGTGATAAAAACATGCCAAAAATATAGAGACTTGTCAGGCGTTTTGTTAGACCAAGTTATCCCACACTTTTTAGGGGAAATATATTAGGAAAGTGCCATTTTTATAAGATTGTATTGCTAGTGGATTCAGGAGCTTACTCAATACACAGCCATTCGCCTGCGTGGCCAAGCTCCGCCCCCGACATATATTATGTTTTATATCTTATGTTCACTTTTGTATCATTGTAGAAAATCAATAAAGTCATTAGAGTGAATTTTTAAAATAAATTAGAGGTGTCAAATAGTTAAGGGTGTTCCTAAATGCAACAGATTGTGTATTATTGTTCTAGATTAAATGTATTACTAACATTAGATCCTGTTTTCTCCCTTTAAAGTTATGGTTGAAATAATTTATTGTATTTACTTTAAAATAAGATTTACCGTATATCATTTCAAATATCCAATTGTATATAATTTCAAATATCCAATTCAATCACATTGTTACAGCAAACAGGCTAAATTTCATTTTCTCTCATTAGACGACCTGACCAAAAATATATATAGTACTGCCTCAAAGAGACTATGTTCTGGTCTTGCTTTATGATACAATATGATTGTCTAAAGAAAAATTACATTTTTGTTTCTGCTACCCATAAATTCCTCTCTTTTCAAAGGCAAGCTGCACAGTTGTAGAGCAAATATGAAAAGCTAATATGTGTTAAACAGTTTGTGATAACAATTGATTTTTTTATTTAACATATTTTTTTATGTGCATGAATGGCTCCCCCCCCCCAAAAAAAATAAATAATAATATATAAATAACATACACCTTTGTTCAATAAGCTCTAACTGTTCCTTTCAGTAAAAAAAATTCTGACCTTTTCTTCAAATTGTTTCATATTTACAACTATTGAAAGCTGCAAGAGTAACCTTTAGAGGTGATCATATATACTGAAAAAATAATTAAACTTTAAGTATTATCAATTCTAGCTTTATGTCTATATAAGATTTTACAAGTAGTATATATAGACATGCACACTTACTGCCATTGGAATATGCAGTGAAGCATGAAATCATTAGTCATTGTACTAGAATGTTGCTCTACCATAGACTGATTTAAATCAGATTCACATATGACTTTTGGATTTTAATATTAAAAGCATTGGACTGCTAAGAAATATTAAAATTACTATTCTGAGCAAAATTATATACAATATGTATGTATATATATATATATATATATATATATATATATATATATATATATATATATATATATATATATATATATATATATATATATATATATAGTATAGGAAAGAAATATAATTCTCAGAGCTGTTATGCAACATAATAAACATACAAATTTTTTTAAATACTATATATACTATAGTAAATATAGTGTATATATTCTGAAGAAAATTATATATACAGTATATATATATATATATATATATATATATATATATATATATAGTACAGGAAATAAATATAATTCTCAGAGCTCCTATGCAACATAATAAAAATGCTTGTCAAAAATACATACTTCAGAGAAAAATTTGTAATATTTAACAAAAATACTATAGTAAAAAATACTATAGTAAATATATATATATAAAATACTATAATATATATATAGTATATATAAAATACTATAATATATATATATATATAGTATATATAAAATACTATAATATATATATATATAGTATATATAAAATACTATAATATATACATATAGTATATATAAAATACTATAATATATATATATATATATATAGTATATATAAAATACTATAATATATATATATAGTATATATAAAATACTATAATATATATATATATATAGTATATATAAAATACTATAATATATATATATATATATATATATATATATATATATATATATATATATATATATATATATATATATATAAATATATATAATTCTACAAAGGGTTTTTTTTGGTTAAGCACACCACAAAAAGACTATTTGCAACCTAGCACACACATTGTGGAAGTGCTACCTGGGTGACCAAACAATGGTTAATTGATAAAAGAACAAAAAAGTGTAGGTGCACATTCAACCACTAGAGTCCACATGATTATGGCATATTTAAATATATACTTCAATTTGCTAAATATACTTACACTGTTCAAAATAAGATTGGGGATAAATATCTCACACAATAATATCGACATATATTTGAATTGCAAAGAATATTATCAGAAAAATATGCTTTTAAATAAAAATGGGATCTTAGTCACACAATATGATCATATTCTGCTAAGCCAGTCTACCACTTACAAGGTGTCCCAAAAATCAGACTGGTCCTATGCTAATCAGTATCCACACTGCAGCAAATTATGTCTATGCAGAGTTCATTAGCTATATATATATATGACACAAATTTTAAACTGAAACACACCTGAACTGGGTGGTGTGCATTAACCAAAAGGAGGGTTTGGTCAGCTCCCTAATTAAAATTCTACAAAGGGTTTTTTTTGGTTAAGCACACCACAAAAAGACTATTTGCAACCTAGCACACACATTGTGGAAGTGCTACCTGGGTGACCAAACAATGGTTAGTTGATAAAAGAACAAAAAAGTGTAGGTGCACATTCAACCACTAGAGTCCACATGATTATGGCATATTTAAATATATACTTCAATTTGCTAAATATACTTACACTGTTCAAAATAAGATTGGGGATAAATATCTCACACAATAATATCGACATATATTTGAATTGCAAAGAATATTATCAGAAAAATATGCTTTTAAATAAAAATGGGATCTTAGTCACACAATATGATCATATTCTGCTAAGCCAGTCTACCACTTACAAGGTGTCCCAAAAATCAGACTGGTCCTATGCTAATCAGTATCCACACTGCAGCAAATTATGTCTATGCAGAGTTCATTAGCTATATATATATATATATGACACAAATTTTAAACTGGAACACACCTGAACTGGGTGGTGTGCATTAACCAAAAGGAGGGTTTGGTCAGCTCCCTAAATAAAATTCTACAAAGGGTTTGGTCACCCAGGTAGCACTTCCACAATGTGTGTGCTAGGTTGCAAATAGTCTTTTTGTGGTGTGCTTAACCAAAAAAAACCCTTTGTAGAATTTTAATTAGGGAGCTGACCAAACCCTCCTTTTGGTTAATGCACACCACCCAGTTCAGGTGTGTTCCAGTTTAAAATTTGTGTCATATATATATATATATATATATATATATATATATATATATATATATATATATATATATATATATATATATATATATATATATAGCTAATGAACTCTGCATAGACATAGTTTGCTGCAGTGTGGATACTGATTAGCATAGGACCAGTCTGATTTTTGGGACACCTTGTAAGTGGTAGACTGGCTTAGCAGAATATGATCATATTGTGTGACTAAGATCCCATTTTTATTTAAAAGCATATTTTTCTGATAATATTCTTTGCAATTCAAATATATGTCGATATTATTGTGTGAGATATTTATCCCCAATCTTATTTTGAACAGTGTAAGTATATTTAGCAAATTGAAGTATATATTTAAATATGCCATAATCATGTGGACTCTAGTGGTTGAATGTGCACCTACACTTTTTTATATATATATATATATATATATATATATATATATATATATATATATATATATATATATATATATATATATATATATATATATATATATAAATACTATAGTAAATATAGTGTATATATATATATATATATGTATATATATATATATATTCTATAATATACTATTACTTTAAAAATGTATTAATCTAAGAGATAAAACTTATTCAATAATATTATCTACAACTTTAAATTGCTAGGAAAATTGCTAGGAAAATGTATTTTTGTCTTTGAAATTATTCAATTAAACTTTAAATAAATCAGATGTAAAAGTAGATATTAAAAGAAAATAAAAAATAAAAATATACATTTATTGGAGAGGTAAACATAATTTTTAATTATGCCTACAATTAAGAAATAAATTGTATTTAATCTAAATCATGTATACAAAGCAGTAATAAAATGTATTTAAAAATTGCTTAGAACAAGAAGTGTACATAAAATTTCTTAAACTGTTAAGTCGTTAGTGAAGTTAAATATTGGTGATATTACTAGTTGGCCTATAGAGAAGATATATTTGAGCATACAATAATCTGCTGTTTGTGCTTATATACATTACATTAGAAACTATTTTATTTCAAGCCAATACATTAATTTGATAATTCCATGCCAAAACATCACCAAATAGATGTATTGGGCCCCATATATTAAAAGGAGGGTGGACAGCTTTTCAACTTGTGAAGCTGTCCGTCTGCCTTCGCTGCATGCGGGCAGCGGATCAACAGATGTATCATTACACACTCTGATGAGTATGTTTTGCCCGCCCCTTCATTCACGCAACCAACTACGTGAGTGAAGGGACTGTCAGTCATTGAGAGCGGGTAAGCTCTCAGTGATTTCTCTCCGCCACCTCAAAGGTAGTGGAGAGTATAAGGTGCAGCATTCTAATGACTGCCGCTACTTACATTGCGTGAAGCAGGCTCACATGTGCGAACCTGCGCCTCAAGGGCACTGAAGCAGCTCTCGCTGCTTTGTACATAGAGCCCTTAGTGTTTACACATCAAATCAATAGCATGAATATATTTGACCAGATTACAAGTGGAGTGCAATCGTTACCACAAGAGTTGAAAATGTGACCATGGTATTTTGATATTTATTCCTCTATAATCAATATTACAAGTTGGATGTGAAAAAAAAATATTGTGACCTTGGGCATGCTCGCAGTAACAATCGTTATACTTTCTATGATGAGTGCTAAGTAGAAACTTATTACAAGTCCCTGGTTAACCCTTGTACTTTTAACTATTAAAACATATTTTTTTATTAATAGAGGGGGGAATTAAATCATGATCAAACTTTCAGTTGATAATATTTTATGTCTGAGTGTGTACACTGTCAGAAAAAAGGGTACGGTTGGGGTCCGTTTGTGAACACTTAAGGTACAACTGCTGTGGTTGTACCCTCAATGGATTATAATTACACCTTAAAGAACTAATATGTACCATTTAGCTGTAAATAAGGTACAAATATGTTTCCAACTGTCAAAGGGTCCATGTCTGTACCATTTAATCCCCACAAAAAGGTACAATCACTTGTGTGACTAAAAGGTTAAGGGGGTGGGTGGTTCAAGGCTGTCAAACCCTGAAAGTCCATATAATTTGTGCATCTCAATTATTCATATCCACATAACTGACAGTGACACAAAACGAATGCAACATACATGTGTACAGCAAATGTTCAATTGTTGTTAGTAATATGCAAGAAGCGGGCAAAGCAAATAAAAAAAAACTTAATAACTCATATATTTAATGATGATATGTAGCTGGTTCTAAATAGCAAACAAGCACTTAACATTTTAATGTTTATATTTAGAGCATCAAGATGTTAACTCTTAAACATAAAGCAAATGTATTAACTAAAATTACAAAGAAAACAAATTGTTTTAAACTCTATAAAATAAATAAGAGCTGTTTAAGAACCAGTTTTAAAAATAAAATAAAATTGTAACGGTTCCCCAGTCACATACATGGATATTGTGTAACACACCATTGCACCATCTATTGGTTGAAAGTTCCTTGACATGTGTAACACAGCTCCATCTATTGGTAGCAGGTTCATCACCAAATTGTGTACTAGGGAAATAGACTAATTTGCATATATGTTGCATAGAGTGACAATTTAATGTATGGTCGTGAGTTTTATTGTTTATCCCTCCCCCGAATCCCCCTTATTTTCGTTAGAGTTATATTTTATTATTATGTTGTTTTCTATATGTTTTCTATATATTTATGTTTTATGTGGCATGTCACCCTAAATTAAATGGGGTGTTTTTAGAGTCTAGTACAGAGTGATACTCAACAAGTTGATTTATTCCTTAGGAACTGGTTGTTTAGCCTGATTCTTTCAGGTGGTTTTGTAACAGCCTTTTAATTTGCTATATAGCTACAGTATCCAAACTAGTAGTAGTAGTGGCTATAGTTATACTGTCTGAAAAAGTACACATTAAATGAATGCATAGTTGAATGTTATATAATAAATCTAATGGAACAGCATTTGTAATATGCTGTGTTAAGTACAAATTTGCCATGATGAGGTACAAAGAGCTTGTCTCTGGGGCAGTACCCTTAAAAGGCCAGATTTGCACCATTTTTTAAGGGTACAATAACACTGAGGTCCAATCTAGACACCAAAGGTACATATTTGCCTTTGAAAGGTACAATCTGCAAGGGTACTAATTTGTACTCATGTTAAAGGGTACAGCGGGTGTACCTTTGAGGGTACTGCCCCAGTGACAAGCTATTGTTCCCCTAAAGGTACAATTTTGTCATATTTTTCTCTGACAGTGTACCATGGTGTTAAACTGTGATGTTTTAGTTTAATTTAAATTGTGAAAATGTTTGTTAAAATGTGAAATGAGGCTCTCGGCGTGTCCGGGCTATGGCTGAAGATGGCCGCAAAACTGAGAGCTCTAAAGAAAAGATTTACAATCCACCTTGTAATCTAGCCCTTACAAGCCATCCGACAACAGAAAGGTGTCTTAAGACATAGAGGACGTTCTGCTGCACTGGATAATAAATATATTCTGGATTAGAGCTCCCCAGACTGGACTGCTGAGAGTTTCTGGTGGCTCCTGTGGAAAGAATTCTCAGCACCCCCCCCCCGGGGAACCGGGTTATCAGAGATCACTACGAGATCTCCATATCAACTGCTCAGTGACCTACCCTAACAGATCTCCACTCATTGTTACTGTCTGTGCATTGCCGGGATTTACTAATATTGCCAAGATGTACAAGGCCCTGCAAAACCTCATGGATGACTTTGAACGGCGGATGTGCGACAGGTTAGATAACTTAATACTGGTCTGTCAGCAAGTCACTGCCGAGTGTAAGGCTCTGAATTCTACTGCTGGGGAATCCGGGGCTTTTACACCCCTAAGGAAGGCTGGGCAGACTGAAGTGGACGTTGCGGACCAGTGGAATAATACACAGCAGAGAGGCTTGGGGAGAAGTGCTAAGATGGCGTTGATGGCTCAACGAGGTCAGATGGTAGACCCACAGCCCATGGCTGTGCAACTCGATATTGTTCCCCTGCCTTCTACCTATGCCTATGCGGGGGATCTTTGCCTGACTTTGGCTCTGAGTCGGGGTGGGGTGATTGATCCCCTGGGGCAGAATACACAATACCAAAGATGCCATGCTGCGCCTTGCCCTTCCTTTCTCAGAGGACCGGAGGTGCTAACGGGAATGAAGATTCCCAGCAGAGACCGTAGCTTTTGCCCTGCTCACAAAGATTGGATGCCATTAACAGCTTTACTCTGCTGCCTCAGGTCTGGAGTGGGTTAACCTGAGCTCGGGTGAGCGTTTTACCATGGGGGAACTGAGGGACAGAGTGCCTACATGTCGCTACTTACCTGCAATCTAAACTTTAATTCTTTGGTGTTCAAGTCTATCATATCATAACAGTTCCCACAGCACTCTATTATATGTATCTCTCGGTAGATTTATCAAAATATATTCAGAGGTTCTACCTATGCTCCTATGTTTCAGTATGCAATCAGGATACCCTCAGATACATATGCATTTTGCTCCTGTGTATATACCATTTACTTTATTTACTGTAGGATCGCAGGATATATCTCAATATGTACATACTTCATTGGTCTAACATGTGCATGGTAATAATCTGTGTAAAATTTACATGCCTTAAAAGGTATCCCTTGGGATTTTGTGTGTGCTGTTTGGCAGCGAGGTAAATAATCTTATGCAAATGGTGGGCTGTAATAATCTTATGCAAATGGTGGGCTGTCGGCGGCCGAGACAGCACACTAGGTATGCTGATGTTACTCACTTGTTTTATAGGGGATTGCTTTATATACTTGCAAAGCATTGCCTTACTTGTACTCTGCCTCTCAAATTCCTAAAATCTGCATATGTTGTAATTCATGGACGTAAAATATTTCCTAAAGGTATGCAGACTACATTTTTACTATGTGCACCATATATACCCCACTATGATAGTATAATATACAGAAACTGTTGCTATGAGACAGATGGGGGTTCCTAGAATAGTTTCTGTCCCACAGAGGGTGCTACCCGCCTAGGAGAGGTATCGCTCACACTTTTATATATGGCCTTGCTTGCGTAGATGCTAGTACATAATTTATTCACTGTGCATTTTGAGGTCCTACAAGGGCATATAGCAACTTAAAGGGTACACTAAGGGATCTCATGCCTCACCTTATCACTGTATCCCCAACACTTACCCCTTACATATATTTCATACCTGAGGTCCATGTGTGGCCACAAATAGTTAACTGGGGTATGCTTTACACTAGCATTCATATACTTAGGGGGTTCTTCGCCTTTTCTTAGTACCCTATTTATGCGTGGGGCCCAGGAGTGGCCATGTTAGCATTCCCCCTATTTTGCACCCCCCATTTAAATCCGATATCTGTGGCACAAGAGTGGCCACCTTTTTTTTTTTTTTTTTTTTTTTTTTTTCTCCAGCTGGGGTGTACCTCATTTGTATTTTGTTTGTTATAACTTGGGGGGTTCTTTACTGTATTATTACATGTTGGTTGACTATTTGCAAATGTTTTTATATTGATGAGCTTGTTCAACTGTTACATATACTATATGCATACCCTACATGTGCCATTTTATTTAACTATGAGTTATGATGAATGTATTATGGACAAGTATAAGCCTGAATATACTAAGAAATTACTACCGAAATATAGGCTTAAAACTGGTTATTATTTGTTATATTACATGTTCAATGTCCAATAGAAAATGTACTCTCGTAAAAAGAGGTAATATTCATGGCTAGATAGTGTGCTTCCAGGTTTAGACCTGAATAGGATATATAGCCTTGAGGACATGTCTGTTTTATTAGCTGTATAAACTTTACTGTATGCCATATGGGCATGTTGCCATGCTGTTTTCTCAAGAATCTGTTTATGTATATTGTCTTACCTCAATAAAAAATATTTTTGAAAAAAAAAAAATGTGAAATGAGTTTACCCTTCAAAAAAGAACAGAATAAATAAATAAATATGAAAATCAGTCAAAATGTGTTTTTATATTGTTAAAGGCCTTGAACAATATCTAAGAAAAATCATATAAAAACGGGTTAAAAAGTATTTTCTGATGATTTGGAAAGAGATTTTTGATTGATCTCAACACAAAGTATCTGAAGAGTTATATTGTTCGGAATAACCCATATAAAAACAAATCATATAGATTGGGATCTCTCTCAGTTTAAAAACGTAATATTTCAATGCATAAACCCAGAGAAAAACCTTTTATAACAGGGTGGGAGATATCCCACTGGGTACAACCATGTACTCAATTTAATTGCTTATTGTTGCTTTTTTTAATGGTCCCTGAAAACCCACAAAAACATCTATTCATAGATATGTGTTCTCACACCTTTAACTTATACAAGTGTAGAAATTCCTGATATTCCAGAACTATGGCTGACATATGTCAGGCACCTTGACATAATCAAAATGAAGTGTGTCATAGAGATTGCGATACATTTTTTAATGAGAGCAAATATTAGCACAGTAGGAAAATATGATACCACAAATAAGGAAAGATTAAACCTTTTTGCCAAGCACCCCATCATATGAGACATTATAAAAAAAAAAAGCTATAAAAAGAATATATATATTTGAGTTAAAGATAATATCTTCATGATTCAGATTAGTGACATTTTATGTTGCTATGGGTTTCTTGTAAACTGTGATAAATATTACCCTACGGTATAACCACAAAATCTCTGCATGTTCTTTTATTTTAATTTTTGTTTGCTACCGGTATAATAGAAATAAAAACGAAAGTACAGAAGATCTTTCTAAAGTGTTAATCTGTGTATGGTAAAGTTAGCTAAGTTCATGATTTTTATGTTTAGGTGTTTCCAATTTTATAAGAACATATTCTATTCATATTTACAATTTTATCAGCTTCATTGCAGAAAGACAAACTTTGTATACTTCAAATTTTCTTTATGAATCTAATGTTCATTCATTATTTATGAAATTCAATAAAAAAATACATTATGAAAGGAAAAAAAGTCAAACAGATTATAAATATAATATGGGAAAAAAGAACCAAGGGGATAACTTTAATATTCATTTTTACAGTAAGCTTCTCAAATTACAAAATTTAATTTTAGCTCCTAAAATTATTGCACATCCAAATATTAATTTATGTATTTGTCTAGAGGATATAAATGCATTATGATGAAATGTGGCTTTCATTTTTGGTTATGGACTAAACATTTTAAAAATGATTTTATACTTTAAATATTTCTTAAGAATATCACACTTTGTAATTCTTTTAAATATGTGTTTTGTTATTTTTTTAATTGCAGACTAAGAAAATATGTTTTAAGGAAATAATCATGTATTTATTAGACATACAAATTTATCTTATTAAAATATTAATTTTCATATTGTGAGAACTGTGTTTATTAACCCCTTAATGACCGTGACGTACCCTGTATTTTGCTGATCATTAAGGGATTTTCTGGGTCTGGGTATAATAGTCTCCCTCCCTCCTGAAGGCTTGCTTAAATAGCACAGTCTCACCGCAGGGTATGTTGCTGGTCATTAATGGGGTTAATGTTAAAATGAAAGGCAAGAACAGCAGCAGGAGTGACTATAAAAGATTTAAAGGGATCATGTAGAACATGTTTGTATATTATTTTAAGCAAAAAGTTAACAAAAAAAGAGGGAGAGAGGAAAAGGATGTTTAGTGCACATATAACCTAATTGGCTAGATTAAGAGTGGAGTGCAAATTAGCGCTTTGGCAAGCACGATATTTGCGCTCCACTCAGTAATACTGGTGCACGCAAATGTACGCTGGTGTTACAAGTAAAGCACAATGTGAGCACGAACTTGCGTTCGCATTGCATGGAAGCTTTGCACACATGAGAACGTGCTTCCATAGGCTCCAATAAGAGCCTAGTTCTGATACTGATAGACACGGAACCTAGCGCAGCGCAGGGGGTAAGTCATCCAGCGTTGGGCAGCATATTTCAAATATATATGTATATGAATATATATACATATATATTTATGTGTTTATATGTGTAGATACACATTTTAACACAAATATCTATGTATATAAGCATATACATATATATTTATAGAGAAAACACAGTCCCCATAGACTGGAATGTAAAGGCACTTTCCAGTGCCATTTTTTTCTAACACCCACATCCCCTCATTTTAACCCCTTAGAACTGCTTCGTGCAGTTATTTAAAAAAAAAAAAAAAGATGGTCATAATTTTTATTTTAATAAAGGATATATACACTTTATTTGGGGGGCAATTGGAACACATTTATTAATTAACCAGAGGTCTGGCCTCTGGTTAATTGCACTTAGCACAAAGTACTACAGCGAGCTCATGGTAACATTAACCAGCCACTTGTAATAGCTGGTTATTTAACGTGCGCCTGAAAACAGGCAAATTTACCCCTTTACAGGTGCAAGTTTAGTTAGTGTTTCATGTGTAATCTATCCCAATATAAATTTTTTGGGAATTTGTGCTTGAGAATAAAGACCACCTACTACAGCAGTGAGTAAACTCAAAGGTACTCAATTTTTTTCACACAACTGAGTCTCTTAATAGGCCCTATGTGGTTAGGTGGTGGATTTAAATCATCACAATCCAATATGATCAGGATGATTGACAGACCATGCTAGTGGTCGAATGGCACGAGTAAGCAGGGGGTAGCATTGCACAAGCATTTTTTGTGAAATGCTTGTGCAATGTTAAATTCGGACAGCGTATGCTGTCCGTCCTGCAGTGATGCCAGCGGACATGATTCGCTGAGTTGCTTCTGGTACTTAAGCATTTCAATGAGCTTCTGACCCTTTAAACATTAGCACGTATTTTGTAACGGTATGAGTCTCATTTTCCATCAACCATAACTGTTGACTCTTTTCTGCCAGAATTAACAAATAACCTTGACAATCTCCTACTACAATTAACACTAAAGGGACAAATTATCGGATCCAGTTAAGGTGCTTCTTAACTCCTGTTTCCTGAAGGCTCGTGTGGAAACAGGGCGAGTTGGCCCCATTCTGGGCATAGTAAATAGGCCCCTAACTATTGTCCAAACCTACAATTATAAAATTTGACTTGCCCCCCTAACATGTTATTACAAATAACTATACTCTGGCCAGCACAATAACACAAATTGGCTAAACCTGACCACCACCGACAATCCCTACCTACCTAAATTAGCCCCAACTGGCAGTTAGGCTTTGTTGTGTGTGTGTGAACCAATGCTTTTTCATTCACATATAGTTTTATAATGCCTGAACAAACATTTACACAGCTTTTAAGTGTTGCTATGGAGACTTTTTTTAAGCATTACAATGAGCTGCAGATAATACTGATGGGTGCAAGAATCTCAACCTATATATTCTAATAGCTCCTATAGAAAGTGGCCCTACAGTTTTTTGTGGCTTGATTTTAATAATTTGTAAGCCACTAATAATAGTGACAGGGTGGTTCGCAAACAGCACCTCTGTTTCTATCATTTATTGTAGACATTGGTGCCGAATTATCATTGTGCGGACGGACATGGTCCGCTGTAGCGGATCATGTCTGCCTCAAATTGCACAAGCATTTCACTAGAAATGCTTGTGCAATGCCCCCCTGCACATACGCGGACAAGCAGCTGCCAACAGGGGGTTTCAATCGGGCAGATTGCTGTCCACCACCTCAGAGGTGACGGACGAGTTAAGGAGCAGCGGTCTTAAGACCGCTGCTTGTTAACTCCTGTTTCCTGTGAGCCTGAAGGCTCACACGGAAACAGCTGCATTCAGGGCCATTCGGGCCTTGATAAATAGCCCCCATTGGATCTGCCCTTATTTTACATATTTTTACATAGCACCAAAGGGCAATCTAAATATATTTAAAAACAAAGTGTATAGTGAAGGTATTTCCTATTGTTGATTTAAATTCATCATGCAGTTTATTTACTAGGCTATTAAACAGATGTAACTTATTTTAGATTTCTGGCAGTGAATAGGCTTCATCAACAAAAACACTATACAACAAAAGAATATTAGGAAATGCATCTTAGAATGATGAATGGAACTATTGATAAAGACAAGAAAACAAAGATACTTTATTTGATGAAATTTTGAAAATTGAGAACAATCTTGTCTTCCTCATATATAATAGTAAGTTGGATTCATTGTTTTCTTTGAGTTTACTGCATAAGCAGAAAAACATATTTATCCTGGAGGGACTGTCACTTGTAAGTAGTCATGTCAAATGTCATCCTTTCAGAAATGGTACTAGATGCCACACTTTGTTTGAGACAGACAATATTGAATTCCCTCTGCAAGTACTACTGGTAATTGCATTTTGTAGCTTTTTGTGCTTTTGTGAACTTTTAAACAGCAACTGTCATGTATTATGCATTCTTACAAGCCTAGACTTTGATAGCAGCACAAATAAAATAAAGAATTACATTTCTTTGCAACTATTAACTGTTACTGATATCTTGCATATAGCCTTGTGTAAAAAAAAAAATACATCAAATTATATTATCCTCAAGTATATTTAAATACATAAAGGAGACGGTTTTCGTTCTTGGGTGAAATTAAAGTGTCAGCTAAAGAAAAGTACCTCAACAGCTGTACAGTATATATGATGTGAACACTAAAAGTGTTAAAGGGGCATTAAACACTTTTGGCTAGATTACAAGTTTTGCGTTATGGTGCGGTATGGCTATACCGCTGAAAAATTGGCCATTGCACGTGGAATGGCAGGTAACGCATATTACAAGTCGCTGTGGTATAGGCTGTAACGCAAGCATTTTAGCCTTAACGCAACCCTCCATTCCACACTCATAAAATGACGTTACAAAGTAAACAACCATAAACTAGCTATTAACCGCTAAACCGTTACCCTCCCGCATCACAAATACAATATTACACCTATTAACCCCTAATCTGCCACCCATATCACCGACACTAAAATAAACCTATTAACCCCTAAGCTTTTACAATCATTTGTGCGATGATTGTACAAGCAGTATGAAAATAATTTTAGTTAGAAACTTAAAGTTTGTGAAAAATGTAAAGATTTTTTTATATGATTGCATTTGGTGAAATAGTGGCATACATATATATATATATATATATATATATATATATAAAAACAAAATTGGCCTAGATCAATATTTTGTGTTGTCTAACTAAACAATATATAGTTTTGACGGATAAATAAAAAAAACATGCATCTATTTTCGTTTAAATGGAGTGATAGCAAAAATGCTCTAAATTCTCCAGTATTTTGGAAAGTTCTTCTCTGAAAGTCCCGGTAGTGAAGGGTTTAAACATCTTTCCAATATGCTTCTATTATCAATTTTGCTTAGTTCTCTTGGCATCCTGTGTTAAAGAGTAATCCTAGTTGAGCTTATGAGCAAACATGTTTCTTTAGCCATCTGGATGTAGTGTTGCAACAATGTTTATAACAATGTTAATAGCAATGGTATACATTGTTGCAAACACTGCTGCCTTAGAATGCTAAAAACATATACACATTCATGAGCTCCTAACAGCCTGTCTAGATTTACTCCCAAACAAAGGATATAAAGAGTACAAATTTCATAAAAGAAGTAAATTGGAAGAGTTTTTAAAATTGAATAATGAGCATTTAATTTTTACTTGAATGTCCCTTTAATTTGATGGTGCACATGAATAATACACTTGCTGTTTATAATGTCATTGCTAATGTCATATGTCAATACTGGGCAGAAGCAGAAATTATAAAATTATTTGAGAAAGTGGGCTAAATCTGGAATTCAATTTAAAAAAAAAACCTGTAAGGAATGTTTAAATATATTCCCCAGTTTTGCATAACCAACACAGTTATAATAATACACATTTTACCGCTGTAATTATCTTGTATCTAAGCTTCTGCTGACTGCCCCCTTATTTCAGTTCTTTTGACAGACATGCAGTTTAGCCAAACAGTGCTCAGTCCTAGGTCACTTTACGTGCATGAGCTCAATGTTATCTATATGAAACATATGAACTAATGCCCTCTAGTGGTCAAAATGTATTCAGATTAGAGGCAGTCTTCAAGGTCTAAGAAATTAGCATATGAACCTCCTAGTTTTAGCTTTCAACTAAGAATACCAAGAGAACAAAGCAAAATTGGTGATAAAAGTAAATTGGGACGCTGTTTAAAATTGCATACCCTATTTAAAACATGAAAGTTTTTTTTGGACTTGACTGTCCCTTTAAAGAAGATATTAACATCCACCAAAATGATTCAATACCCTTGCAAAAATATAACACTAATATAAAACCAAAGGAGAGCACTTGTAATATTAAAATCTTTAAAACACACGATGCAGAGGATCTTATTCCCTTTAAGCCATTGAGACTTAGGGACCTATTTATAAAGATGCATATGTATCTTCAAAGCCACTGCTACTTAACCTGTCTGTAACCTCAGAAGTTGCAAATGTCTAACATTCCATTCATCCTGAATTTCTGACAAAAGGAGGATGGGGAGCTGCATAAGGGTTTGCTTGTGCAATGTTAAATTCCGACAGCAGATGTTGCATTAGAGGCTCTGAGCATTTGAGGACAAGTTCCCTGTCTAGAAACATTTCCCACAAGCACCTTGATACTTGGGGGCCCAAATCTTCTTTCCATCAATATTTTTTTTAAAGATTGAAAATAATTTTGCACTATCACGCAAAACACATAAACACTGTGTAATAAATGATAATAATTTTTAAATATATAAATTTCACAATATAACACGAAGTTGCAGGAAGATGTAGAACAGTTACTAAAATAGAAATCAATTTAATATGCATCTATTGTGTGTGTATTGCTGTTGCATTTCTTTTAAAATTGTTACTGAATTATATTATTTTAATATATATAGATTAATATTGACAACAAATATATCATATTCTTGTAATCATTTATTTTATTTCCCAAAAAGATTTTTAAAAATGTTTTTCTTGCAACCTACATATTGCTTTCCACAAGAAAACTGCAGACTATTATAGCTACATGTTATGGAAACATATTTTTTTTATTATTTTTGGATAAAAATGTAGCAAATGCTAAAAGAATAAAATGGAGATTTGTATTACAGTTTTTAGTCAAGATGATAACTCCTCTCTGTTTTACTTCCAGTGTTTTGAACCTATCAATGCAAGAAATGCCCACACATTTGAAATGCTTATTTTACTAAGAACATTGTGTGTATTCTGTTGTGTGAAAAGGTTATACATCCATGATTAATACCATCATGGCCTAAAGTTTACTCTCAAGGACTGTAAACAGACATACAATTACCAACACCTGGGTGTCTTAAAGGGACAGTCTAGGCCAAAATAAACTTTCATGATTCAGATAGAGCATGTAATTTAAAACAATTTCCCAATTTACTTTAATTACCAATTTTGCTTTGCTCTCTTGGTATTCTTAGTTGAAAGCTTAACCTAGGAGGTTCATATGCTAATTTCTTAGACCTTGAAGGCGACCTCTTTTCAGAATGCATTTTAACAGTTTTTCACCACTAGAGGGTGTTAGTTCACGTATTTCATATAGATAACACTGTGCTCGTGCATGTGAAGTTATCTGGGAGCAGGCACTGATTGGCTAAACTGCAAGTCTGTCAAAAGAACTGAAATAAAGGGGCAGTTTGCAGAGGCTTAGATACAAGATAATCACAGAGGTAAAAAGTGTATTATTATAACTGTGTTGGTTATGCAAAACTGGGGAATGGGTAATAAAGGGATTATCTATCTTTTAAAACATTACAAATTCTGGTGTAGACTGTCCCTTTAATTAAGAAGGATGTCTTTAGATGGCTTCACTTCAGAGGACATCTGCTATAGCTGGGTCATGGGTGATTTAATGACCCTTTTGAAAAAGATGGCATAGTGGTTATGGGTATTTGAAATGAGGGATCACAACAGCATTGCAGATAATAGCGGACAGGATTGTAGACTAGATGAATATCAGAGTTGCTGTTTTGTAATATCTTACTTTTATTTTGCTTGTAACCAGCATTTAAAGAAAAAAAAAATTTATGAGCCCAAAAGACCCAAATAAAAAAAAAATTAAAAAGCAACAGGAAGTAGCACTAAAGTTACAAATTGTCAGAGGTTACTATTCTGTTGATGAAGAAATGATTGGAGGAGCAACAATGCACAAAAAGTAAAACTTGACTTTTATTCCTTGTCACTTAAAAATGACAGCATACATGTTTGCCCATATCGTATAGAGAGCAGCTTACTGCTTTCGGCTACATGCCAAACTCATAGCTGACATACAGGCTATTTAAAAGGGGATTAATATCATCCTATTGGTTAATAGGCTAACGAAATGGGATGGGCATAAAGGGTACACATTAAAGCTATATTGCCTAATTGACATACAACTAAAATACAAAGCTTAACATTGTTTAAGTACAAATATTATCTGTAAGTATGCTATAATACATTGTCTAATTCTTTACATACCATCATTCTAAATACAATTTTTTTTTAAATAACATTTTTCTACCAGGAGGTATAATTAATAATATGTTGGACTTTTGTACATGTTTTTAAGTTATACAATGTAACCTAGTTACAAGGCGTAGGGGCCCATTTATCAAGCTCCGGAGTACGATTGGGTTGATTGACACCCCCTGCTGGCAGCCGATTGGTCGTGAATCTGCAGGGTGCGGGGTTGCACCAGCATTTCACAAGAGCTGCTGGTGCAATGCTGAATACGTGCGTATTGCTCTCCGCATTCAGCAAGGCCTGTCGGACCTGATCCGCACTGTTGGATCAGGTCCTACAGACCTTTGTTAAATAGGCCCCTAAATTTATACACTTGCTATATTTATCATTTGCTTACTAATGTATTTACACCAAAAAGTAATTCTTAATATGTACAGTAACAAAAACCAATTAACTATAATTGAAAATTAAAATTAAGTGGACCTCCTTCTATATCACTGCGATTTTGACTCTGTTTAAGTTACAAACATAAGTGTGAATATGCTATATTTGGTTTGGTTCATATGCAATAATTTATGTGCCTAGCTCCCCCTAAAAGTCACTTTTTATTAATTCAACACTGGGGTAGTTTCATAAGTGTGAAAGTGGGGTGTTTTTTTTAGAGATAGCAAATACATGATGCATAACCAAAGTCTTACAACCAGACGAATTAGTTCCAGAAATTAATAAGATCATATTCCGAATTAAGACCTTTTGGATATCTGGTCTGTAGCTAGAATATTCAGAATAATTCCCTTTTGGCTAGCATGTGGTCCCTGTCACCCCCTCTTTTTTTTAATGTCAACAGTTTCAATTATTGTCTATTTGAAACTGGAAGAATCCTTGTTATGGACCCTATTAAAGTTTTGGACCAGTGGAGTTGTGAGTGTACCCACATTTATTTTGGATAGGTGCTCCCAGATACGTGATCGCACCTCCCTAGTTGTTAAGCCTACATATTGAAGGTTACAAACTGTAGAGCCTGCTAGATACACTGCATATATTGTTCTGCAATTCATACACATCTTATGGTTAAAGGTTTTATTGGTGACATAGCTTTCAAAGCCTTCTCCAATTAGGAGGTGGTCACACGCTTTACAGGTAGAATTACCACACCAGTATACACCTTTAAATCTTAACCATGAACTCCTTTCCTCGCTTTGTGGTGATTTTAACTGAGTTGGTGCTAGGATGTTTCCCAGGGAGACACCGCTTCCGAATAAGCATTTACAGCCTTGTTGTATGGTGTCTGCTAAAGCATCACCTGCAGCCAGAGGTCTAAAGTGCTTTTGCAGGTTTGCACTACCTTATTTAATGCTGCAGGTAGATAATGCACAACTTGTAGTATCGGGTAGAGCTGAGCATAAAATCTAATCTTTAGTAAACATACAGATCTTAAATGCTTATAAATACTATGGGCTAGATTACAAGTGGCACTGTATAATGCTTTTTCGCAATCGCAAAAACTTTGATAGAGTTAATATTTTTGCGCTAGTCGGGTTGTGCTCATATTACAAGTTAAAAAAACAACTTATTACATAAATCAATGGAGACAAAAAAGTTTTTTAAAAAAACTAACACCCGACTATCGCGCAAACACGATCATATTTGTGCATTTCCCATAGAAGTCAATGGAGAAAAAAAAGTTGAAATAAACACCCATCACGCAAACAACATAGCATTTTCGCATTAGCAAACAATAAATACATAGTTAAAATCTTTATTAAATATGAATATTGCATAAATGTCTTTTCATATTTTCATGTACTTAATTACATAGGGCTCCAATGCACTTATATATATGGCTATATGTGTGTACATGTATATTTATGTGCATATATGTACTTACAGACATATATACACATATACACACATAAATACATATATAGACAAACAGCTGCCAGGGTGCTAGCAATTACTAATGCAGAAACAAACACAGGCTTGCACTCTCTGGTCATTTCAATTTCTTTACTGTGACAGATGTGATGTTTCGGGGACAAAGTCAGAGGAAGGGGATATTTTGTCTCTGAAACATCACATGGGTATGATTGCTAGTATTAAATTGGTCACTTTTAGTGGGATTATTTAAAGGGTCACTAAACCCAAAATATTTCTTTCATGATTAAGATAGAACATACAAATTTAAACAACATTACAATTTACTTCTATTATTTATTTTGCTTCATTTTTTAGAGCAATGAATATCAAGAGAATAAAACAAATTAGATAATAGAAGTAAATTAGAAAGATGTTTAAAATTGCATTCTCTTTCTAAATCATGAAAGAAAAAATGTGGGTTTCATGGCCCTTTAAGCTTAACTGGAGCTTTCTGTATATATTTTATATCTGTATAGGTTGAACTCGATGGACTTCAGTCTTTTTTCAACCTCATCTACTATGTTACTATGTTACTATGTTACATCTGATCACAAAGTAACTTACCCTTCACCATACTTGTAAAGTGAACCAAGGCGCAGACACCAGGCTCTCCCAGGTAGACACGCCCATCCTATGACGTCATCATCCAGGGCAACGTGAATCCGGACGTCTGTAAACAAAACAGACATTTTTCAAATCTTAAAATCTATTGATCAAACATCAATACAGGGTACAATCTTAAATAGAAAAGCAGAAAAGAGCTTAAACTTAAAGCCATAGTATTAGTTCTTCCTCTGTCCTCATTGCGATATGCAACGTTTTAGCGTGCGTTACTATAGGCAACTGAAATCAAACAAAAACAGCTGATAGGACCAAGAAATCTCTATAAGCTCTAAATGTGACAGGAGAAGTATAAATAAACATGGCAAAGTACAGTACAAATATAATAGTTACTAAGGCTACCTCATAAGAATACCTGTAGTACAGGGTGGTATACTACACCTCCACTGGGCATGTATACTGGGGAAGTTATAATTTGTGAAATATAAAAAGAGCAGATCTCATCTCATCTCACATCTGACATACTAAGCCAGGGGGAATATGGTTGAGGACCACACAAAAGTGGTAAGGAGAAACTATAATAAAAGACACAAGTATAGGGCTAAGGTACACAAAACTCAAACAGAGGCCTATAGGAAATCTGACTGGCTATATGCAGCAGACCTGGCCATATTAAAGTCAATGAATAAATGTAAAAAAAATAGAACAAAACACAATATCACTGCCCTAGGAAAAAAGAAAAAGAAAAGACAGGGAGAAACAAGAAAAAGAACAAAGGCCTGGGTAAGTCCAAATAGATAATGGCTCTCATTTTATAAAAATGAATGCCAGTCCAGATGGAATAATCCGGCATTCTGTGAGAAATGGTGTAATATAGAAAAAAAATGCTCATTGGACCTTGTACTACTGGTGAGTCTGATTTGATTGACTTTAAAAACAAAAAATTGGAAGCAGTTATCAGAGATTACCGTGACAAAAGGGTATATCTCTAGTAATTCTCAAGACTGGAGAGAAAGAGACAATTTCAATCAAGACAAAGGCGACAAAGATACCAAAAACCAAGGAATTTGACTACGGTCAAAAGCTCAGGCTCTGATTCTGGATCCGAAGGTGAATTGCAACCATATACAGATATCCAAATTACACAGCCCTCAGGTGTAACCACTCGCTCAAAAAACTCGCAAGGAAAAGAGCAATTAAAGGCGAGGGGGGTATAAAGAAAATACCTCCGACTATACCACAGAAATGACATCAGAAGACATTGTGGTAAATTTGAGCAACCATCCCCTCAGCACTGTGGAAAAACAAGTGCTAAACAAGGGACTTACATTTATCCCTACATGCAGTACGGACCCCTTTGATTTATTTATTGACATAAAAAAATTCCAAAGATAACTACAACTTAAAGAGACATTTGGCAAAAGTACACAAGACCAGAAATAATTTCATAAGAAATCCATGTAGGTCCCTAGCTCCTACAACTCGAGCATTAATACTTTCACAAGACTAACCACAAAAGAGATGAAAGAATCAGTGAAAATCCATTACAAGGATACATTTAATAATCTCTCTACAGAGAAACGAGATGCCCTGAAAACCCTTACTGAGGATAAAACCCTCATTATACGTGAAGCAGACAAGGGCGGTGCGGTAGTACTTATGGATTATAAGGACTACAAGGCAGAAATTCTATCACAGCTATTGAATCAGACCACCTATAAGAAATTATATTATGATCCCACTTCTGGGAAAAGATTGATCAGTATCTTTTGGCAATATTTGAACAAGGCTTCATGGATAAAGATACACTTACCTACCTGACTATCACATATCCTAGGATACTAGTGTTTTACACACTGCAGCTAGACAAGCCCCCTGGGAGACCTATTGTCTCTGCTATTGGGTCCATCTAACAACCCATAGCCACTTCCTGGACTTCTATCTGCAACCCATGGTTATGAACATGCCTTCTTATCTCAGGGATTCTTCTATGCTTGTAAACTCTTTAAGAGCACTTGATGTGATAAGTGAAGTTGACATATTGGTCACTCTCAATGTAACAAGTCTATATATAGTCATCCCCCACACTGAAGGTCTTCATGCTAATGCATTACAACTGGCAAGATATCCCTATGTGGGACCACCTCCCAAAATCCTTTTATACCTTCTTGAATTTTGCTTGAACACCAATAACTTTCGTTTCAAAAAACAATTCTATCTACAACTAACATAGACAGCAATGGGGTCCAATGTGGCCCCAACCTATGCAAATTTTTGTATGTCCATCTTTGAAGAGTTTGGTACTGATCTGTTCAAAAGACAGGAGATTATTTTTTTCAGAAGGTATATAGATGACTTGTTTATCATCTGTACAGGGACCAAACAGGATCTAGAGTGATGGTTTACAGAACTGAACTCCACTAATGAAGCATTAAAATTCAAAATACAATATGATCGATTACAAATTGATTTCTTGGATGTACGATTAAACAAAAGAGATGGAAAGATACAATCAACACTATATAAAAAAGAAACTGACTGCAATGACTTGCTACACTTTACTAGTTGCCATCCCCCGGCACTCAAAAATGCATTACCAAAGACCCAGTTACAGAGGGTTCTAAGAAATAATACTGAGACGAACAACAGAGATACCCAACTGACTGAGATGGAATGCCATTTCAAACAGAGAAATGATTCAACAAAGCTCCTAAAAGAACACCAGGAAATACTCTTGAAGTCTCAAGACACTGAAAATAAAAAGGATGAGGAAAACAGAATGACCTTTGTGACTACCTATACTGGTGACAAGAGGGGGATAGGCTCATCACTACGCAAGCATTGGGATATCATTAGTTCAGATCCATTACTACCCATGGAAAACATGCAGCAACCACGTATAGGCTACAAGAGAGGGAGGTCCTTATGGGACATTCTTATTCAAACAGATCCTCAACATAGCTAAACGAGATCGTCCTGGATAGATACTAAAAAATCGGGAGTCTACTGTTGTTTGGGCTGCACCACTTGTGGGAGCCTGATTACTGGATCCTCCTTTTCTCATCCATATAGGAGGAAAAGTTATTAACATAAATTCCAGCTAACATGTACTACACACATTGTGTATTTATTACACTGCACTTGTGGCCTTTTCTATGTGGGCAAGACCTGCGACGACCTCAGGACCCACATGGCCAACCACCAATCCACTATATGGACAGCGATCAACAAAGGCTCCTCAGAACAACCAGTGGTACGTCACTTCCAACAACTTCAACATAGCGTGATCAACCTAAAGTACACGATTATTGATCACGTCCCCCCCCCTAAATAGAGGAGGTGATTGCAATAAGATATTATTGCAAAAAGAGGCCAAATGGATTTATAACTTGGAGATATTAATCCCTAAAGGATTAAATACTCATCTGGACTGGCATTCTTTTTTTAAAAATGAGAGCCATTATCTATTTGGAACCGCCAGGCCCTTGTTTTATTTTATTTTTATTTCCTTCTTTTTCATCCTTTGTTCTTTTTCTTGTTTCTCCCTGTCTTTTCTTTTTTCCTAGGGCAGTGATATTGTGTTTTGTTCTATTTTTTTGACGTTTATTTATTGACTCTAATATGGCCAGGTCTGCTGGATATAGCCAGTCAGATTTCCTATAGGCCTCTGTTTGAGTTTTGTGTACCTTAGCCCTATACTTGTGTCTTTTATTATAGTTTCTCCTTACCACTTTTGTGTGGTCCTCTACCATATTCCCCCTGGCTTATGTCAGATGTGAGATGAGATGACATCTGCTCTTTTTTTATATTTTACAAATTATAACTTCCCCAGTATACATGTCCAGTGGAGGTGTAGCATACCACCCTGTACTACAAGTGTTCTTATGAGGTAGCCTTAGTAACTATTATATTTGTACTGTACTTTGCCATGTTTATTTATACTTCTCCTGTCACATTTAGAGCTTATCAAGATTTCTTGGTCCTATCAGCTGTTTTTGTTTGATTTCAGTTGCCATGGTAACGCACGCTAAAACGTTGCATATTGCAATGGGGCAGAGGAAGAACTAATACTATGGCTTTAAGTTTAGGCTCCTTTATGCTTGTCTATTTAAGATTGTACCCTGTTTTCTTGTTTGATCAATAGATTTTAAGATTTGAAAAATGATTATTTTATTTACAGACATCCGGATTCCCATTGCCCGGGATGATGACATCATAGGATGAGCATGTCTACCCAGCAGAGCGTGGTGTCCGGCGCCTTCGTGCACTTTACAAGTAAGGTGGAGGGTAAGTTGCTTTGTAGCACTTGTATGTATGAGGATGGACCTGTTGGTCCAAAAACGTTCACAGTAATGTGATATTTGTGTATCTGCACTCACAATGTCATATAGTCAGCAACCAGGGTGCCACATCAGTAATATTCACAGCGATCTTTAACAAAGGACTGCACTCACTGGATTTCCAAAAAAATACTTATTAGGTAAGGTTTCGGGATTCGCAGACCCCTTCCTCAGACCAGAACAGATATGCAACTAAACACAGTGATATATAAATACATTAAGGCCCACCCCCCACCAAATCAAAACAGTGAATTGCGCCAAAAATGGGGTTGTCATGGTGATAACCCCTATACCCCTCAGTGTAACCATACTACTAATCCCAAAAGGTCAAATAAACCTCAGTATTATACAGATGCTAACATAACCATATGAGTCCTTAGATATGTCAATTAATCAATACTTATAGACATCTATGAGTCCCTGTTCAATACTTAGTTAAATCATTAGATCAGAGGCAAAGGTATACTTAATGGTATCATAGTTAATGACAAGCATTCAATCATATAAGGTAGTTCTATACATACCAGTTTATGGCAGGATTACATATAGCAATCTATAACATGCAGTCACACTATTAATACAAATGTGTCAAATCATACCCGACATACACTGTTCACTTAGCATAGTGAATTTATATTGTTGATCCATTCTAAATCTTATGAGAATGTGAGCCCTCCAAAACATAATAGCGGTGTTGTATATGCCGAGTACAAATGTCAACTCGTGTTTACAAACTATGTACACAAAAGCCTTATGCCGGTATCTGCCATCATAACTTATGAAGCGTAACACAAAAGTCACTTACTTTGCATCAGCACAAGCCCCAAGTGTTGTATAGATAGGATCGTGCCTGATCCTAATAAAAGACGCGCCAACAGTGAACAGCTCCTGCGCCTGTAGTGTCTGTTAGCCTAGCGCATGGCTAATTTGCATAAGCCGATGACGTATGTGTGTGTGTTCACGCGTCGTCACGGTAACCCTGATGCCATCTAAACCTAAATGTTGTGCGATCCTCACAGTCTATTGTGCTTATGTCAGCTAAGGAAAAATGTTCAAAGCTGTGTCACATTTGAGCAGCCTCATTTCACATCGGCATAACTTAGTATGTAAAAAGGTAAAGCAAGGAGTGTATACTGAAGAGTTATACTCTGTCCAATTAAGAGCCATGACATATACACAGTCATATAACTATTGTTAGAGATGGAGAGGGATGCATTTGTAATATAAATTCTACAGTATATATCTATCATACTATTAACATGTGTGTGGTGACAATTTAAGCACAACAGGGTGATCCATATTGCGTATATATATTTAGAGTATACAAATATATAAACATATGATATTTGACAATAAAGCATGAGACCTTGTGCCTGGACCCTCAGTTGTCCATACAGCGGAACCTCAAACTATATCATTGGTTCACTGTTATAAGTGGCAATCAAAGTTTAGCCTTGATGTCCTTAGCTTATCATCAGAGGCGTGTTATTAATGTACAGTTAGCACTCTAGACATGCATTAGTCTATCCACTCAGGTATTTCATGTGTTTGGTTGTTGTCCATCTATACAGGTTCCACAAAGTGACCTTCAACCAGTCCCAGAGTATCCAAGGTACCCTTCCATTACCCATATGCCATGTACTAATGTGACCTGCTTACCTCTGTGTGCTGCCACCAAATTGGTCCATAAAATACTCATAAGTAGGTCCCACCAAGTGTGTATCACACTAGGGCATATGAAACTCACTGGTTAGTTAACCAACTAGAGTATGACAAAGCAGGGTAAAATTGGTGTGTAATATCCGTACAAAAGTCCAGCCATTATTTGTGTCCCACAATTGCGGGTGTAGGTGTGTCATCACACGAGTGGACTAGGAGGTAGTAAGATAATGTTAGTATCACAGGAAGCAGCGCCAGTCATTAGACATATTCAGGCCATTGGGGTATAGGGTACCAAGTCTATGAATCCATCTGGACTCCATTCGGAGTAGGGTTGTATCCCTATCTCCACCTCGTTTGAGAGCTGGAACGTGTTCAATTAAGATAAACCTTAAGTCAGTAACTCTATGTTGGGCCAAGAGAAAATGTCTTGCCACAGGTTGGTCCGATGCTCCTTTATCCAAAGTGCTCCTTATGGCAGATCTGTGATTAGCCATCCTCAGTCGTGCGTTGTCCGTCGTCTTTCCAACATAAAATTGGCCACAACAGCAGCTTAACAGGTAGATCACATGGGTAGTTGTGCAGGTGATGAAGTGTCTTATTGTGTACTTCTGAGTCGTGTGTGGATGTCTGAAAACTTTACATGGGATCATTCCACTGCATGTAGTGCATCCCAGGCATCTATAACAGCCTTCTTCTTGGTTTTAAGCCATTGTTCTTTCATATAGCATTGTTGTGGGTCTGTGGACATGAGTAGGTCCCTAAGGCTCCTTCCACGTCTGTACCCCATTATGGGAGGATCCATATGTTCAAAAGGTAATCCCGGATCTGTCGCTAGGATATCCCATCTCTTTCTGATGTCCTGTGCCATCCTCTCCTTTCCTCTTATTGTAGGTGGTGGTAAAAATCATCCTCTCTTTTCTATTCTGTTCCAGACGGTTGGCCCGGTTTTCCTCCTGGGTGGTCACCTCATCTATAACACTTCGAATAAGTTCCATTTTGTATCCTCTTTGTAGGAACTTTTCAGTCATCATTTGTAGTTGTGTTTCACAGTTACTGGTTTCAGTGTTGTTTCTTAATACCCGGATCATCTGTGACTTTATGATCGCCTTTCTGGTGTGTGGAGGATGGTTGCTGGTTGATTCAAGTATTGAATTCCTGTCCGTAGGCTTGTTATAAAGAGCAGTAAATAGTTTGTCCTGTTTCTTGTAGATTCTGAGGTCTAGGAAGTCAATGCAATTCAGATCATACTTTAACTCAAATTTAATAGGGGACTCATGTGCGTTTAGTCTTGTTACCCAATCATTCAATGAGTCCTCTGTGCCCTGCCATATTAGAAAGACATTGTCTATATATCTTTTGTAGTGTCTTACTGTATCTGTGTTGTACACATCTATGATGTCACGTTCATAGTGCTCCATGTAAAGATTAGCATATGATGGGGCCATATTTGACCCCATTGCTGTCCCCATGAGTTGTTGGTAAAATGTACTTTCAAAGCGAAAGTAATTTAGGGTCAAACATTTTTCCAGTAGATCAAGAATCAGAGAGATCGGAGGTCCCACATAAGGGAATCGTGTCAGAGCCAGTGCAACCGCCTTTAGTCCATCAGTGTGGGGGATGACAGTATACAGACTTCTCACGTCCATGGTGACCAAAAGGTCATTGTTGCCAATCTCATCCACAGTGTTTAGTATGGTAATGAGGTCACCAGAGTCCCTAATATAGGAGTCCATTGATCTTACTAGGGGCTGTAGGAGGGCGTCAATGAATATTGCTAGGGGTTGTAGCAGGGACCCTCTAGCTGACACGATTGGCCTCCCTGGAGGGGTTTTTGGTCCTTGTGTATCTTGTGTAAAGTATACAAAATTGGATGAATAGGGAACATAGTGTTGAGGAAATTATATTCATCCAAGATGATCCAGTTCAGCTGTAGTGCTTCAGATAATACACTATCAAAATCCCTCTTAAACTCATTAGTTGGATCTTGGGTACGTTTTTTGTAAGTCTGATGATCATCTAATTGGCGGAGTACTTCCTTGCGATACTGGTCATAGTTCATTACTATAATTGCTCCTCCCTTGTCCGCTGGGCGAATGACGATCTCAGTGTCATTGGACAGTGATTTAAGTGCCATTCTCTCTGCTCTATTGAGGTTGGGTCTGTGTTTTATATATTCTAGTTCCTTAGTGTCATTTCCAATCATTCTGGTGTAAGTTTTAATACTTGATCTGCATGCTTTAGGTTCAAATTTGCTCTTTGGTTTAAATCGCTTTATTTCCTTTTCCATGTGGGTGTCTTTAAAGTGTTCCTTTAGTTTCAAGTTTCTTTGGAATCTGTGTATGTCTAAAAAGTTTTCAAAGTCATCATTGGTAAATGTGGGTATAAAAGTCAGACCTCTATTTAACAGGCTAACTTCACCCTCATCTAAAGTTCTTCACTTAGGTTGATGACAATGTCAGAGTTTTTCATCTTGGGGCTAGGGGGGGTCTTCTGTCCACAATAGTTCCCCCTCCTCGGGTGCGGCCTCGGCCTCTTGTGTTTGCAGATCTCGTTGTAACTCCTATAAAATGGTGTCTGTGATGCTGTTGGCATTTGATTCTGATATCGCTGGTCATTGCTACCAGTCTCATTGTCAGAGCCTGAGCTGCTATCAATTGTGTTGAGGTATCTAGATCGATAATTGCGTTGTCTTCTCTGTCTCTGTTGTCCTCCTTGGTTGTTCCCATGAATCCATGCATGGAGCGCTTTGGATAAAGGAGCATTGGACCAACCTGTGGCAAGACATTTTCTCTTGGCCCAACATAGAGTTACTGACTTAAGGTTTATCTTAATTGACCACGTACCAGTTCTCAAACGAGGTGGAGATAGGGATACAACCCTACTCCGGATGGAGTCCAGATGGATTCATAGACTTGGTACCCTATACCCCAATGGCCTGAATATGTCTAATGACTGGCGCTGCTTCCTGTGATACTAACATTATCCTACTACCTCCTAGTCCACTCGTGTGATGACACACCTACACCCGCAATTGTGGGACACAAATAATGGCTGGACTTTTGTACGGATATTACACACCAATTTTACCCTGCTTTGTCATACTCTAGGTGGTTAACTAACCAGTGAGTTTCATATGCCATAGTGTGATACACACTGATGCAAAGTAAGTGACTTTTGTGTTAAGCTTCATAAGTTATGATGGCAGATACCGGCATAAGGCTTTTGTGTACATAGTTTGTAAACACGTGTTGACATTTGTACTCGTCATATACAACACCGCTATTATGTTTTGGAAGGCTCACATTCTCATAAGATTTAGAATGGATCAACAATATAAATTCACTATGCTAAGTGAACAGTGTATGTCGGGTATGATTTGACACATTTGTATTAATAGTGTGACTGCATGTTATAGATTGCTATATGTAATCCTGCCATAAACTGATATGTATAGAACTACCTTATATGATTGAATGCTTGTAATTAACTATGATACCATTAAGTATACCTTTTGCCTCTGATCTAATGATTTAACTAAGGATTGAACAGGGACTCATAGATGTCTATAAGTATTGATTAATTGACATATCTAATGACTCATATGGTTATGTTAGCATCTGTATAATACTGAGGTTTATTTGACCTTTTGGGATTAGTAGTATGGTTACACTGAGGGGTATAGGGGTTATCACCATGACAACCCCATTTTTGGCGCAAATCACTGTTTTGATTTGGTGGTGGGTGGGGATTAATGTATTTATATATCACTGTGTTTAGTTGCATATCTGTTCTGGTCTGAGGAAGGGGTCTGCGAATCCCGAAATGTTACCTAATAAATAAGTATTTTTTTTGGAAATCCAGTGAGTGCAGTCCTTTGTTGAAGATCGCTGTGAATATTACTGATCTGCACCCTGGTTGCTGACTATATGGCATTGTGAGTGCAGATACACATGGAGGATATGATTGTTTTTTATCTGGCACCCAAAAAGGATTGACTGAGCTAATACTCACACCACCAGTGGGCCCCCACTTGTGATAGTGGGGCCTTTTTGATTTATTTGTTTGTTTTCTGGAGAAAACAAATTCATGATTTTAAGAGACTTTGTGTAAACACATGGTTTTTTTTTACCAGTACTACTAACCTGGCTTTGTTTGGGCCCTGACTCCTTTGTTGAAGGATACTATACCTACAAGAGACATCTTACCTGAAGTAAACAGTTATTACAAATACTAACAGCATGGCAGAAGCAGCAGGGGATCCTGAACTACCTGAAGAGGAATACACAACAAAGACATTTGCATTTACTAATGATGATGCTATGAGAATATTAGTGGATTCAGAGACAACATGTTGAGAATTCACAAACTATTTATAACACTCTAATGAGACTCAGAAAGAGGGAAATTGACCTTGAGCTGCACACAATATATCTATCAAAGTATTATAAGAAAAGCAAGATACCTAGGGGATTCAGGATAAAGAACCAGCCAACCATTGGGAGGAATAATAAAAACTTTTGTCTACGGTGGTGCCAAATACTAAACAAATGCTCATTGGATTTAATGTTGTTAGTAATCGAAGAATGCACTAATATCCTGGTCACTGTGAAGGATGAAATAAAAGAGTTCAATACCCATAAATTACAGATATTACAGACTGACACAGGTGAACTTTGGATGGATAAAATCACAGAACAGGTCATGGAATACAAGAAGGAATTAGTGGCATTTAAAAACCAGAAACTCTACACTGTGGACAATGACTATAAAGACAAAAGAATCTATGCATGGATTCATGGGAACAACCAAGGAGGACAACAGAGACAGAGAAGACAATGCAATTATCGATCTAGATACCTCAACACAATTGATAGCAGCTCAGGCTCTGACAATGAGACTGGTAGCAATGACCAGCGATATCAGAATCAAATGCCAACAGCATCACAGACACCTTTTTTAGGGGTTACAACGAGATCAGCAAACACAAGAGGCCGAGGCCGCACCCGAGGAGGGGGAACTATTGTGGACAGAAGACCCACCCTACCCCCAAGATGAAAAACCCTGACATTGTCATCAACCTAAGTGACAAAACTTTAGATGAGGGTGAAGTTAGCCTGTTAAATAGAGGTCTGACTTTTATCCCCACATTTACCAATGATGACTTTGAAAACTTTTTAGACATACACAGATTCCAAAGAAACTTGAAACTAAAGGAACACTTTAAAGACACCCACATGGAAAAGGAAATAAAGCGATTTAAACCAAAGAGCAAATTTGAACCTAAAGCATGCGGATCAAGTATTAAAACTTACACCAGAATGATTGGAAATGACACTAAGGAACTAAAATATATAAAACACAGACCCAACCTCAATAGAGCAGAGAGAATGGCACTTAAATCACTGTCCAATGACACTGAGATCGTCATTCGCCCAGCGGACAAGGGAGGAGCAATTATAGTAATGAACTATGACCAGTATCGCAAGGAAGTACTCCGCCAATTAGATGATCATCAGACTTACAAAAAACTTACCCAAGATCCAACTAATGAGTTTAAGAGGGATATTGATAGTGTATTATCTGAAGCACTACAGCTGAACTGGATCAGCTTGGATGAATATAATTTTCTCAACACTATGTTCCCTATTCATCCAATTTTGTATACTTTACCCAAGATATACAAGGACCAAAAACCCCTCCAGGGAGGCCAATCATGTCAGCTAGAGGGTCCCTGCTACAACCCCTAGCAATATTCATTGATGCCCTCCTACAGCCCCTAGTAAGATCAATGGACTCCTATATTAGGGACTCTGGTGACCTCATTACCATACTAAACACTGTGGATGAGATTGGCAACAATGACCTTTTGGTCACCATGGACGTGAGAAGTCTGTATACTGTCATCCCCCACACTGATGGACTAAAGGCGGTTGCACTGGCTCTGACACGATTCCCTTATGTGGAACTTCCTATCTCTCTGATTCTTGATCTACTGGAAAAATGTTTGACCCTAAATTACTTTCGCTTTGAAAGTACATTTACCAACAACTCATGGGGACAGCAATGGGGTCAAATATCGCCCCATCATATGCTAATCTTTACATGGAGCACTATGAGCGTGACATCATAGACGAGTACAACACAGATACAGTAAGACACTACAAAAGATATATAGACGATGTCTTTCTAATATGGCAGGGCACAGAGGACTCATTGAATAATTGGGTAACAAGACTAAACGCACTTGAGTCCCCTATTAAATTTGAGCTAAAGTATGATCTGAATTGAATTGACTTCCTAGACCTCAGAATCTACAAGAAACAGGACAAACTATTTACTACTCTTTATACCAAGCCTACGGACAGGAATTAAATACTTGAAGCAACCAGCAACCATCCTCCACACACCAGAAAGGCGATCATAAAGTCACATATGATCCGGGTATTAAGAAACAACACTGAAACCAGTAACCATGAAACACAACTACAAATGATGACTGAAAAGTTCCTACAAAGAGGATACAAAATGGAACTTATACGAAGTGTTATAGATGAGGCGACCACCCAGGAGGAAAACCGGGCCAACCGTCTGGATGATTTTTACCACCACCTACAATAAAGGGAAGGAGAGGATGGCACAGGACATCAGAAAGAGATGGGAGATCCTAGCAACAGATCCAGGATTACCTTTTGAACATATGGATCCTCCCATAATGGGGTACAGACGTGGAAGGAGCCTTAGGGACCTACTCATGTCCACAGACCCACAACAATGCTATATGAAAGAACAATGGCTTAAAACCAAGAAGAAAGGCTGTTATAGATGCCTGGGATGCACTACATGCAGTGGAATGATCCAATGTAAAGTTTTCAGACATCCACACACGACTCAGAAGTACACAATAAGACACTTCATCACCTGCACAACTACCCATGTGATCTACCTGTTAAGCTGCTGTTGTGGCCAATTTTATGTTGGAAAGACGACGGACAACGCACGACTGAGGATGGCTAATAACAGATCTGCCATAAGGAGCGCTTTGGATAAAGGAACATTGGACTAACCTGTGGCAAGACATTTTCTCTTGGCCCAACATAGAGTTACTGACTTAAGGTTTATCTTAATTGACCACGTTCCAGCTCTCAAACGAGGTGGATATAGGGATACAACCCTACTCCGGATGGAGTCCAGATGGATTCATAGACTTGGTACCCTATACCCCAATGGCCTGAATATGTCTAATGACTGGCGCTGCTTCCTGTGATACTAACATTATCCTACTACCTCCTAGTCCACTCGTGTGATGACACACCTACACCCGCAATTGTGGGACACAAATAATGGCTGGACTTTTGTACGGATATTACACACCAATTTTACCCTGCTTTGTCATACTCTAGGTGGTTAACTAACCAGTGAGTTTCATATGCCATAGCGTGATACACACTTGGTGGGACCTACTTATGAGTATTTTATGGACCGATTTGGTGGCAGCACACAGAGGTAAGCAGGTCACATTAGTACATGGCATATGGGTAATGGAAGGGTACCTTGGATACTCTGGGACTGGTTGAAGGTCACTTTGTGGAACCTGTATAGATGGACAACAACCAAACACATGAAATACCTGAGTGGATAGACTAATGCATGTCTAGAGTGCTAACTGTACATTAATAACACGCCTCTGTTGATAAGCTAAGGAGATCAGGGCTAAACTTTGATTGCCACTTATAACAGTGAACCAATGATATAGTTTGAGGTTCCGCTGTATGGACAACTGAGGGTCCAGGCACAAGGTCTCATGCTTTATTGTCAAATATCATATGTTTATATATTTGTATACTCTAAATATATATACGCAATATGGATCACCCTGTTGTGCTTAAATTGTCACCACACACATGTTAATAGTATGATAGATATATACTGTAGAATTTATATTACAAATGCATCCCTCTCCATCTCTAACAATAGTTATATGACTGTGTATATGTCATGGCTCTTAATTGGACAGAGTATAACTCTTTAGTATACACTCCTTGCTTTACCTTTTTACATACTAAGTTATGCCGATGTGAAATGAGGCTGCTCCAATGTGACACAGCTTTGAACATTTTTCCTTAGCTGACATAAGCACAATAGACTGTGGGGATCGCACACCATTTATGTTTAGATGGCATCAGGGTTACTGTGACGACGTGTGAACACACACGCATACGTCATCAGCTTATGCAAATTAGCCATGTGCTAGGCTAACAGACACTACAGGCGCAGGAGCTGTTCACTGTTGGTGCGTCTTTTATTAGGATCAGACACACCTACACCCACAATTGTGGGACACAAATAATGGCTGGACTTTTGTACAGATATTACACACCAATTTTACCCTGCTTTGTCATACTCTAGGTGGTTAACTAACCAGTGAGTTTCATATGCCATAGTGTGATACACACTGATGCAAAGTAAGTGACTTTTGTGTTACGCTTCATAAGTTATGATGGCAGATACCGGCATAAGGCTTGTGTGTACATAGTTTGTAAACACGTGTTGACATTTGTACTCGGCATATACAACACCGCTATTATGTTTTGGAGGGCTCACATTCTCATAAGATTTAGAATGGATCAACAATATAAATTCACTATGCTAAATGAACAGTGTATGTCGGGTATGATTTAACACATTTGTATTACCACTGTGACTGCATGTTATAGATTGCTATATGTAATCCTGCCATAAACTGATATGTATAGAACTACCTTATATGATTGAATGCTTGTCATTAACTATGATACCATTAAGTATACCTTTACCTCTGATCTAATGATTTAACTAAGGATTGAACAGGGACTCATAGATGTCTATAAGTATTGATTAATTGACATATCTAAGGACTCATATGGTTATGTTAGCATCTGTATAATACTGAGGTTTATTTGACCTTTTGGGATTAGTAGTATGGGTACACTGAGGGGTATAGGGGTTATCACCATGACAACCCCATTTTTGGCGCAATTCACTGTTTTGATTTGGTGGGGGGTGGGGCTTAATGTATTTATATATCACTGTGTTTAGTTGCATATCTGTTCTGGTCTGAGGAAGGGGTCTGCGAATCCCAAAACGTTACCGAATAAATAAGTATTTTTTTTGGAAATCCAGTGAGTGCAGTCCTTTGTTGAAGATCGCTATATATATATATATATATATATATATATATATATATATATATATATATATATATATATATACATACATACAAATACATCTTTAGCAATGTATCTGTATGTATCTTATGTTTAAGTCCTTTTCTGTCTTTTTTTTCCCCTAAAACCCAAGATGTCCTTTCTTTGAACCCTTATAACTTTTGTGGGCAAATTTTTTTTGTAATCATTTTTATTAGACAGTGTTAATATGAGTGTAAGTGTACTTTGTAATGTATTTTTGAAGTGCTTTGTGCAACTTTTTTATTTCGGAAAACAGTTAACCACAGCTCTGAGATTGCTGTAATAATAATTTGCTCAATTTGTAATATAAGCACAATTAAAATGGATCTCAAAAACAAGATATCGCTTGTGCAAAAATGCCTGTAAGCTAGCCCTATGTGTGTGTATATGTATATGTATATATATAAAAATGCTTATCTAATGAAGAATATCTTGATTTTTTTCAACACTTTATTTAAAAAGGACATTTTCTATACAATTATGGAGAAAGTGTTTCATAATGTGAGCTCTCTCCTTGGTTTGGAGAAGAGAGGCACTAAAAACTGCTTTTTGATAAGATTCCTGTGAGCTTTCATTAATTCAGAAACAGCTTCATTGTCTTAATTGTTATCGTAAAAACATAAAACGTATTCCCAGTGGACTCATATTGCACCTGTTAAAGTCCAGTGAAATCAATTTGAGCTAAACATCACAATGCTAAAACAGATTTTGTGTGTAATAAACAACATATGCATAACTTTACAAAACTGCCTTTGCTCATTTATCACTGATATCTTTTGACAGGCATCTTAAACGACAGTTATACCAGCTAAAAATAAAGAAAAAAATATAATTTTTTTTAAAAAATAATAATGATGGATTTCAATGTAATATGAATGATATACCATGGAAACTGTTGTGTTAAACAAACATTCTACTTATAAAATCATGGGTTTATTTGAGCCCAGAATTATAAAATGATTTTAAAAACCTCCTTTTCCTTATAGATTATTCTGGGATAGGTGCTTTTTACATGCTAATGTACAAAGCTAGAGATAAATGTAAACCCTTCACTCCTGAACCATTTTGCACCCCTATGGTAAAACTGTTTCATTGAATGTACACAAAAAAATGTCAATTGTTCAACAACAAAAAATGTGTTTACATTAAGGGATAGATTATGAGTGGATCACTAACAGTTACGCAAAATCGAAAAGGGTTTATTGCAGGTGTTAGCATCAGTCAGATTTGATGCTTGTATTACAAGTTGAAAGTAAACGTTATCACTTGAGTGCAATTGAAGTTAACGCTCGTCAAGATGGCAGGACTCCAGTTCCAGTTAACTGTTTAGGGAAACAAAAATGTGTCGCAAAACACATCTAGTACTGTTACACTCATAATAACACCATCTAATAAAAATTATTACTAAAAAATATTACCCAAATAAAGTTATAAGGGCTCAGATATACATGTCTAAATATGTAAATGTATGAATGTATGTATATATATATATATATATATATATATGTATATATATATATATATATACATTATCGCCTAGATTACGAGTTCTGCGTTAGCTTTAAAAAGCAGCGTTAAGGGGTCCTTTTAAACGCCCGCTGGTATTACGAGTATGGCAGGTACAGGTGTACCGCTCACTTTTTTTCCGCGACTTTTCCATACCACAAATCCCCTTACGTCAATTGCGTATCCTATCTTTTTAATGGGATTTGCCTAATGCTGGTATTACAAGTCTTGGAAGAAGTGAGCGGTACACCCTCTACCTCTAAGACTCCTGAACTTCAATCCGATTGGCTGATTAAATAAACCAATTGGAATTTTCCTACCTTAATTCCTATTGGCTGATAGAATCCTATCAGCCAATCGGAATTCGAGGGACGCCATCTTGGATGACGTCATTTAAAGGAACCGTCATTCTAGGACATCGGAAGAAGAGGATGGCTCTGCGTCGGCTGGATAGAAGATGGCTCCGCTCCGCCCTGGAAGGATGAAGATGGAAGATGCCGTCTGGATGAAGATGTCTGCTGGTTCGGATGTCCTCTTCTGCCCGGATGGGATGAAGACTTCTGCTGGTCCGGATGTCCTCTTCTGACCATCGGTGCACGGCTGGGTGAACATGGCTCAAGGTAGGGTGATCTTCAATGGGGTAGTGTTAGGTTTTTTTAAGGGGTGATCGTGTGGGTTTTAGAGTAGGGGTGTGTGGGCGGTGGGTTGTAATGTTTTTACAGGTAAAAGAGCTGATTACTTTGGGGCAATGCCCCACAAAAAGCCCTTTTAAGGGCTGGTAAAAGAGCTGATTACTTTGTAATTTAGTATAGGGAATTTTATTATTTTGGGGGGCTTTTTTATTTTATTAGGGGGATTAGATTAGGTGTAATTAGATTAAACTTCTTGTAATATTTTTTTATTTTTTTGTAATTTAGTGTTTGTTTGTTTTTATAATATAGTTTAGTTTATTTAATTGTATTTTAGTTTAGATAATTGTAGTTAATTTATTTAATTAATTAATTTATTGATAGTATAGTGTTAGGTGTATTTGTAACTTAGGTTAGGATTTATTTTACAGGTAATTTTGTAATTATTTTAACTAGGTAGCTATTAAATAGTTATTAACTATTTAATAACTATTGTACCTAGTTAAAATAAATACAAAGTTGCCTGTAAAATAAATATAAATCCTAAAATAGCTACAATTTAACTATTAGTTATATTGTAGCTATCTTATGGTTAAGTATTTAGTTTTAAATAGGAATTTATTTAATTTAATAGGAATAATTTATTTAATTAAAGTAATTTTATTTAGATTTATTTAAAATAGATTTAATTTAGGGGGGTGTTAGGGTTAGGGTTAGACTTAGGTTTAGGGGTTAATAACTTTATTATAGTAGCGGCGACATTGGGGGCAGCAGATTAGGGGTTAATAATTGTAGGTAGGTGGCGGCGACGTTTGGGGTGGCAGATTAGGGGTTAATAAATATAATATAGGTGTTGGCGATGTTAGGGGTAGCAGATTAGGGGTTCATAGGTATAATGTAGGTGGCGGCGGTTTCCGGAGCGGCAGATTAGGGGTTAATAGTATAATGCAAGTGGGACGATGTTGGGGGTGGCAGATTAGGGGTTAATAAGTGTAAGGTTAGGGGTGTTTCGACTCGAGGTTCATGTTAGGGTGTTAGGTGTAGACTTAGAAAGTGTTTCCCCATAGGAAACAATGGGGCTGCGTTAAGAGCTGAACGCTGCTTTTTTGCAGGTGTTAGGTTTTTTTTTTCAGCCAGCTCAGCCCCATTGTATCTTATGGGGAAATCGTGTACAAGCACGTTTTTGCAGCTTACCGCTACCGTAAGCAACGCTGGTATTACAGGTAGAAGTGGAGCTAAATTTTGCTCAACGCTCACTTTTCTGAGGCTAATGCAGCCTTTCATAAAATTTGTAATACCAGCATTGTTTAAAGGGAGCACTGGAAAAAAAAGGAGCGTTAGCTCCGCAAGAGAAGAGAAGGGAAAGAGGTGATATGATAGCAACTTTCAAGTACATTAAAGGCTTTAGTAAAACTGAGGCTGTGGGTATTTTACATAAAATGGAAAATTCAAGAACAAGGGGTCATGAGCTCAAGCTAAAGGGTAGTAGATTCAGGAGTAATTTGAGGAAGCACTTCTTTACAGAAAGAGTGATTGATTTATGGAATAAACTTCATCAAGAGTTAGTAGCAACAAACACTGTGGGGGACTTTAAAAATGCATGGGACAAGCATAAGGCTATCCTATGAACTAGATAAGTTTATACTGTTAGGTAAGGTCGGCAGACTTGCTGGGCCTATGGCTCTTATCTGCCGTCAATATCTATGTTTCTAAGTTTTTACCGACAAAACTTGTAATCTAGCCTATGTGTGTGTGAGTGAAGAACATTTAAATGTGAAATATTAGTATTTTCATGTCAGGTTAGCACACTTGAACATATGCAATCGTGTTTGCACATGAGCAGGGTGTTAGATTATGATATATCACTCCAGATCACGCACGCATCGCACTCATATTGCAAGCTGAAAGAAAAAAAAAAGTTTTCGCTCGTGCACTAACCCACACTCGCAAAAAGCCAAAGTTACAATATCACAATTGCATTAACGTATTCCCCCATAGAAATCAAAGGAGCACAAAAGGGGCAAACCTGATCACAAACCTGAAACAAACAAACATTTTCTCAAGTGTGCTAACCTGACATGGAAATATGAATATGTTGCATTCCAATGTTCTTAATATAGATTTTTACATACACATTTTTTTTTTTTAAATAAACATAAAATAAGATGCTGCAATTAAATACTGCAATTAAAGCCCTATCTAACATTGGAGGTTTCCTAGCCTGAGCTAGAAATTAACCCAAGAAATCTGAACGTTGTATCTGGATAACATTTTTAATATTTTTTTTTTAAGTATTTTATGTATATATATATAAACAGTTGAAGTAAACCTACACCTTGCAATAGTGTAACAGGCTTACTAAAAAACAGGCAACACAGGAACTGGTGAGAAAAGCCTTTATAAGCTTAAAGCAGTAGTTGAAAAAGCAGGGTTTAAGCTTATAAAGGCTTTTTTCATCGGTTCCTGTGTTGCCTGTTTTTTGGTAAGCCTGTTACACTACTGCCAGGTGTAGGTTTACTTTGACTGTTTATATTCTACTAACAGAGCACCAGGCGGTTGCTACAGATAGTTAGTGCCACTTCAACACTACGACATATATATATATATATATATATATATATATATATATATATATACACATACTTTTTATTTTTTATGTATTTTTAAATGAAATGTTTTTCTCCACTTGTTACATATATGTATCATTTTTCTTATATATATTGTACATAAATCTATTCTAAAACAAACGTTACCAAAGCATAACATATATATATATATATATATATATATATATATATATATATATATATATATATATATATATGTTTTATATATTTTAAATATTCTAAATATTCCAAATCCACTATGTCATAGATATTAGCAACCAGTACTTATATAAGGTAAAATATTGCAAACAAGGTGAAACATGCTTCGGCGACAAGCTCTCAAAACACTGTAAAATAAAACTCTGAGTTATAGCAAATCATGATAGGATTTTATCCATTTATGGGAACAATAATAGATTAATGCCAGAGTTGACAAAAAAAACATGAACAACTACAAGTCAACCTATAGGAGAAACATCCAATCAGGACATGGGAGTTGTCCTCTACATATAGCTATATAAAGCCCCACCTAGTCCTACATGCCTAGTTTGAGCAGTCAGCTCACATGAAGAAAGGAATTACTACCAAACAGACTAATTATGTCCCATTTGGGCTTCCATATCAGCCCACACACAAATGCAGAGAGTCAACTGCATGCATGAAACGTAAGTTAAGAAACAGCATTTGTAAGACCGCTGATCCTTAAAGGGACACTATACCCAAACATTTTCTTTCATGATTAAGGTAGAGAATACAATTTTAAACAACATTCCAATTTACTTCTATTACCTAATTTCTTCATTCTTTGGATATACTTTAATGAAGAAATAGCAATGCACACGGTGAACCAATCACAGGAGGCATCTATGTGCAGCTACCAATCAGCAGCTACTAAGCATATCTACATATGCTTTTCAGCAAAGAATATCAAGAGAATGAAGCTAAATAAATAATAGAAGTAAATGAAAAAGTTGTTTATAATTGTATACTCTTTCTAAATCATGAAAGAAAAAATTTGGGTTTCATGTCCCTTTAACTTCTCCGCTACTTTTTAAGGGGCAGACTACAATTTTCTCAATCTAATACAATCGGGAAGCTTGACACCCGATTGGCCGTGGATGTGCAGGGGGCGGCATTGCACAAGCAATTCACAAGAAATGCTTATGCAATGTTAAATGTTGACAGAGTATGCTGTAGGCATTTAGCGATGTTGAACGGACATGATACGCTATAGCAAACCATGTCTGCTTGACATATGATAAATCTACCCCACAGAGAGGATAAGGAGTCACCAGTAACTCCGTGGTTACACCTGAACTTCAGAAACACCATCCGGACCTTACTTGAAAGCCGAGCAGTTGTGCTCGCACTTTGGGATAAAAATATGGAGCGTTGTTACTTAGAGGATAATGCTTTGAACAAAGAGAGATGTAAAAAGTGAGTAATGGATATAGCATACTCTGAAGAAACACCCCTTTGTCTCTCTCTCTTTTATTTTCTGTCTCCCCACAAATAACATTGGACTTAGCCTAAAATGGACTATGCTTTCTAGGAATAGACTTAGATAGCAAACTGTCTTTTACTTACATTACCTATTGTTAAATATATCATACTAAAATGTACTTGATATAAATGTCTTTTGTTACTTAAGGTAAAGTTTTTTAGAAATGTATTATTCTATATATATGTATTTTAATTTTAAAACCAGGATTGGCCAAATCCGATATATTTCTCATAGACCAAGATTACAAGTTGTGCAGTATAGCCATTGAGTACACACCTCGCGAAATGGGGCCGTACCACTATTTCCATACCGCCGGCATTACAAGCCGCATACTGCACAAAATCCAAGTTCTAACTTGGCATGCTCGTGCACGTATTCCCCCATAGAGATCAATGGAGAAAAAATTTAAGAAAAAAAACACCTGCGACTGCAAAATCGCTACCACATTTTCTCATTCCCCACTGAAGTCTATGGAGAAAAGAAAGTTTTACAAAAACCTAACATCCTAACATACACCCCTAGTCCAATAACCCACAAACCACTGTTCCCCCACATCGCCGACACTAAATAAACAGATTAACACCTAAACCTCCGCCCCCCCTACATCATCAACACTAAATAAAGCTATTAACCTCTAAACCACCGTCCCCCACATCACCAACACTAAATAAAATGATTAACCTCTAAACCACCATCCCCCTACATCTCTACTACTAAAATAAACCTTTTAACCCCTGACCTGCCACCCCCCACATTGCGACTACCAAAATTAAACTAATAACTCCTACACCTAAGACCCCCTAGATTTAAATTAAAGTTACAATATACCTTCTACCTTAAAATAAATAAAAACTTACCTGTGAAAAAAATAAAACTTAAGCTTAAAACTACAAAAAAAAACTAACATTACAGAAAATAATAAAAATCTAAAATTACACAAAATAAAAAAATCTAACATTACAGAAAAAAAAACTAACATTACATCTAAAAAAAACTAACATTTCCAAAAAAAATTAGCTAAGATTACAAAAAATAAAAAGGTAACATTACAGAAAATAACAAACAAAATGATCTAAAATAAAAAAGTTATTCCTTATCTAATACCCCCTTAAAAACAAAAAAGCCACCGCAAAATAAAAACCCCTAATCTAACAATAAACTACCGATAGCCCTTAAAGGATTTTTTGTAGGGCATTGCCCTAAAGATATCAGCTCTTTTTTAAAAAAAAAAATACTAAGTCCACCCTAAAATTACAAACCCCCACCCCCCCAACCGCCCAAAATAAAAAAAACGCCAACCGCCAACCACACAAAATAAAAAACACCTAACTTAAAAAAAAACTAATCTACCTATTGCCCCTAAAGGGTCATTTTTATGGGCATTTTACTGCCCATAAAAATAATTAAAAAAAAACCCCTCCAAAAAAAAAACCCACTAACCCCGAAATAGGTACTCACCATTACTGAAGTCCGGCGATGCATCTAATTCCAGGCGGCGAAAAGTCTTCGTCTGGGTGAATCTTCTTGCATCATAGGACTATCTTCTATCTTCTTGCCGGTGGTGCAGAGAGGTTTTCTGAGGTGTGGATCCGGAAATGTGATCCTCGTCAGCGATCATCAGCGACATTGCGGGTCCTCTCCATGCGGTTGTCCGCCGCACACTGAAGATTCAATGCAAGGTATCCCCTTTTATATTGGGGTACCTTGCATTTCTATTGGCTAAAAATTCAAATCAGCCAATAGGATGAGAGCTGCTTACATCCTATTTGCTGATTAGACTTTGATCAAATCAGCTAATAGGATGTAAGCGGCTTTCATCCTGTTGGCTGAATTAAAATTTTTAGCCATTAGGAATGCAAGGGTAAAAGGGGTACCTTTCATTCAATCTTCAGTGTGCGACGGATGATTGCATGAAGTGGACCCTCCACGTCGCTGATGACCGCTGCAGAGGACCACTAATCCAGATGGTCCCGCGATGGAAGAAGATGGATCTGCCCGGATGAAGACTTTTCAGTCTGGAAGAAGATGCATCACCGGACTTCAGTAAAGGTGAGTACCTATTTTGGGGTTAAACTTAGTTTTTTTTTATTTTTTGTGGGGTGTTTTTTTTTTAGATTAGGGCTTTTTTTATTTTTTATGGGCAGTAAAAGAGCTAATTGCTATTTTAAGGGCAATGCCCATACAAATGCCCCTTTAGGGGCAATGGGTAGATTAGTTTTTTTTAGTTAGGTGCTTTTTATTTGGGGGGTTGGGGGTTGGGGGTTGTAGTTTTAGGGGGGACTTTGGAGCTGATATCTTTAGGGCAATGCCCTACAAAATTGTATTGTAAATTGCTATTGGAAGTTTATTGTTAGATTAGAGTTTTTTTATTTTAGGGTGGCTTTTTTGTTTTTAAGAGGGTATTAGATTAGAAATAACTTTTTTATTTTGGATAATTTCATTTGTTATTTACTGTAATGTTTACTGTAATGTTAGGTTTTTTTTATTTTGTGTAATTTTAGATTTTTATTATTTTCTGTAATGTTGAAGGGACAGTCTAGGCCAAAATAAACTTTCATGATTCAGATAGAGCATGTAATTTTAAACAATTTTCCAATTTACTTTTATCACCAATTTTGCTCTGTTCCCTTTGTATTCTTAGTTGAAAGCTTAACCTAGGAGGTTCATATGCTAATTTCTTAGACCTTGAAGGACACCTCTTTTTAGAATGCATTTTAACCGTTTTTCACCACTAGAGGGTGTTAGTTCATGTGTTTCATATAGATAACACTGTGCTCGTGCACGTGAAGTTATCTGGGAGCAGGCACTGATTGGCTAAGCTGCATGTCTGTCAAAAGAACTGAAAGAAAGGGGCATTTTGCAGAGGCTTAGATACAAGATAATCAAAGAAGTTAAAGTATATTAATATAACTGTGTTGGTTATGCAAAACTGGGGAATGGGTAATAAAGGGATTATCTATCTTTTAAAACATTAAAAATTCTGGTGTAGACTGTCCCTTTAAGGTGTTTTGTAGTTTAAGCTCAGGTTTTATTTTTTTCACAGGTAAGCTTTTATTTATTTTAAGGTAGGATGTTTTAAGGTAGTTAGTATATTATAACTTTAATTTAAAGTTAGGGGGTGTTAGGTTTAGGGGTTAATAGTTTAATTTAGGTAGTTATGATGTGGGGATAACGATTTAGGGGTTAATAGGTTTATTTTAGTAGTAGCGATGTGGGGGATTGCGATTTAGGGGTTAACAGCTTTATTTATTGGAAAAAAGAGGATAAAATATATGTAAACGCTATTATCTACTTGTAGACCTTGATTTAGAGTTGTACTTAGGTCAATACAGATAGTTGTGCTATAAGCATCAACGTTAAATGAATAAATATGGTTTACCTACAAACATATAAGTTTACTCAAAAAATATGCTTTTATGCACAATTTAGAAATATGATAATCTGTTATAATCGGACATAAAAAGTAAATTTTATTATGTTATATTTAGACAGCAAAGAAATAAACCTATACCATGTAGATAAAAACACTGCACCTTTGTATCTAAATGAACTAATAATACTTTGAATGATTTTTGCTGCTGTAAAAGTAACAATGTGTCGCCCCTGGGATACAGGGGGAGGGGAACGCTGCATGTTTTCCTTATGTTAAATGCTGGTTGTACAGCAAGGTATATATACAGTATATATAAATTAAATAGGTTTAGGGGTTAATAGTGTAGTTTATTGGTGTTAGTGTACTTTGTAACATATGTTTTATGGGTTTTGTGAAACTTTTTTGTTTCATAAAATCCATAACTACAGGTCTTTGAATGTGGAATGGATCGTTGCGGCATAGGCCATAACGGTCACAGTAAAGCCATACTGCGCGACTTGTAATACAGAGTAGCTGACCATTCCACACTCAAAGGCCATTTTTATAGCAGTAAAGCCATACCACACAACTTGTAATCTTGGTCATAGTTTTACCATTGTGTTTATATGAATAAATGTTATGATATATAGGGGTCTATTTATCAAACTCCGAATGGAGCTTGATGCCCCGTGTATCTGGCGAGACTTCAGGCTCGTCAGAAACACAAGTTATGAAGCAGTGGTCTAAAGACCGCTGCTCCATAACCTGACGGTCTGCTCTGAGGCGGTGGAGAGACATCACCGAAAATCAACCTGATCCAATACGATCGGGTTGATTGACACCCCCTGCTGGTGGCCAATTGGCCGCGAATCTGCAGGGAACGGCGTTGCACCAGCAGTTCACAAGAACTGCTGGTGCAATGATAAATGCCGACAACATATGCTGTCGGCATTTATCAATGTGCGGCGGACATGGTTCGCTATAGCGGATGATGTCCGTCCGCACAATGATAAATGGACCCCATAGTATTGGATTCTGAATATATTTGTTTAGGAATTGCTTTTTAGCACTCCCTTAATCCCCCTGTTTTTCTTATTCCAATATTCTTCACATAGCAGAATATGTTCTATATATATATATATATATCTGATGGTATTTTGGTAAAATATCCTATCTATTTATTATCTATCTATCTATCTATCTATCTATCATCTATCTATTTATCTATATATATATATATATATATATATATATATTTATCTATTTATAAATACATAGAACATATTTCCTTATGTTAAGAAAATTGGAATGTGAAATATTTACAGTAAATACACAGTTGCACACTTTATTGAATATAAATATTGCATAAATATGTTTTTCATGTTATTATCTACTTGACTGCAAAGGGCTCCTATGCACTTATATTTATGTCTATATATGTATACATACAGTATATATGTGGCAATATATATTTATGTTTTTATATGTGTATATATGTCTATAAATACAGATAAATACATATATATATATATATATATATATATATATATATATATATATATATATATATATATATATATATACACACACGCATAAATATACATATTTAGACATGTACTGTACTGTGAAAAGTCTTATGCCACCATTAGATTTGTTGTTTTAGCAATGGTTTAATAACCATATATAATTATTTCTCAGTCTCTTTATTAGAATACAACCAGAAAATACAGGATATTTGTATGCAGTGTTAAAAAATCTGAAAAAAAAAACAGCTTCTATAGGCTGTAGTGGCAAGTTTTTAGTGTGACCTACTCTTGCACTTGAGCAAAATTGCATATTTTCATTTGCATTAACGCAACATGAAAATATGAATACTTCACATTCCAATGTTCTGCACATAACAGAATATGTTCTATTTATTCATAAATACATATTTTTACATATATCTGTTTGTATTTTGGTACAATATATGTCTATACCTAATACTATATATACACATGATTATATATAGGTATAGATATATACAGAAATATATATAGGAATATCTATTTAAAAATACATATAACTTATTCCGCTATGTGCAGAACGCTGGAATGTGAAATGTTTACTGTAAATACATAGTTAAAACCTTTGTAAAATATGAAAATTGCACAAAAATGTTGTGTTTTTGTCTACTTAGCGGCAAAGGGCTCCAATGCACATATATATATATATATTGTGTATATATATATATATATATATATATATATATGTATGTATGAGTTTATATATGTATGTACAGTATCTCAATGTAAAAGCCCTTTGTATGACTTTTTTTTCCTAACACCTGAGACCTCATATGCTTGAGCTTTATAACTTTTGTGTGCAATATTTTTTGGATAATTTGATTAGATAGTGTTATTATGAGTGTAACTATACTTTGTAATGATTTTTTTATGTGCTTTGTGACACTTTCATGTTTCAAAAAATAGTTAACCAGAGCTCTGAAGTTGCGGCAATCATTCTAGCGCTCTGGTTTTCAAACCTGTCCTCAGGATATCTGAACTTGAGCACAGGTGAAATAATCAGCCGATTAGTAAACAAGGTTATTTTACCTGCTCTTATCCAAGGTAATCCTGAAAACCTGGCCTGTTGGGGAGGCCTGAGGACAGGTTTAAAAACCAGTTATAGCGCAAATCGCGTTTGTGCTTTAGTGATTGCATTTACTTTCAACTCGTAATACAAGTGGTAAGCCTGACGATAAACCCCTTATTACTCAGGTGCAAACTTTTTCGCTCCACTTATAATCTAGCCCTTAGTGTTTAATGTCCCTTTAAGGCAAAAAACACGTAAAATTAAATTAGCATTTTTTCACCTACATCACCTACATCTTCTCGCATTCCTGTCAATAACATCTATAGTTGTGTGAGTTGCACAATACATGATATCTTTCACATCAAACATGGAAAAACAATATAGCAGTAACACTTCAGAAATGTGCTTGCAAAAACCTGCTAATGTTTGTAGTTGTAAAGTATTCACCTCTTTATTTTGTTATGGTAAAGAAGTCTTGCTGGAAAGAAAACAAGGTGTATCTGAGGTTGACAGTGGGCATTCTAGTGGCATGGTCAGAATTTTTCACCCACGCCTTGGCCCAGCTTGCAGAATTAATAAAATCTCTATTGGCTTTGTGAAATATTTCCTCACAGAAATTTCACTCTTTCAAAGCTGACAAAGCTTTCTTGTTTTTACTCTTCTTTTATCCTTTATCTCCCTTTCACGTTTTATTTTTATATTTGCATATTTTAGGGTGGACTGGGTTTTTTTTCCCCCAATTGTTTGTTCTGTAATGTTTTAAACGTAGTTATGTGATGCCATTATCTTTCAATGTGTAACTTTGTCTATGTGCTGAGAAGTAAACAGTAACAGATAGAACTAGCTCCATTTAATAATGTTTAATGACTAGCAACTTATGGTTGTGATGAGATGTAGTATAAATCTGTTTGAATTGCAAAGTTGACATGCAGAGCTTTTTATTAAATCTGGTTTTATTAAATCTAGGCCAATATTACTGATGACTGCCTTATGTGTTTCAATGCATTGTTTAAATTAACCATTAAATATTATTTTCAGTCAATTTATACATTTTAAATTTTAAGTTTAAATGCTCAAACATGAACCCCTTCGTGATCAGAGCACTTTTCCATTTGTTGACCGTCTGGGACCAAGGCTATTTTTACATTTCTGTGGTGTTTGTGTTTAGCTGTAATTTTCCTCTTACTCATTTACTGTACCCACACATATTATATACTGTTTTTCTCGCCATTAAATGGACTTTCTAAAGATACCATTATTTTCATCATATCTTATAATTTACTATAAACCAATTTATAAAATATGATGAAAAAAAACACACTTTTTTTTAACTTTGACCCCCAAACTCTGTTACACATCTACAACCACCAAAAAACTCCCATGTTAAATAGTTTCTAAATTTTGTCCTAAGTTTAGAAATACCCAATGTTAACATGTTCTTTGCTTTTTTTGCAAGTTATAGGGCAATAAATACAAGTAGCTCTTTGCTATTTCCAAACCATTTTTTTTTTCAAAATTAGCGATATTTACATTGTAACACTGATATCTGTCAGGAATCCCTGAATATCCCTTGACATGTATATATTTTTTTAGAAGACATCCCAGTATTGATCTAGGCCCATTTTGGTATATTTCATGCCTCCATTTCACCGCCAAATGCGATCAAATCAAAAAAATTATTTACTTTTTCAAAAAAATTTCACAAACCTAAGGTTTCTCACTGAAATTATTTACAAACAGCTTGTGCAATTATAGCACAAATGGTTGTAAATACTTCTCTGGTATCCCCTTTGTTCAGAAATAGCAGACATATATGGCTTTGGCGTTGCTTTTTGGTAATTAGAAGGCCGCTAAATGCTGCTGCGCACCACACTTGAATTATGCCCAGCAGTGAAGGGGTTAATTAGGTAGCTTATAGGGAGGTTTCAGGGTTAATTTTAGCTTTAGTTTAGAGATCAGCCTCCCACTTGACACATCCCACCCCCTGATCCCTCTCAAACAGCTCTCTTCCCTCCCCAACCCCACAATTGTCCCCGCCATCTTGAGTAATGGCAGAAAGTCTGTCAGTACTAAAATAAAAGTTATCTTTTAGTATTTTACTAGTTTAATTTGAGCTGTCTTTTTAACTTTGTATTACTTTTGGAGCATGTGTAAAAAAAATACAAAAACCACAAGAAATGTTACTCAGAACAGGCCATAATTAATTTTCAGGAAGTCAAGAATAAGAAACGTTATTGAAAAAAACTACATCACTATAAGAAAAATCAGCTCAAAAACGTGTCCTCAAATGAGCTGGAATACTGGTGTCTATTTCACTCAGTGTAAAGAACTTTAAAGTTAATAAAGTGCAAGGCCATCGAGAGAGCATATACTGCTAGATTACGAGTGGAGCATTATTTTGTGGAAGGTATCTCTAATCTCTCTAAGATTTCCAGATTCCTCCCCTTTTCTTAAAAAATTCAGCAAGTGCTGCCCCTGTCAAATCTGCAATATAATCTCTCTCCAAACTAGAGAATGTTTGATTATCTGGCCCATAGAAAGTAATGATGCTCTCTGGGAAACTGAAGCTTTTTTTCAGTTTTAAAGGGCCATGATACCCAAATCTTGAAACACTTGAAAGTGATGCAACATAGCTGCAAAATTCTGACTAGAAAATATCACCTGAACATCTCTATGTAAAATAGAAATATATTTTACCTCAAAATGTCCTAATTATTCAAACCCCATTGCAAAGGATTTTAAGCAGCAAATCAGTATGTCTGTCCCGGGACAGGCAAGGGAGTGAGCTTCGTGCACACTCATGTTATTTCCCTTTTTAGTTTAAGGAAGTTTACTATGAAATCTCATGAGTTAAGTGAAATCTCATGAGATCACAGTAAAAGAGTTCATGACCTCAGCACTGTTAATGCTGATTGGCTGTAGTTAATTTCTTCATTTTTTCTCACCAGTCCAGAGATGTTTTAGAATTGGGGTCAGAATTAGAGATGAGTATTCACTACTAAGGAGACACAGAGTGCTCTGTCATAACAGCTGGTGAAGCGCGGATCTGACTGAAAGGAGTTTTGAAAGTCACGCCAAAAATTCCACACCTTATTGGAGGACAGAGTACATGTGACCGCTGAATACGGAAGAAAGCCTCAGCTGGAATATGAGAGAGACGACAAGAAAACCGCCTAAGGATACCAGCGCAGAACAGAGTGCAACCACAATTCAATAAGTCTCTAAGTGGCAAGGTATACCGGGCAGCCCAAACAGCAGGATATAAGGTAGTAGGTTTAAGTGGCTGCATGTGATCTGTGGACCAGTGTATTTGATCTACAAAGTTGTATACTGACATAACATCAAGCCGGATTATGTTTCAGTGTGCATATGGTCTTTTAATAGACAAAAAACATTTTTATCATAAGACTTTATTTTTTTTCAAAGACTTTATATTTTGTGCATTGTGTTTTTTAACATTTCTATTCTGTGTTATTTTATATAAACCACCGGTGGTGTTGTGTATAATTATATATGTGTGAAATCATTTATCCATTTTTATTGTAATGACATCTATGTAGTAAAACATTTTCATTAACATACTGATCATGGTTTAGCTGTTTAGCACACATTCTTTATTTTTATTTTTTTTAAACTACCTGTTTCTTGAGTGCTGCAGGATATATTGTGTTTGTGATTTTGCCAGAATTAGACTCCCAGGCTTTAAAGGATAAGAAATCCAAAAATGTCCTTTTGTGATTTTGATGGTGCATATTATTCTAAAAAGGTTTCCAATTTACTTCTATTTTAAATTTATTTTGTTCCCATGGCATTCTTTGTTGAAGAGATAGCTAGGTAGTAATCTGGAGCACTATATGACAGGAAATAGCAAAACTGCTAACATATAGAGCTCCAGACACATGAATGCTTTTTAACAAATGATACCAAGAGAATGAAGTAAATTTTTAATGCATGTAAATTCGAACGGTATTTGAAATTTCATGTATTATCTAAATCAAAATAGGGTTTAATGTCCCTTTTAATATTCCTAGGACACAAGCAAAAGCAACAGAAATTTAGTTGTGGTGCTTGATATATAGGAATATATGTAATTGCATATTATAAGAAAGATTTCCAAGATTTGCTTATATCTTAGGAAGTGTTCACTGAATAAAATGCTTATTGGTTTTTACTTGTGAGCAAGAAATTACTACAAGTGAATTGAATTTGTTCAACAGAGGTTTAAGTGACCTGTATTTTTAGATATCTTCAATATGATATTACTTTAGAAGCAGCCACATTCCAAAATAGAATGATTTTAGGGACATCTGGAGATTTTAAATTATATAAATCCTGTCATTTTTTTTGCAGAGATGCTTTACTCAAACATTGTATATAATAATGTTTGTGTGCATGTGCAGTCTTATATAAAAAAATAGATGATGCCATTTTCTGATGTGATTTTCCAGGGCTATTGTAACTACAGGTAAAGTGATTTTTAATTAAAAATCTCTTTATAGATTATTTAAAATCCGTTTAAACATGAATGGCGTGATAAAGTGCATATAACTATTTATGCAGTTAATTGTACTAAAATCATAGTACAGTATGACATGGTGTTTTATAATATTTTTCTTGTGATTCCTTGGATTGGGTTGATTATGAATCAATTTGTTCTATTTTTATATGAGAGTCTTTGACTTATGTAGTTCCAGGTAAATTTTATTTTTATATGTCTGGTTAATCTTTGGAGAATATTGATGTGGGTTGAATAGAGACCAATTTTATATATATGTTAAATGGAGAGGTTGGCATAGTTTCACTGAAATGCTATTTTTCTACGTGAGCAGTATTGATTTTTAGCATATATTACCGTTTATTGAATAGAAAGAAATATGCTATAATTGTTTACCGTCTTAATATATATATATATATAAATATAGTATATATACAGGTATACCCCGCTCATACAGCGGGTTAGGGACCGGAGCCCCGCTGTAAAGTGAAAACCGCCTTAAAGTGAAACAAGGCAGTTTTAGCTTTTTATTCACTTGCCAGTGTGTTTAAAGACTTCAAAAAAATGTTTGAACTAACATATATTAGGGGTGCAGTAGTGCTACGTTTAGTTTAACACTAGTGCAGCACAGTATTCAATTAGGATTCAATAAATACTGTACCTGTAAAATAGTGACAATTACTGTAGTAAAATTTGCCAGACTATAGCACTGAGACACAGATTGCACTGTAATGCTGTTAACAGAGTGAACTAAGCATAACAAAATGGTGCCAGTCACTTTTCTTGCAATCTCACAATGATTACAACACTGTTTCAAAATCCTTGGAGGCTGAACTTTAGCTCCACAGAGCGCTGTATTAGCGAATCGCTGTAAAGTGAAGCGCTGTAAAGTGAGGTATACCTGTATATATAAATACAATATCTCACAAAAGTGAGTACACCCCTCACATTTTTGTAAATATTTATTATATCTTTTTATGTGACAACACTGAAGAAATGACACTTTGCTACAATGTAAAGTAGTGAGTGTACAGCCTGTATAACAGTGTAAATTTCCTGTCTCCTCAAAATAACTCTACACACAACCATTAATGTCTAAACCGTTGGCAACAAAAGTGAGTGCACCCCTAAGTGGAAATGTCCAAATTGGGCCCAAAGTGTCCATTATTTTCCATCACTGCCTTAACTCTCTTGGGCATGAAGTTCACCAGAGCTTCACAAGTTGCCACTGGAGTCTCTTCCACTCCTCCATGATGACATCACGGAGCTGGGGGCTGTTAGAGACTCCCCCACCTTCCGTTTGAGGATGCCCCACTGATGCTCAATAGGGTTTAGGTCTGGAGACATGTTTGGCCAGTCCATCACCTTTACTCTCAGCTTCTTTAGCAAGGCAGTGGTAGTCTTGGAGGTGTGTTTGGGGTCATTATCATGTTGGAATACTGCCCTGCGGCCCAGTCTCCAAAGGAAGGGGATCATGCTCTGCTTCAGTATGTCACAGTACATGTTGGCATTCATGATTCCCTCAATGAACTGTAGCTCCCCATTGCCAGCAGCACTCATGCAGGCCCAGGCCATTACACTCCTACCATGCTTGACTGTAGGCAAGACACACTTGTCTTTGTACTCCTCACCTGGTTGCCGCCACACACGCTTGACACCATCTGAACCAAATAAGTTTATCTTGGTCTCATCGGACTACAGGACATGGTTCCAGTAATCCATGTCCTTAGTCTGCTTGTCTTCAGCAAACTGTTTGCAGGTTTTCTTGTGTATTATCTTTAGAAGAGGCTTCCTTCTGTGACGACAGCCATGCAGACCAATTTGATGCATCGTGCGGCGTTTGGTCTGAGCACTGACAGGCTGACCCCCCACCCATTCAACCTCTACTGGCAGCACTCATATGTATATTTCCCAAAGACAACCTCTGGATATGACGCTAAGCATGTGCACTCAACTTCTTTGGTCGACCATGGCGAGGCCTTTTCTGAGTGGAAACTCCTGTATTGTCTTGCCCACCGTGCTGCAGCTCAGTTTCAGGGAATTTTGGCAATTTTTTTATAGCCTAGGCCATCTTTATGTAGAGCAACAATTCTTTTTTTCAGATCTTCAGAGAGTTCTTTGCCATGAGGTGCATGAGCGATAACACCAAATTTAACACACCTGCTCCCTATTCACACCTGAGACCTTGTAACACTAACGAGTCACATGACACTGGGGAGGGAAAATAGCTAATTGGGCCCGATTTGGACATTTCTACTTAGGGGTGTACTCACTTTTGTTGCCAACGGTTTAGACATTAATGGCTGTGTGAGTTATTTTGAGGGGACAGCAAATTTACACTGTTATACAGGCTGTAAACTCACTACTTTACATTGTAGCAAAGTGAAATTTCTTCAGTGTTGTCACATGAAAAGATAAATAATCATAATAAAATATTTACAAAAATGTGAGGGGTGTACTCACTTTTGTGAGATACTGTATATAGCCAATAGAATGTGAGCTCAATCCTATTGGATGATTGGAACAGCCAATAGGATGAAAGCACAATGATATTGGTTGATTGCAACAGCCAATAGGATTTTTCACCTTTAGTTCCTATTGACTGATATAATTCTATCAGCCAATCGGAATGTAAGGGACGCCATCTTGGATGACATCACTTAAAGGGAAACTTTATTCTACAGCGGAGATTGAAAGATGAGGATGCTCTGCACCGGATGTCTTCAATATGAACCTCCTCCGCGCCGGATGAATGAAGATAGAAGATGCCGTCCGAATGAAGACTTCTGCCCGCTTGGATGAAGACTTCTGCCGGCTTCGATGAGGACTTCTGCCCGCTTGGATGAAGACTTCTGCCACCTGGATGAGGATGGATGTCCATTCTTTGAAAAACTGTAAGTGGATTGACGGGGGTTAGTGTTAGGTTTTTTTAAGGGTTTATTGGGTGGGTTTTATTTTTAGAGTAGGGTTTTGGGCAATGTGAAAGAACTAAATGCCCTTTTAAGATGCCCATCCAAATGCCCTTTTCAGGGCAATGGTTAGCTTAGGTTTATTTAGATAGGTTTTTATTATTGGGGGGTTTGGTTGTGTGGGTGGTGGGTTTTACTGTTGAGGGGTTGTTTATATGTTGTGTATATATATAATATAATAACAATATTAACTATATTAACCCTAATATAATTAGGGTTAATGTAGTTAATATATATAATATAATAACTATATTAAATATATTAACCCTAATATAATTAGGGTTAATATAGTTAATATAGCTGGCGGCGGTGCACAGGGATTAAATTAGGGGTTAATATTTTTAAAATAGATGGCGGCGGTGTAAGGGGCTCACTTTAGGGGGTAGGTAAGATAGATGGTGGCGGGGTAGGGGCTCACTTTAGGGGGTAGGTAAGGTAGATGGCGGCGGGGTAGGGGCTCACTTTAGGGGGTAGGTAAGATAGATGGCGGCGGGGTAGGGGCTCACTTTAGGGGGTAGGTAAGGTAGATGGCGGCGGGGTAGGAGCTCACTTTAGGAGGTAGGTAAGGTAGATGGCGGCGGTGTAAGGGGCTCATATTAGGGGGTATGTAATGTAGCTTGCGACGGTGTAGGGGGTTCATATTAGGGGGTTATACTTTTAATGTAGGTGGCGGCGGGGTCCGGGAGCGGCGGTTTAGGGGTTAAACACTTTATTAGGGATTGCGGCGGGGATCGCGGTTGAGAGGTAGACAGACATTGCGCATGCGTTAGGTGTTAGGTTTATTTAGCATGTAGTTTAGGGAGTTATGGGGCTCCAATAGACAGCGTAAGGCTTACTACGGCTGCATTTTGTGGCGAGGTGAAAATGGAGTAAGATTTCTCCATTTTCACCACAAAAGTCCTTACGCTGTATATTGGATACCAAACTGCGCTGGTTTGGTATACCTGCCTACGGCCAAAAAAACTACGGGCGAATGCAGAAATATACGAGCATAACTTCTAGGTTACGCCGTATATAGGATTCCAAACCATCGCAAATTTCGGCGTCGCCGGCTTTTGTGGGCAACGCTGCATATCGGATCAGGCCCCAGATTGGAATGCATAGAAAGAACTGTTTGCAGAAAAATGCAAGGGAAGTCTGTGTTGTGTGATTATTTTATTAGGTTTATAATGCTGTTTAGCAAAAGTTTTTGTTCATTTAACTTAGTTTAATTATATATTCTGTGTTGTGTGATTATTTTATTATGTTTATAATGCTGTTTATCATTTAAAGTCTTCATTTCAAAGCTTTAAAAATAATGTATTAGGTGTTACTTATGACAATTTTGTTAGGGACCTGGAACCTATCTCCCTCAATTCCCATTGACTTACATTATAAACTGGGTTTTGATTTGCAACCATTCCTTCTGGAACCTAACCCCAGCGTAAACTGAGGGCTACCTGTATATATATGTAATATATTTGGTGATGTAATAGGTTGTGTAATGTGTTTCAACAATTATGGAGTATAATTCAGAAGGTTTAGCAAACATACTGTTATTTGAAAGGAATGGGTGTCTGAACCTCACATCTTTTAATCTAAAGCAGTGTTTTCAGCCGCTGTCCACAAGTACCCCCAACAGGCTATGATTTCATTATAGCTGAACTAGAGCACAGATGAAATTATCAGCTGATGGGTGAGAGCAGGTTAGTAACCATGGTTACTGATCAGCTGATTACTTCACCTGTGCTCTAGTTCAGCTATAATGAAAACCTGGCCTGTTGGGGGTACTTGCAGACGGCGGTTGAGAAACACTGCTCTAAAGCACCAGGCACTTTCTGTTTACATGAAAAATAGATTACTGTGGCTTTCATTTTGTAGTTTAATTTTAATGGGCAAGATTACAAGAGACACGGCATATCTAAATTTACCTTTAGTGAAAACCCCGCTAGCGATATGCTTTTTGCAATTCCCGGGATCCGCTCGTATTACAAGTTGAAAATAATATTTTTGTTCGGCGGTAGCCGGAGAATCGCAAACATCGCTAGTGGAGTTTTGGTGTGCACTTGCATGTGTTCTCCCATAGAAGTCAATGGAGAAATAAAAGTGGAAAAAACACCCTACTCGCAAAAACACCCTAACATAAGCACCTAGTCTAATAACCCCTAATCAGTCATTCCCCACATAGCAAAGTGCATAAATAAACTAATAACCCCTAAACCGCCATACCCCTCACATCGCAAACTATCTAAATAAATTTATAGTTATAAGGGCATAACCACCCAGAGGTGGAAACGTCCAAAAGAAAATATGCTTCTATGCACTGATTAAAAAATAACTTTTATTTACTATTAATTAAAAGACAGCAGATATTTTGTAATATCTGCTGTCTTTTAATTAATAGTAAATAAAAGTTATTTTTTACTGATATCCTTTCTTTCATTACGTAACCTAATCAGTGCATAGAAGCATACTTTCTTATGGACGTTTCCACCTCTGGGTGGTTATGCCCTTATAACTATAAATTAGGACCTATGCTTAAGCACTGCTCCTTTAAGTGACCCATAGATTTTTTTTTTCCCAAATAATTTTTATTGAAGTCATAAAAAGATACAGAATATGGGGTAAGCCCCCAAACATTTATACATCAAAGTATACGCAGTATAGTTAGCAACACAATGTATTCCCATATTTCAAGCGTTACTATACAATGTGGGCTGTCACACAGAAAGACTTCAGTTTTATTATAGAGTATCATAAATGTAAAATGGACAGTAATGGTCCTCTCCCAGCTATGTAAGGAAAAGATTAGGGTATCTATTCAAATAAGGTTAGGGCTAGGGAGGAGGTAGCTCTATAGTTTATGGGGTAGGGGGATGCAGCGGGCGAGAGCCGCTCAAATAGAGTAGGGGGGTGGAGGGCAGAGCCAATTAGTGTGTCAAATTTGTAAGAGGGAGTTGCTCAGGGTATAGGAATTTATATGCATAGTTGAGGGGCTTTCAATAAGATAAATAAGGGTAGTTCTTGAGAAAGTTATGTGGAAGGGGGGGATATTAGTATGTGTGGAATATAAGGGACTTCTGGGTGAGCTCCTCTCCTGGGGAGATGTCAGCTATAGACGATGCGGGAAAAAGGAGAGGGGATATGACCCGCAGACAAACAGTACCGACGGGAAAGGGAGGAGAGGGGCCCAGCAGTAACAGGATGTGAACAGTATAGGCAATACCTATGATAGATATACTTTCTAACAAGCAAGTCATACTATAATATATCTATGATAAAAGTACCGAGTTATATACTTAAGGAACCCAACTGAAGATCATAGAGGGTCTGTACTAACATGTCACTTAAATTATATCACTCCAGATAACATAAGTAGAGTTGTTGGCACGTCACACTGCCTCGGCTGCTGGCAGTGCGGAAGGATGCCAAGATATACTGGGGTCTCTGGGAGCAGTATTCTAATGTAATGCAACATAACACTTTCCACTATAACCCCCTGTAACATAAGGATGCAACTATGTACAATCATTGAAAACAAACACTCATATCCTAACAGCTAATAACCCTCAAAATTGCTACAGCTAGGGATAGGGATAGTTAGCATATGTAATATTAGCATATTGCAGTAATATTGGCAATTTGTAGGACTATAGGCAAATATGACCTAGCAAGATAAAATTATGTATCAGAGTTTACTATCGTAATAGCAAATATAGTGGCATGCAAACTTATTAAATGTATGCTGATAGTAGGGCTTTACAAGTGAGGCCCCCTCTACAATGCAATAGTGTATTGGACAGGGAATCTAAGTACTGAAGTGAGTCTGTGCTAATTGCAAGAACCTGTAGAGCTATATTAGGGGCTTAACTATTATTGTATGGAGGTTTATAACTAATCTAACTCCAATAGTAGCAGGCAATATGCAGCATGAAAATCTATATGCTATCTGCAAAAATGATAGGTTTTGTGAGACGACATAAAAAACAGTTAAAATTCAACAAGCTTGCATCCAATATATGTCAGTAGATAGCTAAAGCATTACAAAACATATAGCGAATTTTGTACAGGCTGAACACAATCATACAGAATTTTATAATAATTATGACCTGTTTTGTCGTGTAGTGTAGATATTTCGCTTTTAATAGCTGTATTTTATTGCCTGTTATAAGCGCGACTCCCAACTAAAAAGGGCCACGTGGAACCATATATTCCATGAGATGTATGTCTGAGTGAGTAAACACTGGATACTTTTTATGAAGCCCAAAAATTACTTAGAGTTTGAAAAAAACAGAGTGGGCTTTTGTAACAAGCTATATTGCTATAGCATACTAGTGAGGTTTACATGGGAGTTGCTAGGAAGGGGTGAAGAGGGACTTACAAGAGAGCTACTCAGATATTGCCCAACATACAAATAAATGGGTTTAAGTATGACTTATGTTACAAGTGGTTAGTATAAATTGGTCTAAATAAATGCTGTTAATATTTACAGCAGGTATAGAGGATATGCTTACCTTCGTGAGTATATAAACTAAAGAGGAGCTATAGGTAAACATGGCTAAACAAACCCAAACAAAAAAACGCCAAGCATAACTGCTGTGTTTGTTAAAAATGTTTTGTGTGAGCTATCTGTTTCGAGTCAAAGGCTTATTGACTGCCAAAAGTATATAGAGTGCAGGGCATAGCCCAACATACAGTTCCACATATTGCTCGTTACTTCAAACACACAAATTAGGTGAGTAATTTAACATGTGAACAGAAGATAAGTATTTGAGAAAAATAATAAAATATCAACTTCAAACTGTTTTTTAGAATTCAAACCTAAGCTAAATAAACAGGAGCTACTATGCGGGTGACAAATAAAATGATTTGCGGTAGCGACTGAGCGTTAGCATGAGTCTCAAATTAAAGTTCCAAATGTGGGGGCATAGAAGGAAAGTGAGTAATATTCAAGTTGTTCCCCAAAACTCAACAGATATGTCCAATATTCTCCCTCAATATCCCATCAATCAAAAAAAAAAAAAAAAAAAAAAAGGAAAATACAATGTTATGAAGTGAATTTGGAATAAGAGATCACAATATCCAGCAGGAACCGGGAATGTCCTTTGAGTCAGCAAGCAGCCACTAAAACATGCAGAGCTGCGTGACAAACAGATAGATCCAAAACAAAAGTAGTGCAGACCATGTATAAGAGCTATACTGAAGGAGCCTGGATCAGCAGAAAATAGGTAACAATATAGCCCGTTTTGTAGGGTCAACAGCGTCTCAATAGTTAACCAATGCCTCTCCTATGTAGCTGTATAGGACCCGGTGTGGATAGCAGGGAAGGTTGAGAGAGCTGATAGAAGTGCAGCCACAAAACGGGCAATACTTGATTGGGAAGGTTGTCATATGTTAGTAGGATCCAGGAGCTGTGCATTACCTTTGGGTCACCCTGAGCTTCCTTAAAGGGATCGAAGAGAAATCTATTATCCATCCCGTGAGACCTACATGGTAGCGTGTTTAAGTGGACATCTTCATAAAGATTTCCGGGCCTCAACAGGTCCAAGCATGAGGAATAGGATTTGTATGCCATAGTTGTTGGAGCGGTGGTTAGAAAGCACAATCCAGAGTCAGCCTGAACTTGAAGTTCCACTGCTGTCGGTCGCATCGTTAGGGAGTTTAAAGCCAGATTCTCCGTGTGCATAATGCAATCAATATGCACTCTCACTAGCTCTGGGTTGTCGGGGCGTGTCATCCCTATGTCTGAGGTCAGCCCGGTACCCTGCTGACTGCTCAACTTAGCGTGTTTCTCCATAACTGCATCAGAGAATCCAACCTGTACCCTCAGTTCATGAAAGCTTTGGGCTGAGGCCCCGGCTGCTTCCCCCTCCGCAACACCGCAACGCTCATCCTGCAGCGTAGTAATAAGAGATTGAAACTGTGCGTCCAAATTATTTGCCAGCTGCAGTAAAAGATCTATGATCTCCATTATGGATTGGTGTGAGTTACGCTGGTTAGTTAAAGTGAATACCCGACTCCACAAGTCTCTTCTCTACAGGCATGCAAGAAGCTAAGCTGTAGCGCATAGAGCTGACTGAGTTACCTTGTTTGCCGCGCCGTTTCAAGTCTAGGTGTACCATGCGGGTCCCAACAAGAGGGGTCATTATACGTGTTCTCCGGGAAAATTTGAGCTATGAGAGGGAAGTTGAAGGTTCCACAGGTTCCTCTTAACACAATGCGCATTGAAGGTGTCTTTTAATAAAGATGTAATGACATTTTAGTCTCTTTTCCTCTATATCATTGCTGGAGGTCTCGGTAGATGCGACTACTCGCCTCGGCAGTTGGCTCCGCCCCCGTGACCCATATATTTAACTTGTAATTTGACAAGGTCCTTTTTGGAGTCATATTGTCTCCCAGGTATTAATCTTGTTCCTCCTTTGTTTAAAAATATCTAAATAAATGATTGACCCCACATCCGCCATCCCCCACATTGCAAATGATCTAAATAATTTATAAACCCCTAAACCGCCATCCCCCCACATCGCAAAGTAATAAGCTAACAACTAAGCCCCCTTACCTAACACCCCCTAACTTAACCCCAATTAAAATAAATTAAATAAAAACTATACTAACTACCTTTAAAAGGTACCTGTAAAATTAAATTAAAACCTACGCTTACCCTGAAAAAACTAATATGACTTAAAAAAAATACAAAAAATAAAAAACCTAACATTACCAAAAAAAACAACTAGCATTTACAAAAGAAAAAAATAACATTGCCAAAAAAAAACAAAAAAACTTAGCCTTAACAAAACCTAAAAAAAACAACATTTACACAAAAAACCTACCATTCCAAAAAAACGCTACCCTTACAAAAAAGAACAAAAAAATTACCAAAAAAAAAATATTCCTATTCTAATACCCCAGAAAAAAATCCCACCCCAAAATAAAGAAAAAAACTATTCTACAAATAAACTACCAATAGCCCTTAAAGTGGCCTTTGTATGGCATTGTCCTAAAGCTAACAGCTCTTTTGCATAAAATAAAACAATTATCCCCTAACATTACAACCCCCCCAGCCTACCATAATAAAAAAAAACTAACTAAAAAAAACTTAAACTTCCAATTTCCCCGAAAGGGGCATTTGGAAGGGCATTGCCCTTTAAAGGGCATTCAGCTCTTTTTCTGCTCATAAAAAATAAGAAACCATAATCTTAAAACCTAATTCCAACCCTAAAATTGTTATTGAATGAGAGCTATTAAAAATAGATCAGTAGGGGGCGCTTATTCTAACAATAAAAAATATACAATAAGATGTATACCATAAAAATACAAAGGTACAACAATATATACACAATTGATGATACACAACAGTCACCTTTAAGATGTTATTTAGATAGTTTGTGGTGGGGATGGCGGTTTAGGGGTTAGTAATTTATTTAGATAGTTTGCAATGTGGGGGATTGAGGTTTAGGTGTTAATACTTTGATTTCGATTTTGAAATGTGGGGGGAATGCGGTTAAGGGATTAATACTTTTATTTAGCATTTGCGATGTGGGGGGTGGCAGTTTAGGGGTTAATCTATCTATTGGGTTCTTGTAAAGAGTGGCTATTCACCCGTAAGCGCCTCAAGGCGCTAAGGGTTGCAGTTCAGTCGAAGAGCCAGTTCTTGAGGTCCTTTTGGAACTTTTTTTGCGCGATAGCTTGTCTGAGGTGCAGCGGGAGGGTGTTCCAAGTCTTGGCTGCCAGGTGAGAGAAGGACGTGCCTTAATAGTGTAGTTTATGGGTGTAAGTGTACTTTGTAATGTATTTTTGTTGTGTTTTGTGCAACTTTTTTATTTCCGAAAGCATTTTACCAGAACTCTTAGATCATTGTATGGATTGAAGCAGAAAAGACTATTGTGCTACGCAATGGTGATTCCCCCAACAGCCAAACCGTTGTGCATCACTTGTAGTCTTGCCCAATGTGTTTTGTATACTGTAGCTCATTTTATTTAAATTGACAGTCTAGTCCAAAATAAACTTTCATGATTCAGATAGTGCATGTAATTTTAAACAATTTTCCAATTTATTTTTATCACCAATTTTGCTTTATTCTTTTGTTATTCTTAGTTGAAAGCTAAATCTAGGAGGTTCATATGCTAATTTCTTAGACCTTGAAGGCCGCCTCTAATCTGAAAGCATTTTGACAGTTTTTCAGCACTAGAGGGCGTTAGTTCATGTGTTTCATATAGATAACATTGCGCTAAGGCACGTGAAGCTCCTAGGAGCAAGTGCTGATTGGCTAAAAATGCAAGTCTGTCAAAAGAACTGAAATAAGGGGGCAGTTTGCAGATGCATAGATACAAGGTAATCACAGAGGTAAAAAGTATATTATTATAACTGTGTTGGTTATGCAAAATTGGGGAATGGGTAATAAAGGGATTATCTAACTTTTTAAACAACAAAAATGCTGGTGTTCACTGTCCCTTTAATTGAAAGCTAAACCTAGGAGGTTCATATGCTAATTTCTAAGCCCTTGAAGTCTGCCTCTTGTCTCAGGACATTTTGACCATTTTTCACCACTAGAGGGTGTTAGTTCATGTGTGTCATATAGATAACATTGTGCTCACGCACGTGGAGTTCCTATGAGCCAGCACTGATTGGCTAAAATGCAAGTCTGTCAAAAGAACTGAAATAAGGGCGCAGTTTGCAGAGTCTTAGATACAAGATAATCACAGAGGTAAAAAGTGTATTTATATAACTGTGTTGGTTATGCAAAACTACTGAATGGGTAAATTACAGTCTGTATTTTTAAAAGTTAGTGAAAATGATTTGCAAATATGATTCATCATAGTGTGAGTATACTTATTACTATCAGAGTATTCAACAGACAACAGACAACATTGTAAATTGATTAACCTACAATAGTGAGTTTTAATATAAGTAAATCAAAAGTAAAAATACATTTACATTTTCGGGGTGTGTTGGTTTAGAATTGGTTTAGAATTCATACTGTCTTATATATTCTATCTTATTTGTATTCTAATAGCTGTATCTCTCATGCTTTTAACATAATTAGGAGTTAGAAAATTACCATAAACTTTATATATATATATATATATATATATATATATATATATATATATATATATATATATATATATATATATATATGTGTGTGTGTGTGTATTTCTTTTCAGTTGAGAGTGTGCTTGTATCCTCTTTTTTCCTTTCTTCAGTACTAATATTGTGTGATAAAGATTATTTATGAATATCATACATTTTATGCCATGGGGTGTAAAAAATGGTCCATTTGTACCAAAAGTAATTTCCTTTGCATAACTGCATCTTTCCATTAGTGTTTGTGACTTTCCACATGAAGGTAATTCTTTAATGCTTTGAAAGTGGGAATATGAAAATACTAAAATTAGTCGTGCATTTTTCCCGTTAAAATCTTGAATGGCACATAATATGTGTCTTGCCTGAGCCAATTTTTCTTGAGGTAAATTGATCTGTGCATTTATAGGATGCATTTATCAAGATTGTAATACTTCCTTAGAATAAAAGCAATGCTTTTTGTCGAATGCTAAAAAAAGGAAGTATTGAGTGTAAACCCTGATGCTGAATATAAAAAAAATTAAAAGTTTCTAGCTGAAAAATAACAAACAAATCACAACATTTTGGAGAAAACCAAGCAAAGTTGCAAATTTCAGAAGATTTCTCTGGTTCAGAGAAGGACATCTTTATTATAAACATAAAGTAATAGCTGACTAAGCTTAGTCCCTTGAGCATAAAATTGTATTTCATGTGATGCTAGATATGTTATTTCAAATGCATTAGAAAAACTAGGAGAAGATTGCAGGAAGAAGCATTTTACAGAATTATAGGAAATAACATGTTAGGATGTATGATACTTTAACTCCTGCATGGATGGTGAAATTATTATTCAACAAGAAATATCTGGTAGATTTTGTCATGGCAGAATTTATATTGTTAGTACTTGCTATTTTACCCTATAAATAAATATCAGTTTAATTTGTATAGCCAAAACACTGCCTTACACATACTAGAGGAAATATATGAATAACACCAAAGGTATCTCATTTGCCCCAAGAGCTTCTGTCTTTACTTCAAACGAAATGATAAAAGGGGCAAACAGAATATTCTATTACTTGTACTGTTTTGTGCAGTGACTATTTATAAGTATTTCATGTATTTAGAGAACCAGCAAACCTGTTCTATATAAATAAGCTCACTATCTATTTATAGCAACCTGGTACACTTTAAATGTTAAAGAAACATGATACCCATATGATGCTTATTTGTAAGGGATGAGTATATTTGCCTGTGCTTAGAGCAGTAGTAGTACAGATTTGTTTCATAATTTCTTGTCATTCTTGTTTTTTTACCAAGGAAATAGAAATGGTTAATTACTGGTCTAGATGTCACTTACAGAAGGGGACAATCACTTTTGCATGTTTCTCTGTGTGTCTGGCAGTAATGTGTATATCATTCATTGCTCAGTGTGTGTTTGAGAAACTTGAGGGCGTTTAGTGAGCAGCAGATTTCCCTGGATGCAGTAAACACCCAGCCCCTGGCATCTGCAGGTATTATAAAATCCAACAAGATTATGGTGTAATACCACAAAGCATATTGTAAACTAAACAGTGATGATGATGATTGGCTGTACTATGTAGACATTGTAGTGCAAACCAGTTTCCATATTTCCTATAGGATTATTTTTGATGACGCCATTCTTATATATAAAAAAAATATAGAAATTAAATATAATATACTGTATGGACAGTATGGACAGTTGTTTGCAACTGTGAAAACTTCCAGACACTGTTCCAGACTACCTTGTATATTTTATTTTTTTAAACTGTATATCATTGTAATAATCCTACTTTAACCAGTTTATACATTATTTCATTATGGATATAAAGTTTCTGACAATATTCAATAGGAGGCCTAGTAAATGGTCTAAGGTTGTACAATAAACTCATTTTATCTGCTGCTAACACCGCTTTCTATGCAAGTGTCTTCCTGCTGTGCTATTGCACTGTTCAACCAATAAAATGTCTAAAAATGTCACATTATCTCTCTTATTTGCACCCTGCATTCATGATTCATTTTTTAATATCACATCATTTGATAAGTGCCTCCTGGAATATCAAGTCTATTACCCATCTCTTATCTAAAAAAGACACACTTTCTATTAGAACCAACTAACAATATCACTGATTAAAATAGTAAACAAAATAGGCTCAGAAAAAAACCTCATTGAAAGCCTTCTGACTATGTTTATGTTATTATCTTTGCTAAAGCCACTTAACAGATAATTGTCATATCCTATACTGATCAAACAATTAATGTGTAGACTATTGCATGATTCTGAATCCTGCAGGTTGCATACCATCTTTTCTAGTGACAATATTTTAGTTTAGTTATGCTTAAAAAAACCTACACGTATTTTTCTTATCTATCTTGCTTGCTTTTCCTGCAAATCACTAGTTCTCTTATTCCCCTGGAGAGTCTGGATTTAACTTTACAGGCTTTAGAAACTGGCCTTGAAATATGTCACATGGTAATTTTTTAATCAATGCATGAGCTCACTTATTATTTTCCTCAAATATATAGCAAAGTAGATCAATTAAACCTACCTAAGCGGCTAGACTGTTTTAAGATAGCTCAGCAAAATAATGCATATGTTGCAACTAAGGAGGTTGAATGCTAAAATCCAAATTATTAATATTTAACAAAGCAATTAAGGTGAATGTTTTGCTTATCGAATTCAACTAAATCCCAGAAAACCTTCTCCATCTTAATACTAGACGTGTGCATTCAGAGGTTTCTGATACCTCCAAATGCGGAAGAAGGAGACCCTGCATGCCGTTCTGCTATTTTCAGAGCAAAATATATACTTGTGAAATAGCAACACACTAAAATCTTGATTTGCACAGATTAGTCAATACAATAACCAAAGACAAATGCTCAATATACATAAAATGCCCTTTTTAAATCACTTAAAGAGACATACACAAATATCTCAATGGTTTTGGAGCACACAATGGCCTAGATTTAGAGTTTGGTGGTAGCCGTGAAAACCAGCGTTAGAGGCTCCTAACGCTGGTTTTAGGCTACCGCCGGTATTTGGAGTCACTCAAAAAAGGGTCTAACGCTCACTTTTCAGCCGCGACTTTTCCATACCGCAGATCCCCTTACGTAAATTGCGTATCCTATCTTTTCAATGGGATTTTTCTAACTCCAGTATTTAGAGTCGTTTCTGAAGTGAGCGTTAGACATCTAACGACAAAACTCCAGCCGCAGGAAAAAAGTCAGTAGTTAAGAGCTTTCTGGGCTAACGCCGGTTTCTAAAGCTCTTAACTACTGTACTCTAAAGTACACTAACACCCATAAACTACCTATGTACCCCTAAACCGAGGTCCCCCCACATCGCTGACACTCTAAAAAAAATTTTTAACCCCTAATCTGCCGACCGCCACCTACGTTATACTTATGTACCCCTAATCTGCTGCCCCTAACACCGCCGACCCCTATATTATATTTATTAACCCCTAATCTGCCCCCCTCAACGTCGCCTCCACCTGCCTACACTTATTAACCCCTAATCTGCCGACCGGACCTGAGCGCTACTATAATAAAGTTATTAACCCCTAATCCGCCTCACTAACCCTATCATAAATAGTATTAACCCCTAATCTGCCCTCCCTAACATCGCCGACACCTAACTTCAATTATTAACCCCTAATCTGCCGACCGAATCTCGCCGCTATTCTAATAAATGTATTAACCCCTAAAGCTAAGTCTAACCCTAATACTAACACCCCCCTAAGTTAAATATAATTTAAATCTAACAAAATTAATGAACTCTTATTAAATAAATTATTCCTATTTAAAGCTAAATACTTACCTGTAAAATAAACCCTAATATAGCTACAATATAAATTATAATTATATTATAGCTATTTTAGGATTTATATTTATTTTACAGGTAACTTTGTATTTATTTTAACCAGGTACAATAGCTATTAAATAGTTAAGAACTATTTAATAGCTAAAATAGTTAAAATAATTACAAATTTACCTGTAAAAGAAATCCTAACCTAAGTTACAAATAAACCTAACACTAGACTATCAATAAATACATTAAATAAAATACCTACAATTACCTACAATTAACCTAACACTACACTATCAAAAAATTAATTAAATACAATTGCTACAAATAAATACAATTAAATAAACTAGCTAAAGTACAAAAAATAAAAAAGAACTAAGTTACAAAAAATAAAAAAATATTTACAAACATAAGAAAAATATTACAACAATTTTAAACTAATTACACCTACTCTAAGCCCCCTAATAAAATAACAAAGCCCCCCAAAATAAAAAAATGCCCTACCCTATTCTAAATTACTAAAGTTCAAAGCTCTTTTACCTTACCAGCCCTGAACAGGGCCCTTTGCGGGGCATGCCCCAAGAAATACAGCTCTTTTGCCTGTAAAAAAAAAACATACAATACCCAAGCCCCCCAACATTACAACCCACCACCCACATACCCCTAATCTAACCCAAACCCCCCTTAAATAAAATTAACACTAAGCCCCTGAAGATCATCCTACCTTGTCTTCACCATACCAGGTTCACCGATCGGTCCAGAAGAGCTCCTCCGATGTCCTGATCCAAGCCCAAGCGGGGGGCTGAAGAGGTCCATGATCCGGCTGAAGTCTTCATCCAAGCGGGGCAGAAGAGGTCTTCCATCCGATTGAAGTCTTCATCCAAGCGGCATCCATCCGGAGCGAAGCGGCAGCATCCTGAAGACCTCCACCGCGGAACATCCATCCTGGCCGACGACTGAACGACAAATGACTGTTCCTTTAAATGACGTCATCCAAGATGGCGTCCCTCGAATTCCGATTGGCTGATAGGATTCTATCAGCCAATCGGAATTAAGGTAGGAATATTCTGATTGGCTGATGGAATCAGCCAATCAGAATCAAGTTCAATCCGATTGGCTGATCCAATCAGCCAATAAGATTGAGCTTGCATTCTATTGGCTGATCGGAACAGCCAATAGAATGCGAGCTCAATCTGATTGGCTGTTTGTAAATATTTTTTTATTTTTTGTAACTTAGTTCTTTTTTATTTTTTGTACTTTAGCTAGTTTATTTAATTGTATTTATTTGTAGCAATTGTATTTAATTAATTTATTGATAGTGTAGTGTTAGGTTAATTGTAGGTAATTGTAGGTAGTTTATTTAATGTATTTATTGATAGTCTAGTGTTAGGTTTATTTGTAACTTAGGTTAGGATTTCTTTTACAGGTAAATTTGTAATTATTTTAACTATTTTAGCTATTAAATAGCTATTAACTATTTAATAGCTATTGTACCTGGTTAAAATAAATACAAAGTTACCTGTAAAATAAATATAAATCCTAAAATAGCTATAATATAATTATAATTTATATTGTAGCTATATTAGGATTTATTTTACAGGTAAGTATTTAGCTTTAAATAGGAATAATTTATTTAATAAGAGTTAATTAATTTCGTTAGATTTAAATTATATTTAATTTAGGGGGGTGTTAGTGTTAGGGTTAGACTTAGCTTTAGGGGTTAATACATTTATTAGAATAGCGGTGAGCTCCAGTCGGCAGATTAGGGGTTAATGTTTGAAGTTAGGTGTCGGCGATGTTAGGGAGGGCAGATTAGGGGTTAATACTATTTATGATAGGGTTAGTGAGGCGGATTAGGGGTTAATAACTTTATTATAGTAGCGCTCAGGTCCGGTCGGCAGATTAGGGGTTAATAAGTGTAGGCGACGTTGTGGGGGGCAGAAAAGGGGTTAATAAATATAATATAGGGGTCGGCGATGTTAGGGCAGCAGATTAGGGGTACATAGGGATAATGTAAGTAGCGGCGGTTTATGGAGCGGCAGATTAGGGGTTAATAATAATATGCAGGGGTCAGCGATAGCGGGGGCGGCAGAATAGGGGTTAATAAGTGTAAGGTTAGGGGTGTTTAGACTCGGGGTACATGTTAGAGTGTTAAGTGCAGACGTAGGAAGGGTTTCCGCATAGCAAACAATGGGGCTGCGTTAAGAGCTGAACGCTGCTTTTTTGCAGGTGTTAGGTTTTTTTTCCAGCTCAAACAGCCCCATTGTTTCCTATGGGGGAATCGTGCACGAGCACGTTTTTGAGGCTGGCCGCGTCCGTAAACAACTCTGGTATCGAGAGTTGAAGCTGCATTAAAAATGCTCTACGCTCCTTTTTTGGAGCCTAACGCAGCCTTTATGTGGACTCTCAATACCAGAGTTATTTTTATGGTGCGGCCAGAAAAAAGCCGGCGTTAGTTTTTCGGGTCGTTACCGACAAAACTCCAAATCTAGCGGAATGTTAATTGCATGTTGCCTATTGGCATTGTTATACAGTTAAAAGGATTAATCAACATACAAGCTGTTTAACCTGTGATGAAATCGCTCAGTTTTTAAACAAGCTATTTTATTTGTCCTTAGTCCTGTAAATTTGTTTTTTGAATTGTAAAATTGTATTTTGAAAAGATCAGGAGATAAATGACAAATATTATGTTTATTGTATTTTTTTGGAGGTAACCATTTCAAGTTTGAGTGTTATTAATGTCAGAATGATTGTGATTGCTGGGAATACACACTGACAATACCGTCTAAGAATCACAAATAGTTATCTGACAAAAATAAAACAAAAGATTGTTATTAACCCCTAAGCATTTTAAATCCTTTAATAAATGAATTTTGCAATGAAGGGTGATAAATGCTGATACATATCATATATGCCCAAATACAGATTACTTTTTTTTTTAAATATAAAGATATTAAACTATCCCTGATTTTTATTTTAGTGCTTCTCAATATTCTATAAAGTGAACTTTTATTTAACACCACACCATATTACATGGTCCTCGACCTCCATAAACTTGAGGAAATGACGCAATCACTTCTGCCTTGCTTGGTACAAACTTTACAGGGTGCTAAGAAAGTACAATTCCTTTTTATATCACAAACAAAAACATGCTTATTTCTGTACAGAACATTTTTGAATTTTATAGAAATACCCTTGGCTTAATTATCTACACTTGAAGACATAGCAGGCCTTTCCTTTTCTGTATCCATTACTAGATGACTATCTCTAAGATATTGACATTTAGAAAAGAGTTTCACTAAACAAGCTCTCTGGCATTCATTAGCCGTACAAACATTTATAGAAGCAAACTGAGAAGGCCCTTTAGAATCAGATATCTACACACAAGATCACAATGTCCAGGTTTTTATGAAAAATAAAACTTTTATTTTATTAAAGTAGCCGTCAATGCATTATGACTCCTGGACTTTTTTTTTGTTTGGTTGTTTTTTGTTTGTTTCCAGCATTTCATTTTATGGAAAGTGAATGCTTAAAATAATTGTGTAAATGATTTAATCATTAAGGCTTATCTGTGCTAAAGCAGTTTTTAATCTTTTGCACTGATTGCATTTAAACATCAATATCCGTCTTTATTTATGTGAGGTACAAATATAAATAATATGTTTGTTTCTATTCATAAATAGTTTGAAGAAAAAGCCAAAAGCTTTTTGTTATATTTTATAGCATACATTGTAAACAACAACGTGTGTCAATATTACTTAGTTTTTTCTGTCACTTTATGGTTTTCACATTTAGTGCTGGTTCACCTTCACACTTCATAAAACACCTGTTTTAAAAAAAGAAAATATTTATTCAACATTAAAAGATATTTGTTAATCACTTAACATTATCTTATTTTAATTACATATTGAAGAGATAGTAAACACCAAACATGTTGTTGTTTACAAAGATAGATAATCCTTTTATTTACAATTTCCCAGTTTTGCATAACCAACACTGTTATAGAAATACACTTTTTATCTCTGTGATTACCTTGTATCTAAGCATCTGCAGACTGCCCCCTTATTTCAGTTCTTTTGACAGACTTGCATTTTAGCCAATCAGTGCTGACTCCTAGGTAACTCCACGTGTGCACACAATGTTATCTATATGGCACACATGAACTAACACCCTCTAGCTGTGAAAACTGTCAAATGCATTCAGATAAGAGGCCGCCTTCAAGAGCTTAGAAATTAACATATGAGTCTACCTAGGTTTAGCTTTTAACTAAGAATAACAAGATAACATAGCAAATTTGATGACAAAAGTACATTAGAAAGTGTTTTTTTAAATTACATGCCCTATCTGAATCATGAAAGTTCCATATGGATTTTACTATCCCTTTAATGCTCCTTATCCTGCATGAACTCACTAAGGGCCTGATGTTGTAAATATCCCCAGGTCTGCAAGAAATGCATGCATTATCATGAAACATATTTGGTACAGTGTGACTGCAATATTTAGAACTAAACTAGTTCAGTACAGTGTGAACTTGTAGGGGCTATACAAATAAAAGAAAGAATAAAACTACTTGTGCTGAATGAAGAAAAAAATAGCTTCACAGCTAAAACAAAATGTTTTTTAACTTATTTCTATTATCATATATATATTTAGTTTTGTATGCTGTCAGTGATAAGTATAAATAGATTTTTGGTTGTATTAATTAATTTTTCATACACATTTTTTACATACTCTTTTATATATATATATATATTCTATAGGATTTCCTAGATATTAGATTTTATGTGTAAATGGTTGTGAAACTTTAAGTCCAATTTTTTATCCTCATTTGGCAAAAAGATTATCTGCAAGTACTTTACCATTAAGTATTTTAACATTAAGGATTTCATCATTAAGGAAATTACTTAAGTTATATCGATATATTCAACTAGCTAGATCAAATTGGGCTGGTCCCTTTAAGAAAATTTGATGTAAGTTACGCAACTATATAATATGCTTCACTATAAAAGAAGCCTGCTCAAGATCAAGGATCAGAAGCTTGAGAAAGATAATTTGAAACGCGTTGCTTCTGATTTGCCTTTGTGTTTTTTGGCACTATACGGCCACCATAGTCTGAAGGCTCAGACACAGCATTCGACCCGGTCTCCTTACCAGACGGCTTTCAAAGGGAATGCTGAAAGCGTTCAGCCACACAGACATTGTCCAGACTAGGAGTACCCTTGCCGGAGTAGGATTAGCCACATGCTCCATTCGCTGCATATCAATTCCTATGGAACTACACAAATCTGTACATATTGCCTTGAATTCTTGGTAACGGACAATAACATACTGCATTTCATAGATCTCACTTTGCATGATCCGAGATTAATATTATTCTGCTATTTCAAAATTGTTTATTCAATTGTTTATTCTTGTGTTTTTTACTGGTTTTTTTTAACTGTGATTTTACATTCTCTCCACCTGTGTTATATGTAACGTTTAGCACTTTTGTTATTATTATTGTGATATTTCTTATTGTTTTTTTGCTGTATGATTTTACAGCTGCGAGATTCACTAGCTGTGAGATCACCCAGCACACTCAAGGTTTATATGTGACAATTCATTTCTAATTACTCTCTTATTATTCTATATTTGCAGCCTTAGTGAATGTATGAATTTGCCACTGCTTAACATTTGTACTTGGTCCACCATCTTTATGTTTTTATATTTTGAATATTTATATACACATACATTTGTCCACAAAATAAATATTTTTAACATATTAACCATAGGTTTCACTACTCTCCTAATTTATATAGGAGAGCATATCTTACCACTCTCACGCCATTTTGTTTTAGCTGTGAAACTATTTTTTTCTTCATTCAGCGCAAGTAGTTTTATTTTTTATTTTATGCCTTTTTGGAGCACACTTTTTGGGGACTCTGTGTCCTCTTGTTTATATTTTTGGCGTTTTCTTTCCAGCGCTTTTCCCCCCAACCCACTCTTTTTGCAAGGGGCTATACAAATACAATGTTAAAAAGCCTTCTTCTTTTAAAAACACGTTTTACATAGTGCAACGTTTAAACAAACTATTGTAAAAAAGATAAAGCTGTGGCTACTGTCTTCTATGGGATATTAATACCCCGTATTTAAATCTTGTTCCTAAAAGGAAGAGAACATGACAAATGTTAAAAACATATTTATTCAAATAATAGACTTACTTAAAATACATAATATAGTAATTTACTGTATAATACACACATTAACACACCATACATACATATACAATATACCCACAATCCCCCAGGTCATATAGGTTTATTCTTCATGAACTAGTTTCATTATTATATTGTAACAAAAGAGTTTCAGTTTTGGATCACACATGTAAATGTCTCTAAAGGAATCATTACAATGTCACTGCAGACAGGAATACTGCTTCTTAATATTCCACCGGTGGCAGAGAACCATCGTCTCTCTCAGTGAAGTATAGTAAAACACCTGTTGGCGCGACTGCCTTATAGCCTTATAGGTAATAGTAATATATATTTTCTACATCAATTTTAAGTAGTCTTTGACTTAATATATTCTATATTACTATTTTGTTTTTAGAGACTTTTAGGTAGTATGTTCAAATATAGTTTCTTTTATATATGACTCTTATTATTCTTTGTTCTATGTATTTTATCCCATGTTTTATTTTATAACATGTAATGATATGTATATTTAATATCTATTATGTATTTTAAAGTGAGAACAAAATTGTAATTTTTTTAATGAATTATATGTAATCAATGAATTGTACATATATTCATATATATATTTTATGTGCTATTGAATGTAATAATTATCATTATTTGGTGTTTGCGTTGTGTTCCATATCATATATACCCATTAACTAACTGCCAATAACAATACTTTATCCATGGGGGCATTATTGAAACTGTTTATAGGGAACACAATGGAAACTCAAAGTATTCTTGACAAAATGCATAGAAGTCTTTGCACAGCATTTTTGTCCCTGTGAGGCAACCATAGATCCTCAATGCATAGAGATTTCCAATTGGTTCTAGCTAAGGGCGTGTTCTTTCTAACTTCCAGAACGGAATCTCTTAGAGCGACAAGCAGTAAAGAACTACCTACAGACTACCTTGCTGGGAGTTACTTTCCTTACGGACCATGGATGCAATGGCCAGTGGATACTTGTACTGGGTTGTATCCAAATTGTGGAGTCTATGACGGCATTTGGAGTCAATGTGCTCATTTTATCATCTATCTTGTGAGTTTGTTATTTATGTGTGTTTTATTAACCTCTTAAGGACATATGACGGAATTTTTCCGTCATAAAACAATTGAGCAAACTGAAAGCTGTGTCCTTAAAGGGTTAATAAACTGGTACTCTGCATTTGAATCTTGTCAGCGCTTCTCTCCTCCTGTTTTTGTATAGATTATCATGTTGTGGGCATTTTGGAATAATCCCTAATGAGAGGAGCTGCAGGACTGCATGGATTCACCTATATGTCCAATTGGAGTGAGTATTGGATTCTTACCAACATTGGACTTATTCTATTCACATATGCCATATTGATGGACTATATACATTGAACCCTGGTTTTGTTATTATTGTTTTTGTTATATACTGGATGCTCATATGTAGTAGTGTGTATTGTTGTAATCTTCTATATTTGTATTTGTGTACTTTTGACTATATTCTAGCACTCACAGGGCTACTTTTTGTGTGTTTACATACAACCTATTTTTTACATATATATCCTTCCTATAAGTAGCAGCAGTTTGTTCTAGATTCACCATGGAAGATGCCATTAATGCATCTGAGATTATTAATAATATTGGTATCAATGATACTGGTAGGTTAACATCTAATTTGTTTGGTAATAATAATTATTGAATCAATAGGCAACGTTCATCGAACCTATTAGAGGGGAATACATTAGGGGCCCATTGTAAAGATCCTATCCATTTTTTTAGATATCTTGAGAAACTCCTAATGAAAGATGCAAAAGGGTGGCAAGATTTAGTTCTTTTGAACAATTATATCCTCCATGATGCTATCCCTAGAGGGCTAAGGATTTTTACATTTCCAGCATTTAACTTAGATGAAGTTGAATATCAATTGGAATGGGAACAAATTTTGCATAACTGTTCTAAGGCAATAAATAGATTACTCATTTTATATAGAGAAAACAAATTGGAATCCCTTAAAACAGAAATAGACCAAATTGTTATTACGATACAGCCCTTTGAAAATATTAAAAAATGGAAAGATCTAAATAACAATATTCAAATGAGGGTTGATACTTTTTCCAATGAATTGAAATCAAATAAAACCTAAAAATTACAGAGAGATCAGGTTTATTCACATAAGAAAAAAATCTGGGAATACATCTAACAATATATCTGATAGTGATCCATTAACATAATCAGAACAAGGAACATGAAGTATGTCTCCACACTTCCTAGTTATAAGAAAGATTTCAACATTAAGAACTCTTATGGCAATCAAAATGGGAACAAAAATAACAATAAGAATAAACACAAAGGGAATTATTATGGATGGAATACAAATAACAATAGGAATAAACACAAAGGGAATTATTATGGATGGAATACCCCCAAAGGTAAATCTGCCACTACTGCACAGGTTACTCCTAGAGACCAAGGAGAACCTGTAAGATATGAAGTTTCATTTGAGAATAGATTTTCCAGTTTAAGTAAACACCCCCAATCCCCATGTTGGTCCCAACAGGGAGCTAGACCTAAATCAGATGATCAGAACTGTCATTTTACACCGAAATAAGCTAATAATACTAATAATAGAAGTGACAATCAACATTTTTTAGGGGTTCCCCCTGGAGACAACAAGGGGAGGTAACATAGAGAGAAACAAAGAGAGATGGGATTAGAACAAGGGAGTAAGATGATATTCAATCTTTCAGATAGAATTTTTTTCTGATCATGAATTAAAATTACTGACTAAAGTCTAAACTTCGCCCCTACAAACTCTCCAAATTATTTTGATTTGATAATCAACGCTTCATTAGAAAAGTTACATTGAAGCATTATTTTACTAAAAGTACTATATCTGATAATATGGAGAGTCAAGTTACTCTAAACAATGTTGATTTTGACACTATAATATGTTTTGGAGGGTCTAGAGAATAATTCAGGTACAGAGAATATTCAGGTTGATCTGGATCTGTCAGGTTTATCTATGTTTGCAGATGAGGAAGATTTCCCAATCATACATTGTTCTCTTAAGAGTAAATCTATTTTTTATCTGATCCATAGTCAAACTGAATATATCAAAATATTTAATAGATTAGTGTGCCAAGATATAGATTTTTTGTCCAAGATACCCCAGTAGCAGCCACAATACTGTAGTGATAATCAAAGAAAGAAAGACTAGCTCTGAAAACCTTAAGTGATATGACTGATATTATATTCAGAGCTGCCGACAAAGCCAGAAGTATTGTAGTACAAAATAGGAGGGATAATTTGAATGAAGCATATCGCCTTCTCAATGACATTGATATATAATCACCTTTAACATTTAATCCCACTGACAAGTATAGAAAGGAACTATTTGTATTTTTAGCTGAGGATAAAGCCTTACATATTGTAAATATGGATGAATTTCATTTTTTACATGAGGTCGCTCCTAAAATAGCAAGTTTTTATCACTTACCTAAAGTCCACAAGGATCCTTTTAATCCACCGTAGGGCCAATTGTCTCTGGGATAGGCTCTTTGTGTGATAATTTGTCAAAGTATATCGACTCTTATTTGCAACCTCTAGTCATATCCACTAGAGCCTATCTCAGAGACACAATAGATGTTATAAATAAAATGGAAGGTTTGCCGCTGCTCTATATACCAGCATACCTCATGAACAAGGTATAACAGCGGCCAAACACTTTTTAGATAAGAGTCATCTATCGAGATCTCAGATTTATTTTAGATGCTATTTATTTTATTCTGAGCCATAATTATCTTTTATTTGAAGGAATATATTACAAACATGTACAAGGCACGGCGATGGGGACCACATTTGTCCCATCACATGCCAATCTATATATGTCCACATTTGAAGACACCATGATCTTGAATAATAATCCTTATATACAGAACATTATTAAATATTATAGATTTATTGATGACATCTTACTAGTTTGGCAGGGCTCTAGAGAGGAAATAGATAAATGTATTTCATATATGAATGATAATTCCTACAATTTAAAAATTTACTTATAAGAGTTCTCTAGAATCAATAACTTTTTTAGATTTGACCCTCTATCATGATACAAATACTAATAAGGTATGTGTTAAAAACTTTAATAAACCCACAGGCAGGAACAGCCTTCTTAATGCAAAAAGCAGCCATTTAAAACAATGGAAAATAAATATCCCACTAGGTCAATATCAGAGGATCAGGCATAATTGTACCAACACAGACGCCTAGATTTAGAGTTCTGCGTTAGCCATCAAAACCAGCGTTAGGGGTCCTAACGCTGGTTTTGGCCGCCCGCTGGTATTTAGAGTCAGTCAGGAAAGGGTCTAATGCTCACTTTCCATCCGCGACTTTTCCATACCGCAGATCCCCCTACGCCAATTGCGTATCCTATCTTTTCAATGGGATCTTTCTAACGCCGGTATTTAGAGTCTTGGCTGAAGTGAGCGTTAGCAATCTAATGACAAGACTCCAGTCGCAGAGAAAAGCCAGGAGTTAAGAGCTTTCTGGGCTAACGCCGGTTCATAAAGCTCTTAACTACTGTGCTCTAAAAGTACACTAACACCCATAAACTACCTATGTACCCCTAAACCAAGCCCCCCCCCCACATCGCCGCCACTCTATTAATTTTTTTTAACCCCTAATCTTCTGACCGCACACCGCCGCCACCTACATAATCCCTATGTACCCCTAATCTGCTGCCCCTAACATCGCCGACCCCTATATTATATTTATTAACCTCTAATCTGCCCCCCCCAATGTCGCTGCTACCTACCTACAATTATTAACCCCTAATCTGCCGACCGGACCTCACCGCTACTATAATAAATGTATTAACCCCTAATCCGCCTCACTCCCACCTCAAAAACCCTATAATAAATAGTATTAACCAATAATCTGCCCTCCCTAACATCGCCGACACCTAACTTCAAGTATTAACCCCTAATCTCGCCGCTACTCTAATAAATGTATTAACCCCTAAAGCTAAGTCTAACCCTAACACTAACACCCCCTAAATTAAATATAATTTTATTCTAACTAAATAAATTAAATCTTATTAAATAAATTATTCCTATTTAAAGCTAGATACTTACCTGTAAAATAAACCCTAATATAGCTACAATATAAATAATAATTAGATTGTAGCTATTTTAGGATTAATATTTATTTTACAGGCAACTTTGTATTTATTTTAACCAGGTACAATAGCTATTAAATAGTTAATAACTATTTAATAGCTACCTAGTTAAAATAAATACAAAATTACCTGTAACATAAATCCTAACCTAAGTTACAATTAAACCTAACACTACACTATCAATAAATTAATTAAATAAATTAAATACAAATACCTACAAATAAATACAAATAAATACACTAACTAAAGTACAAAAAATAAAAAAAGAACTGTTACAAAAAATAAAAAAAATATTTACAAACACTATAAAAATATTAAAACAATTTTAAGCTAATTACACCTACTCTAAGCCCCCTAATAAAAAAATACCCTACCCTATTCTAAAATAAAAATTGTAAAGCTCTTTTACCTTACCAGCCCTTAAAAGGGCCTTTTGCGGGGCATGCCCCAAAGAATTCTGCTCTTTTGCCTGTAAAACAAAACATACAATACCCCCCAACATTACAATCCACCACCCACATACCCCTAATCTAACCCAAACCCCCCTTAAATAAACCTAACACTAAGCCCCTGAAGATCTCCCTACCTTGTCTTCACCACGCCGGGTATCACCGATCCGTCCAGAAGAGGGTCCGAAGTCTTCATCCTGTCTGGCAAGAAGAGCTCCTCCAGAGGGTCCAAAGACTTCATCCTATCGGGCAAGAAGAGGACATCCGGACCGGCAAACATCTTCATCCAGGCGGCATCTTCTATCTTCTTCCATCCAGCACGGAGCGGGTCCATTTTCAAGCAGCTGACGCAGAGCCATCCTTCCTCACCGACGGACTAACGACGAATGAAGGTTCCTTTAAGGGACATCATCCAAGATGGCGTCCCTCGAATTCCGATTGGCGGATAGGATTCTATCAGCCAATCGGAATTAAGGTAGGAAAAATCTGATTGGCTGATTCAATCAGCCAATCAGATTCAAGTTCAATCGGATTGGCTGATCCAATCAGCCAATCAGATTGAGCTTGCATTCTATTGGCTGTTCCGATCAGTTATTAACTATTTAATAGCTATTGTACCTGGTTAAAATAAATACAAAGTTGCCTGTAAAATAAATATTAATCCTAAAATAGCTACAATATAATTATTATTTATATTGTAGCTATATTAGGGTTTATTTTACAGGTAAGTATCTAGCTTTAAATAGGAATAATTTATTTAATAAGATTTAATTTATTTAGTTAGAATAAAATTATATTTAATTTAGGGGGGTGTTAGTGTTAAGGTTAGACTTAGCTTTAGGGGTTAATACATTTATTAGAGTAGCGGCGAGGTCCGGTTGGCAGATTAGGGGTTAATACTTGAAGTTAGGTGTCGGCGATGTTAGGGAGGGCAGATTAGGAGTTAATACTATTTATTATAGGGTTTTTGAGGCAGGAGTGAGGCGGATTAGGGGTTAATACATTTATTATAGTAGCGGTGAGGTCCAGTCGGCAGATTAGGGGTTAATAATTGTAGATAGGTAGCAGCGACATTGGGGGGGGGGGCAGATTAGGGGTTAATAAATATAATATAGGGGTCGGCGGTGTTAGGGGCAGCAGATTAGGGGTTAAAAATAATATGCAGGGGTCAGCGATAGCGGGGGCAGCAGATTAGGGGTTAATGAGTGTAGGGTTAGGGGTGTTTAGACTCGGGGTACATGTTAGGTTGCTAGGTGCAGACTTAGGAAGTGTTTCCCCATAGGAAACAATGGGGCTGCGTTAGGAGCTGAACTCTGCTTTTTTGCAGGTGTTAGGTTTTTTTTCAGCTCAAACTGCCCCATTGTTTCCTATGGGGGAATCGTGCACGAGCACGTTTTTGAAGCTGGCCGCGTCCGTAAGCACCGCTGGTATTGAGAGTTGCAGTGGCGGTAAATTATGCTCTACGCTAACTTTTTGGAGCCTAACGCAGCCCTTCTGTGAACTCTAAATACCAGCGGTATTTAAAAGGTGCGGGGGGGAAAATACACGCGTAGCTAACGTACCCTTTTGGCTGCAGAACTCTAAATCTAGCCGAGAGGATTTTAATAAAGAAGCTGATATTTTAACCAAATTTTTTTTAGAAAAGGGATATAATCTAAATTTGCTGGATGAGGCTAGAAATAAAGTGGCAGATATGGATAGGTCACAACTTATAAGAAATCAGTCCATCAGAACACATGTAGGGAAACAACAAAAAGAAAACAGTTTGAAGTTTATAACCAGATACAGTAATCAACATCATAAAATTAAAAATATTCTCAACAAACATTGGAAGGTGCTCAAATTGGATCCTGTATTGAATAATATTCTGGGTGATAGACCAGAAGTAGTCTTTAGGAAGAATAAGGACATTAAAAATTATATTGCTCCAACTAAACTAAGACAACTGGCACAAGTCGGATCTCTAACGAGTTGGTGTGGAGCATCTGTGGGGTTATACCCTTGTAAACAGAAAGATTCTGTTATGTGTCCTGACCTTGTATAGACAATAACCATGCATCTGTTTCCAATTTTGATGGAAGTAGATCCTATAAGTGTAAGAATAGTTGCACCTGCCACACAACGTATGTGGTTTATCAACCAAACTGTAAATGTGGCAAAATTTACGTTGGTAGAACGAAAAGGAAAATTAAGTACAGACTTAGAGAACACATTAGGAACATCGAATCAGGATTCGAAAATCACAGCTTCCTATCACTTTAAATTATGTCATAACCAAAATCTTATGGATCTTAATATTAAAATTGTAGAGTGGGTTGCCCCTGACAAATGGGATACAAACAGACTACTCAGACTTAGACAAAGGGAAACATATTGGATTAGGACTTTGGATTGTCTCGAGCCTAAGGGGTTAAACATTGAATTAGACATCCAAGCCTTTTTGTAAGCCTTATAGGTAATAGTAATATATATTTTCTACATCAATTTTAAGTGGTCTTCGATTTAATATATTCTATATTACTATTTTGATTTTAGAGACTTTTAGGTAGTATGTTCAAATATAGTTTTCTTTTGTATATGACTCTTATTATTCTTTGTTCTATGTATTTTATCAGATGTTTTATTTTATTACATGTAATGATATGTATATTTAATATCTATTATGTATTTTAAAGTAAGAACAAAATTGTTCATTTTTTATAAATTATAGGTAATCAATGAATTGTACATATATTCATATATATATTTTATGTGCTATCGAATGTAATAATTATCATTCAGCTAGATTACGAGTTTGGCGTTATGAGTGAAAAAGCATTGTTATGCTTCATAACAATGCTTTTTCTCTAACGCAGCTATTACAAGTCTTGCAGGTATAGGTGTACCGCAAACCTTTTTGGCCATCACACAACATCAGTGCCGCACTTTAAAAAAAGTCATTTTTCAGTTGGACTCCCATAGCACCGGTATTACAAGTTTTGCTGTGAGGCCAAAAAGTGTGCGGTACACCCTATACTGACAAGATTTGTACTGCCATCTAAAGTCAGTAGTTATGAGATTTACGTTACAAATCTGTAGCATAAAACTCATAACTAAACTTTTAAAAAGTACACTTACACCCATAAACTACCTATTAAACCCTAAACCGAGGCCCTCCCGCATCGCAAATACTAAAATAAATTTATTAACCCCTAATCTGCCGCTCCAGACCACGCCACCACTTAAAAAATGTATTAACCCCTATTCCACCGCTCCCCGACATCATGGCCACTATAATAAACCTATTAACCCCTAAGCCATCGCCCTCCCACATCGCAAACACTATTTAAAGATTATTAACCCCTAATCTGCCGTCCGCCTACACCGCCGCAATAGTAAACCTATTAACCACTAAACCACAAGCCCCCACAACAAAATATACTAAAATAAACTATTAACCCCTAAACCTCTGGACTCCCACATAACTACATAAATTTAAACCTAACCCTAACGTAACCCTAAGCCTAAGTCTAACCCTAACCCCCCCTAACTTAAATATAATTAAAATAAATATAAATTAAACTTACAATTATTACCTAAATAATTCCTATTTAAAACTAAATACCTATAAAATAAAACCTAAGCTAGCTACAAAATAAATAATAGTTACATTGTAGCTATCTTATGTTTTATTTATATTTCACAGGTAAGTTTTAGGGCTGCACGATTAATTGCATATGCAATTTAAAACCGTGATTAATAGCCGCTATTTAAAAACCGCGAGAGTTGCAATTTTTTGCTTAAAAAAAAATCCTCAGAAGTGGCTGTAATGCATTGATTTGTATGTGATTTCTTGCAAACCAGCTCCATCTAGTGGTTGCTTTTAGCACACATTTGTAAAATGGCTGTTTTACTTTCACTTTTTGATCTCAGTAGCAGCTGGCCAGCTGATCAATCAAGAAGTCTAAAAGCAGAGCCCATGCAGGAATGAAGAGGAGGGAAAGCCACTTATATTTCCCCCTAGGGACGTCTGCAGTCTGAAACTTAGGGTATGTAATCCTTATGGAACCTCCCACACAATCCCCTGCTCTCTGAGAAATTACTCAAATACATAGCAGATGCAGTTAACCCCACAGCTGCCAAAAAGGCTAAAACTGCAGTCCCCTCTGCTGCTGGGTTAACTTAACTGCATCTAAAATGTATTTGATATCAGAAAGGCACAGCATTTCTGAAAGGAGCAACCCCCCCACCCCTACTGCTAGTATGCCTGTATTGGATTCCTGGACAGGAGCAGGGATTTGTATTTTTATGCTCCAAGAATGTATTGGACACTTAGAAACATGTACATTAAGATTCTGTAGTGTTAAATACACTTTTTAATGCAAAATGAAGGTGTTATAGTCATTTATATGAAAATCGCGATCACGTTTTTTTTCCAAAAAATCTCAATTTTTTTTTTGCTCATATCACCCAGCCCTAGTAAGTTTGTACTTATGTTAACTAGGTAGACTAGTTAGTAAATAGTTATTAACTATTTACTAACTACCTAGCTAAAATAAATACAAAGTTACCTATAAAATAAAACCTAACCTGCCTTACAATAAAACCTAACATTACAATAAAATAAATTAAATTAATAAAATACAATTATCAACATTACAAAAAATAAACACTAAATTACACAAAATAAAAGCAAAACTATCAAAAATAAAAACAAATTACTCCTAATATAATAGCTCTATTAAAATATAAAAGCCCCCCCCAAATAAAAAAAAACCCTAGCCTACACTAAACTACCAATGGCCCTTAAAAGGGCCTTTTGCGGGGCATTGCCCCAAAGAAATCAGCTCTTTTACCTGCAAAAAAAAACCAACAGTAAAACCCACCACCCACACAACCAAACCCCCCCAAATAAAATTCTATCTAAATAAACCTAATAACCTAATAAATGCCTGAAAAGGGCATTTGGATGGGCATTGCCCTTAAAAGGGCATTTAGCTCATTTACATTGCCCAAACTCTAAGCTAAAAATAAAACCCACACAATAAACCCTTAAAAAAACCTAACACTAACCCCCGACGATCCACTTACAGTTTTCGAAGACTGGACATCCATCCTCATCCAGGTGGCAGAAGTCTTCATCCAAGCGGGCAGAAGTCCTCATTGAGCCGGCAGAAGTCTTCATCCAAGCGGGCAGAAGTCTTCATACAGACGGTATCTTCTATCTTCATCCTTCTTCAAGACATCCGGCGTGGAGCATCCTCTTCTTCCGATGGTCGCTGAAGAATGAAGTTTCCCTTTAAGTGACGTCATCCAAGATGGCGTCCCTTACATTCTGATTGGCTGATAGAATCAGCCAATAGGAATTAAAGGGGAAAAATCCTATTGGCTGTTGCAATCAGCCAATAGGATTGAGCTTGCATTCTATTGGCTGATTGGAAAAGCCAATAGAATGCAAGCTTAATCCTATTCGCTGATTGGATTAGCCAAAAGGTTGAAAGCTCAATCCTATTGGCTGGGAGGTGATTTAATGACGCTTTTGTCATTTGTTAATTTCCCTATAGTGCTGAAAACTCGTAATCTAGCTGTCTAGCTGTGAATTTGGTGTTTGTGCTGTGTTCCATATCATATATACCCATTAACTAACTGCCAATAACAATACTTTATCCATGGGGCGTTATTGATGAAACTGTTTATAGGGAACACAACAGAAACTCAAAGTATTCTTGACAAAGTCCCGTCAATCTGGACGAAATGCGCAGAAGTCTTTGCACAGCATTTTTGTCCCTGTGAGGCAACCATAGATCCTCATTGCATAGAGATTTTCGATTGGTTCTAGCTGAGGGCATGTTCTTTCTAACTTCCACAGCGGAATCTCTTCGAGCGGCAAGCGGTAAAGAACGGTACCGGATAACACCTATGGACTACCTTGCTGGGAGTTACTTTCCTTATGGACCACGGATACAACTACCAGTGGATACTTGAACTGTATTGTATCCAAATTGTGAAGTCTATGACGGCATTTGCATTTGCAGCTCGTTTTATCATCTATCTTGTAAGTTTGTTATTTATGTGTGTTTTATTAATAAAATGGTACTCTGCATTTGAATCTTGTCCACACTTCTCTCCTCCTGTTTTTGTATAGATTATCTTGTTATGGGCATTTTGGAGTAATCCGTAATAAAAGGAGCTGCAGGACTGCATGGATTCACCTATACATCCAATTGGAGTGAGTATTGGATTCTTACCAACATCGGACCTGTTCTATTCACATATGCCATATTGATGGACTATATACATTGAACCCTGGTTTTGTTATTATTGTTTTTTGTTATACACTGGATGCTCATATGTAGTATTGTGTATTGTTTTAATCTTCTATATTTGTATTTGTGTACTTTTGACTATATTCTAGCACTTACAGCGCTACTTTTTGTGTGTTTACATACAACCTATTTTTTACATATATATCCTTCCTATAAGTAGCAGCAGTTTGTTCTAGATTCACCATGGAAGATGCCATTAATGCATTAATGCATCTGAGGTTATTAATAATATTGGTATCAATGATACTGGTAGGATAACATCTAATTCATTTGGTAATAATAATTCTGGAATCAATAGGCAACGTTCATCAAACCTATTAGAGGGGAATACATTAGGGGCCCATTGTAAAGATCATATCCAATTATTTAGAGATCTTGAGAAACTCCTAATGAAAGATGCAAAAGGGTGGCAGGATGTAATGCTTTTGGACAATTATATCCTCCATGATGTTATCCCTAGAGGGCTAAGGATTTTTAAATTTCCAGCATTTAACTTAGATGAAGTTGAATATTAATTGAAATGGGAGCAAATTTTGCATAATTGTTCTAAGGCACTAATTAGACTACTCATTAAATATATAGAATACAAATTGGAATCCCTAAATTCAGATATAGACCAAATTGTTATTACGATACAGCCCTTTGAAAATATAAAAAAATGGAAAGATCTAAATAACAATATTCAAATGAGGGTTGATACTTTTTCCAATGAATTGAAATCAAATAAAACCAAAAAATTACAGAGAGATCTGGAAGATTTTAAAATAGATCAGGTTTCTTCATATAGGAAAAAAGTAACATCTGGGAATACATCTAACAATATATCTGATAGTTATCCATTAACATAATCAGAACAAGGGAATATGAAGTATGCCTCCACACTACCTAGTTATAAGAAAGATTTCAACATTAAGAACTCTTATGGCAATCAGAATAGGAACAAAAATAAAAATAACAATACAAATAAACACAAGGGGAATAATTATGGATGGAATACCCCCAAAGGTAAATCTGCCACTACTGCACAGGTTGCTCCTAGAGAATCTGAAGTTCCATTTGAGAATAGATTTTCCAGTTTGAGTAAACACCCTAATCACCATGTTGGTCCCAAAAGGGAGCTAGACCTAAATCAGATTATCAGAACTGTCATTTTACACCGAAATCAGCTAATAATACTAATAATAGAAGTGACAATCAACATTTTTTAGTGGTTCCCCTGGAGACAACAGGGGGGAGGTCACATGAAAGAACCCCACTATTGCAAACAACAAGGGGGGGGGGGGTTATGAAAGACAATCAACTATTCAAACCATTAAATTAAAGAAACTCAAAAGACCTTTGGATGAAAGAGATCTAGAGGAAGTAGAGGGGGAATTAAATCAAGTAAAAAGAAACAAAGAGAGATGGAATTAGAACAAGGGAGTAAGATAATATTCAATCTTTCAGATAGAATGTTTTCTGATCATGAATTGAAATTACTGACTAAAGGTCTAAACTTTGCCCCTACAAACTTTTCAAATTATTTTGATTTGTATATTGATATTCAATGCTTCATTAGGAAAGTTACATTGAAGCGTTATTTTACTAAAAGTACTATATCTGATCATTTGGAGAGTCAAGTTACTCTAAACAATGTTGATTTTGACACTATAATATGTTTTGGAGGGTCTAGAGAATAATTCAGGTACAGAGAATATTCAGGTTGATCTGGATCTGTCAGGTTTATCTATGTTTGCAGATGAGGAAGATTTCCCAATCATACATTGTTCTCTTAAGAGTAAATCTATTTTTTATCTGATCCATAGTCAAACTGAATATATCAAAATATTTAATAGATTAGTGTGCCAAGATATAGATTCTTTGTCCAAGATACCCCAGTATCAGCCACAATACTGTAGTGATAATCTCTCAAAGGAAGAAAGACTAGCTCTGAAAACCTTAAGTGATATGACTGATATTATATTCAGAGCTGCGGACAAAGTCGGAGGTATCATTGTACAAAATAGGAGGAAATATTTGAATGAAGCATATCACCTTATCAATGACATTGATACATAATCACATTTAACCCCACTGACAATTATAGAAAGGAACTATTTGTATTTTTATCTGAGGCTAAAGCCTTAAATATTGTAAATATGTATGAATTTAAATTTTTATATGAGTTTGCTCCTAAAATAGTGAGTTTTTAACACTTACCTAAAGTCCACAAGGATCCTTTTAATCCACCGTGTAGGCTAATTGTCTCTGGGGTATGCTCTTTGTGTGATAATTTGTCGAAGTATATCGACTTTTATTTGCAACCTCTAGTCATATCCACTAGAGCCTATTTCAGAGACACAATATATGTCATAAATAAATTGAAAGGTTTAGCTTGAAATCACGATTTTATTTGGATCACTTGCGATGCCGCTGCTCTATATACCAGCATACCTCATGAACAAGGTATAGCAGCGGCCAAGCACTTTTTAGATAAGAGTCATCTAGCGAGATCTCAGATTCAATTTATTTTAGATGCTATTTATTTTATTCTGAGACATAATTATTTTTTATTTGAAGAAATATATTACAAATAAGTACAAGGCACGGCGATGGGGACCACTTTTATCCCATCGTATGCCAATCTATATATGTACAAATTTGAAGACACCATGATCTAAAATAATAATCCTTATATACAGAACATTATTAAATATTATAGATTTATTGATGATATCTTACTAGTTTGGCAGGGCTCTAGGGAGGAAATAGATACATTTATTTCATATATGAATAATAATTCCTACAATTTAAAATTTACTTATGAGAGTTCTCCGGAATCAATTACTTTTTTAGATTTGACCCTTTATCATGATACAAATACAAATAATGTATGTGCTAAAAACTTTCATAGACCCACAGACAGGAACAGCCTTCTTAATGCAAAAAGCAGCCATATAAACAATGGAAAAGAAATATCCCACTAGGTCAATATCAGAGGATCAGGCATAATTGTAGCAACAAAGAGGATTTTATTAAAGAAGCTGATATTTTAACCAATTTTTTTTTAGAAAAGGGATATAATCCAAATTTGCTGGATGCGACTAGAAATAAAGTGGCAGATATGGATAGGTCACAACTTATAAAAAATCAGTCCAACAGAACACATGTAGGGAAACAACAAAAAGAAAACAGTTTGAAGTTTATAACCAGATACAGTAATCAACATCATAAAATTAAATATATTCTCAACAAACATTGGGAGGTGCTAAAATTGGATCCTGTATTGAATAATATTCTGGGTGATAGGCCAGAGGTAGTCTTTAGGAACAATAAGGACATTAAAAATTATATTGCTCCAACTAAAGTAAGACAACCGGCACAAGTAGGATCTCTAACGAGTTGGTGTGGAGCATCTGTGGGTTTATACCTTGTAAACAGAAAGATTGTGTTATGTGTCCTTGTATAGACAATAACCATGCATCTGTTTCCAATTTTGCTGGAAGTAGATCCTATAAGTGTAAGACTAGGTGCACCTGCCACACAACGTATGTGGTTTATCAACTAAACTGTAAATGTGGCAAAATTTACGTTGGTAGAACGAAAAGGAAAATTAAGTACAGACTTAGAGAACACATTAGGAACATTGAATCAGGATTCGAAAATCACAGTGTTTCCTATCACTTTAAATTATGTCATAACCAAAATCCTATGGATCTTAATATTAAAATTGTAGAGTGGGTTGCCCCTGACAAATGGGATGCAAACATATTACTCAAACTTAGACAAAGGGAAACATATTGGATTAAGACTTTGGATTGTCTTGAGCCCAAGGGGTTAAACATTGAATTAGACATCGAAGCCTTTTTGTAAGCCTTATAGGTAATAGTAATATATATTTTCTACATCAATATTAAGTGGTCTTTGATTATATTCTATATTGCTATTTTGTCTTTAGAGACTTTTAGGTAGTATGTTCAAATATAGTTTTCTTTTATATATATGACTCTTATTATTCTTTGTTCTATGTATTTTATCCCATGTTTTATTTTATTACACGTAATGATATGCATATTTAATATCTATTATGTATTTTAAAGTAAGAACAAAATTGTTCATTTTTTATGAATTATAGGTAATATATATATATATATATATATATATATATATATATATATATATATATATATATATATTATGTGCTATTGAATGTAGTAATTCTCATTATTTGGTGTTTGTGTTGTGTTCCATATCATATATACCCATTAACTAACTGTCAATAACAATACTTTATCCATGGGGGTGTTATTGATTAAACTGTTTATAGGGAACACAATGGAAACTCAAAGTATTCTTGACATAATCCCGTCGATCGGGACGAAACGCATAGAAGTCTTTGCACAGCATTTTTGTCCCTGTGAGACAACCATAGATCCTTGCTGCATAGAGGTTTCCGATTGGTTCTAGCCGAGGGTGTGTTCTTTATAACTTCCAAAGCGGAATCTCTTTGAGTGGCAAGCGTTAAAGAACTTTATCGGATAACACCTATGGACTACCTTGCTGGAAGTTACTTTCCTTATGGACCATGGATACAACGACCAGTGGATACTTGTACATGATTGTATCCAAATTGTGGAGTCTACGATAGCATTTGCAGTCGATGTGCTAATTTTATCATCTATCTTGTGAGTTTATTATTTATGTGTGTTTTATTAATAAACTGGTACTCTGCATTTGAATCTTGTCCGCGCTTCTCTCCTCCTGATTTTGTATAGACTAATTGCAGCTGTTTAGATCATTTGACCTGCACTCTTTATTGTGATGCAGATAACTTTATAACATAGCACTATTATTTCAATGTTTACTAAAAAATAATATGCAAAATATACTTGCAAGGAACATTTCTTGCATAGAACATACCAATATGTCTATATTAATATTTACAATCAACTAGTTCTCCCATTCATCCAAGTCATCTGCAAAATTGTAATTGATCAGTGAAGAAAACTATGAAAGTAAGAACATAACAGAATGAGGCAAATCTTTCTTGCCTAGTGATCATTATTAGTATGACACTCATTTGACAGCTATATGATACAAAAAAAAATCCTTTTTCTAATGAAGGATGCGTATAATATATATTTTATGAAGAAAAGGATAATCTTTCAGATGAGTGGGTAACATGGCCAAAAGAAATAGAGTCAGATTAGGAGCGGAGTGCAAAATTACGCTTATGTGACCACAATATTTTTGCGCTCCACTCCCAATACCAGTACACGTAATTGCGCGCTGGTATTTAAAGTGCAGCTCAATGTGAATGTGACCTCGTGTTCACATTGCTAGGAAGTTATGGGTTCAATAAAGCGCGTTTCCATAGGCTCCAATGGAAGCCTCGTTCTCATGCCGTGATACACGGCATGAGAACCTAGCACAGTGAAGGGGTTACGTTGCGCAGCAATGGGCAGCAAATAAAAATATATATGTATATGAATATTAATACATATATTAACAAATAAATATATATGTATATAAGCACTGTAATGGCTGATTATCATGTAATCGCAAATGGGCAAATTTCCCTGTTTGCGGGCATGCAATAAATTAGCACTCCCCTTGTATTCTAGCCCATAATGTTTTTAAATAAAAAAAAATGCAGACTCCTCCAATAAAGTACCTTTTATAACCCATTATTCTTCGGAATATAAGTACATTTGTTATATTGAAAAGAGAATATTGTTAATTCTTACATTAGTTGTTTAACTAAGTATGTGGTCTGACTTACAACCTGTTGTAACTATTCTTCCTAATACATGTGGTGGACAAAAAGCCAAATTTTAATGATTACTTTTTGCAGCATCTATGAAACTTGGAGGGACTTACAATATTTCAGTAGCTTTACATGTTAGAAAGTGTGGAATTAAGCATTTTGTATTTTATTTTATTGGACTGAATTAATTTCTAGGTCAAAGACAGATGGATGTAAACTGCTTATTCTAAATAAGAAAAGAATAATGGTAGGTTTTCCAGATACTAGAAATCTAAAGTTTTTTTTAAATTATTTGTTTAATAAAATGGGGTTACAAAGGAGTTTGAACCTTTCTTCTATAATTCTGTAGAATCAAATTACATCTGTGTTAGTTATAAGGTGTTTTTGCATTTTAATTTTTTTTTAAAAATTATAATATCTGTGCCTTATAATTGCTCCAACCTCTACTATACAACAAAGTTAATTTTAAACAATGCGGCTTTAAAACATACTTTATAATGATCCAGTTTCCAGATTTTAATTTTTATAAATTTCATGATCTATCCACACTTTAACCACCAGGCACTTATTTTCAGCGACATTTTTTTCCTAACACCCCACTCCCACCAACTATATCCCCAAAATACTGCCTGGTGCAGTTATTTTATTAAAAAATAAAAATGTTAATTTCATAAGTGCTAATTGCTACCATGAGCTTGCGGTCTCAATAACTAACCACTTGTAATGGCTGGTTATTTATCACGCCCGCAAATGGGGAAATTTGCCCATTTTGCGAGTGTGCGGTAAATTAGCGCTCCACTTGAAATCTAGCCCATTATCTTCTGTGCAACCTTGTGCAAAGAACAACAAACAATCTGGTATTACAAGTAGATGGTAGGGTATGGGCAAATGTTTTGCAACATTCAAAAAAAGGAAATTAATTTTAACACATTCGTTCTTTTGTTTAAAATTTTGAATGTTTGTACAACATTCAAACATTCGTTTAATGTAATAATATTTTTAATGCTTTCTTCAAATGTAATATTCGATTAGAATTATGCAATATTAAAATTTTTACATTTTAAATTGATATATTTCTTATAGTATTTCTTATGTTCTCTTTAAATGTAATATTTGAATTATGTAATATTCTAAACAGAAACAGTCAAATGTATATATTTGTATCTATTATGTATTAATATACGGGTAGATTTAGAGCCAAAGGGGTGCGTTAGCTATGCATGCTTTTTTTCCCCCGCACCTTTTAAATACCGCTGGTATTTAGAGTTCACAGAAGGGCTGCGATAGGCTCCAAAAAGGGAGCGTAGAGCATAATTTACCGCCACTGCAACTCTAAATACCAGCGGTACTTACGGACGCGGCCAGCTTCAAAAACGTGCACGTGCACTATTCCCCCATAGGAAACAATGGGGCCGTTTGAGCTGAAAAAACCTAACACCTGCAAAAAAGCAGCGTTCAACTCCTAACGCAGCCCCATTGTTTCCTAAGGGGAAACACTTCCTAAGTCTGCACCTAACACCCTAACATGTACCCCGAGTCTAAACACCCCTAACCTTACACTTATTAACCCCTAATCTGCCACCCCCGCTATCGCTGACACCTGCATATTTTTTTTAACCCCTAAGCTGCCGCTCCGTACACCGCCACAACCTACATTATCCCTATGTACCCCTAATCTGCTGCCCCTAACACCGCCGACCCCTATATTATATTTATTAACCCCTAATATGCCCCCCACAACGTCACCGCCAGCTACTTACAATAATTAACCCCTAATCTGCCGACCGGACCTCACCGCTACTATAATAAAGTTATTAATCCCTAATCCGCCTCACTCCCGCCTCAATAACCCTATAATAAATGGTGTTAACCCCTAATCTGCCCTCCCTAACATCACCGACACTTAACTTCAAGTATTAACCCCTAATCTGCTGACCGGACCTCACTGCTACTCTAATAAATGTATTAACCCCTAAAGCTAAGTCTAACCCTAACACTAACACCCCCCTAAGTTAAATATAATTTTTATCTAACGAAATAAATTAACTCTTATTAAATAAATTAATCATATTTAAAGCTAAATACTTACCTGTAAAATAAACCCTAATATAGCTACAATATAACGAATAATTATATTGTAGCTATTTTAGGATTAATATTTATTTTACAGGCAACTTTGTAATTATTTTAACCAGGCACAATAGCTATTAAATAGTTAATAACTATTTAATAGCTACCTAGTTAAAATAATTACAAAATTACCTGTAAAATAAATCCTAACCTAAGTTACAATTAAACCTAACACTACACTATCAATAAATTAATTAAATAAAATACCTACAATTATCTACAATTAAATAAACTAACTAAAGTACAAAAAATAAAAAAAGAACTAAGTTACAAAAAATAAAAAAATAATTTACAAACATATTAAAAATATTACAACAATTTTAAGTTAATTACACCTACTCTAAGCTCCCTAATAAAATAACAAAGCCCCCCAAAATAAAAAAATGCCCTACCCTATTCTAAAATTAAAATTGAAAAGCTCTTTTACCTTACCAGCCCTTAAAAGGGCCTTTTGCAGGCCATGCCCCAAAGAAAACAGCTCTTTTGCCTGTAAAAATAAACACAATACCACCCCCCAACATTACAACCCACCACCCACATACCCCTAATCTAATCCAAACCCCCCTTAAATAAACCTAACACTAAGCCCCTGAAGATCTTCCTACCTTGTCTTCACCACGCCGGGTATCACCGATCGGTCCTCCAGAGGCTCCCGAAGTCTTCATCCTATCTGGCAAGAAGAAGTCCAGAAGAGGCTCCAAAGTCTTCATCCTATCCGGGCAGAAGAGGAGATCCGGACCGGCAAACATCTTCATCCAAGCGGCATCTTCTATCTTCATCCATCAGACGACGAGCGGCTCCATCTTCAAGACCTCCGGCGCAAATCCATCCTCTTCTTCCTACGTCCTAACACAGAATGAAGGCTCCTTTAAGGGACGTCATCCAAGATGGCGTCCCTCGAATTCCAATTGGCTGATAGGATTCTATCAGCCAATCGGAATTAAGGTAGGAAAATTCTGATTGGCTGATAGAATCAGCCAATCATATTCAAGTTCAATCTGATTGGCTGATTGGATCATCCAATTGGATTGAACTTGAATCTGATTGGCTGATTCCATCAGCCAATCAGAATTTTCCTACCTTAATTCCGATTGGCTGATAGAATCCTATCAGCCAATCGGAATTCGAGGGACGCCATGTTGGATTCATTCTGTGTTAGGACGTCGGAAGAAGAGGATGGATCCGCGCCGGAGGTCTTGAAGATGGAGCCGCTCGTCGTCTGATGGATGAAGATAGAAGATGCCGCTTGGATGAAGATGTTTGCCGGTCCGGATCTCCTCTTCTGCCCGGATAGGATGAAGACTTTGGAGCCTCTTCTGGACTTCTTCTTGCCGGATAGGATGAAGACTTCAGGAGCCTCTGGAGGACTGATCGGTGATACCCGGCGTGGTGAAGACAAGGTAGGAAGATCTTCAGGGGCTTAGTGTTAGGTTTATTTAAGGGGGGTTTGGGTTAGATTAGGGGTATGTGGGTGGTGGGTTGTAATGTTGGGTGTGGTATTGTGTTTATTTTTACAGGCAAAAGAGCTGTTTTCTTTGGGGCATGCCCCGCAAAAGGCCCTTTTAAGGGCTGGTAAGGTAAAAGAGCTTTTCAATTTTAATTTTAGAATAGGGTAGGGCATTTTTTTTATTTTGGGGGGCTTTGTTATTTTATTAGGGGGCTTAGAGTAGGTGTAATTAGCTTAAAATTGTTGTAATATTTTTAATATGTTTGTAAATTATTTTTTTATTTTTTGTAACTTAGTTCTTTTTTTATTTTTTGTACTTTAGTTAGTTTATTTAATTGTAGATAATTGTAGGTATTTTATTTAATTAATTTATTGATATTGTAGTGTCAGGTTTAATTGTAACTTAGGTTAGGATTTATTTTACAGGTAATTTTGTAATTATTTTAACTAGGTAGCTATTAAATAGCTATTAACTAAGTTGCCTGTAAAATAAATATTAATCCTAAAATAGCTACAATATAATTATTCGTTATATTGTAGCTATATCAGGGTTTATTTTACAGGTAAGTATTTAGCTTTAAATAGGATTAATTTATTTAATAAGAGTTAATTTATTTTGTTAGATAAAAATTATATTTAACTTAGGGGGGTGTTAGTTTTAGGGTTAGACTTAGCTTTATGGGTTAATACATTTATTATAGTAGCGGTGAGGTCCGATCGGCAGATTAGGGGGTAATAATTGAAGTTAGGTGTCGGCGATGTTAGGGAGGGCAGATTAGGGGTTAATACTATTTATTATAGGGTTATTGAGGCGGGAGTGAGGCGGATTAGGGGTTAATTATTGTAGGTAGGTGGCGGAGACATTTTGGGGGGCATATTAGGGGTTAATAAATATAATATAGGGGTCGGCGGTGTTAGGGGCAGCAGATTAGGGGTACATAGGGATAACGTAGGTGGTGGCGGTTTGCGGTCGGCAGATTAGGGGTTAAAAAAAATTAATAGAGCGGCGGCGATGTGGGGGGACCTCCGTTTAGGGGTACATAGGTAGTTTATGGGTGTTAGTGTACTTTAGAGCACAGTAGTTAAGAGCTTTATGAACCGGAGTTAGCCCAGAAAGCTCTTAACTCCTGGCTTTTTTCTGCAGCTGGAGTCTTGTCGTTAGATTTCTAACGCTCACTTCAGCCAAGACTCTAAATACCGGCGTTAGAAAGATCCCATTGAAAAGATAGGATACGCAAATGGCGTAGGGGGATCTGCGGTATGGAAAAGTTGCGGCTGCAAAGTGAGCATTAGACCCTTACCTACACAACTCTAAATACCAGCGGTAGCCCAAAACCAGCATTAGGAGCCTCTAACGCTGGTTTTGACGGCTAACGCAGAACTCTAAATCTAGGCGTTACTAAATTCCCTACCACATGAACTTCTGAATAGTATTTGTTAAATCGAATGTTGCATTTGAAATTTCAAATGTGGACATTCGATTTAATTATGAACAATCGAAAACAAAAGTAACATTCGAAAACAGGAAAAAGCATTCAATTACCAAATTTTAATGGATCATCATTCTTATCAACATTCGATGGTTCAAAACGAATGTCAACAGGACTATTTGTTCTACCATGTTTTTCTTTGAAGAACATTAAAACGTTTTTTAAAATTGTATTTTCTATCTAAATCATGAAAGAAAATTTGGGGTTTTATGTCCCTTTAAATATTGTAACTAACTCAGCTTTGCTGAAACTTTTTTTAGAGTGCCGTATACTTTTAATGAATAGGACAGGCAGCTATTAGCACACTTGTATTACAAATGGTAAAGTGCTCAAGTGCAATATAAAACCTGCTGTAAAATTTAGGGTTTTTTTTAAATTTATTTAAGACCTGAAGTAAAGTATCATTATTATTAATAATATACTGTAGCACAGAATTACATGAAGATCTCCATTACTTGCACACCATCAACTTAGCACTAGAGTGATATCAAACATGACTTTTACTGCACAACTCATACAAGTCTATTATGTGAGGGTTAGCACACCCTAGATAATTGCTTGAGTGATACAAATATAATATGGACTTGTAATATGAGCTCAAAAATAGAAGCACTATGATTGGTGCTCGAGCAATGTTAATGCACATTAGTGCTAATATTGTTGTGCTCCACTTGTAATCTAGGCTTTAGTTTTCAAAAGACCAGTATTGTGTTCCTTTAAGCACTTGGGCAATGAAGGCATTGAGTAGAGAGAAGCTCCTTACTATTCAGATGATTTTTTATTTTTTTTAAATTCCAAATTTTTGGGGTTATCTAGGATTGTAAATGTTAAAGTATTATTAACAGCTGCAGATGAGCTCAATCACAAGCAGAACATCTTCAATGCTTATGGGCAGCACTGTGCCAGTCCTGTTTTGGTGATAACAATACAATTTCAGGATTATTAAAAGCACATTTACAAGGCCATTTTCAGTTAGCAAATGTTAACAAGCATTACTAGGACAATATTGGATGACATTAGGAAGCACTGTCCCCAAACAAAAACAAACACTATCAGCTTAATCAATTAAATAAAAAATGTATAATAAACACTTTTACACTAATGCAAATTATCCAAACACGCATGTCATTTATACCTATAATGACCCACTAAATAAACATACGCAAATCTCTATAGTTTTGGACCACAACCAGTGGCGGTTCTATGGGGGTGTTAAGGGGTGCTATGCACCACCAAATCTATGTGTAGCACCCCAGTTGTGCTGCAAAGGGCTCCATATATTATGTGTGCTGTGTCTTCAACATTTTTTTTCTAGCCCCCAAAGAGAGTTGCCATATTGCCGCTTTAAGGGAGAACACTTATGAAAAATACATGTCAGGGGCTGTTTAAAGAAATGTTTGATGAATGCTGGATTATAACAACCCTGACATAAGTATTTTGCATATGTGTCCTTCCTTAAAGCGACAATATGGCAACCCTATCCCAAAATAATAAGATCTAGAACTGCCACTGACCACAACAGGTTCATAGCATGCATGTCACATATTAGCATCGCTAAACACTATTACAAGAGATAAATCAACATGGCCCTTCAATCTGTTTTGTAATTGCTACACTCTTGAAATCACCATTTTGCTTGTCAATAGTACATATCTGATTTTTGATTAAGAGATTGAGAGTTTAACAATGCAGATAATGATTTTGTACAGACTGTAACAAATCTGAGTTTCAGTGGTGTTAAATGGACAGAAAACACCTTGGTATTTTATATTAGATGTTTACTTATGAGTAATGAAACAACTTTGCATTATACTTTTATTTATTTATTTTGCCCTCTTTCTCATTTCATTTACCTCTGTGTGACTAGACTTGCTGTCTGCACACTAAAGCGATGATTGGTTCCTCCAAATAAGGCACATGATGGGTGGAGTTTGGCTACTGAAAAGCAATTGCTGTAAAAAGGATGTTGATGTTTAAATTTTACTGATATGTTATTTTATAGCAAGACAACAGAATTATATTGTAATTACAAGGTGTTTACTGTCCCTTTAATGGAAGAAGCATTTTAGGATTGTTTTTACTACAAATTGTTATCTGCCGAAAATGAGCGCAAGATTGTAATCAAGCGCAAAATATGATAATATATAAACACCAATTAATCAGAATCTAACAGCAGCACAATTGTATACATGAACCAACTTTTAGAATACGGATACAAATAGGTTGCTCGTGTTATTATTTCTGTTTACATTTGATAGTTTTCATATTTTCTGTAGAGATCCATGCAGAAAAATTATATCAATTTTTCCATAACCTTGAAAATTTCACATTGTCATCCATCACAGTGATTTATAAAATTGAGCACAAAAGTAACAGCATCAATCATTTTATTCATATTGTCTATTAAGAAGATAAGAAACTATGAATGTTATATACATTATTAAAATTATGTTGATAAATCTGCAAAGATTGCTCAAAATGTTTTTTTAGTAATCTCTCACAAGCTTGAGATATTTGTGCTACACATATGACTACATCTGTGGCATTGGTAGTATCTGTAAAGTTACTTGGTCATAGTGAAATGCAGTTTCTAATATTTTTTTTTTTTTAAAAAAAGGTCTCATTTAGATTTAAGTTCCATACTGCTAATTTTAATATTCCAAAGAGATAATGGTCTTAATGTACTAAGTGGTGTATGCTACTTTTCAGCCCTTGCATGTACAAGCCCGATTTCCACAATGTAGCAAGCTGCAGTCTTCTGCTGTTTCATTCCCTCCCCATCACATCTAAGTCGGCAGATATTAGAGATGTGCATTTGTTTTCCTATAAAGGCACATTCGTGATAAAAATCAGATTTTTTTGTTTCATTTCAAAACTAATATCCGAATAAATGCACCAATGAAAATGAAAGAAAACAAAAAAAAAATACTGACAAAATTGTCAATATTCAGTAGTTTACTTTAGTTTTTATGGGGTTAATACTTACATGTATTCTCTCCAGAGCACATTAAAGGGAAATGAAAGCTAACATTTTTCTTTCCTTATTAAGATAGAGTATACATTTTTAAACAACTTTCCAATTTACGTCTATTATCAATTTAAATTCAGTCTCTTCATCTATTTTTTTTTTAAGGGACAACAACGCACCACTGGGAGCAAGCAAAACACATCAATAAGCCAATGATAAGAGGTATATTTGTGCAGCCACCAATCAGCAGCTGGCTCCCAGCTCCTGAGCCTATCTAGATATGCTTGTCAACAGCAGATACCAAGAGTTTAAAGCAAAATAGATAATATAAGTATATATTGGGAAGTTGTTTAAAATTGAATTCTCTATCTGAATCATGAAAGAAAATGTTGGGGTTTCATGTTCTTATAAGTTAAGTATTACAGCTACAGGTGAACTTTTTAAGCAATATCGCAAATGCGCTAACTAGTACACAGATTACAAAGTAATAAAGTTTAAAATATAAATAAAATATTTGAAATGAAGCTCACCTTATGTGTCAACGCGTTTCGGCCCTGTATCTGGGCCTTTTGCAAGACAAGTCTTGAAAAAGGCCCAGATACAGGGCCGAAATGCGTTGACACATAAGGTGAGCTTCATTTCAAATATTTTATTTATATTTTAAACTCTATTGCACTATGTTATTATTTTTCATTTACAGGTACTCAGAAATGAATGTGAGAATTCTCGGATAACTCCGGATTTCTATCTCTCTTTTTTTTTTTTATAAATTTTATATACTGTTTTGCTCATTGAAGAAATATCCCATCATTCAAACTTCGGATTTTCACAACACAGCTGTTTTGGATCACATTTGGATTTATATTTTTATATATTTTTATATTTTTGATATTTATATTTTTGTTTTTTTATTATAATATTATAATATTCTTCTTTTTCTCAACATCACATCTTTTGAACGTCACCAAGCACAAGGCACTTTATAAACTACTTTTTGGTTCTACACCCACAAGGATTACCACACATTTGATGAACTTTTTTAGACACTATTAGGTCTCCTACCTAGTCTTTATACCTATGGGTATTCATTTAACTAATCACTCATTCATTTATGTGGATTGTGAAATATCAATCACTATGTTAATTATCTAGATCGTTTAGTATATAATACCCCTATCTGTGTTATCTATGTATTTATTGTAACTGTATTTAATTTAACAGTATTTAATTCAATAGTGTTAATAGTTTGATCATTGTATCTCATTGATTCCCATTCCCTGTTATATCATGAATTCAGGGTCTTTTTAAGCTTCATTTGAAGCTAATTTTTATGTATACATTGTTTTATTAAATTATTCCTTGCCTTATTTCATATTAGGCGCTCCTTAGCATTTCTTACATATATCTATTTCCCAAGGGTGAGCTAGGAACCCTTTGCTCTGAGGTGCTATAGGAATTTGTTAGCGCTGATAGGTATTCCCAAGTTTGTAAACACAGATATATGACAGACAACATTGTTTAGAACAAAAAAAGGAACTTGTAAATATGTTTGCAAAAGATTTCTGACATAACACACACATATATATATATATATATATATATATATATATATATATTCACAAGTATGTGCTAGGATATATGTACAAATTCTAGCATTAATATTAATTTAAAAAAATAAATAAAAAATATGACGCCTGGAAATACAATTACACATTAATTTCTGTGAAAGTATTATATAACAAATCAATATAAAAAAACTTTCTATGAGATATTGTTTGTTGAGGTATAAATCAATCTATTTCTTGAACATTAACAGATGAAAAATAAAAGATTAGCTTTAGAGAAATGTGCTTGTTCATGGACAGTAATGAAATGGTATAAATAAAGTTGGGAAAACCCTGAATAACTGTGACATCGATGACTGTTAGTTAACACCAGTCCGAACTGTCCGATGCTCTTCACACCATACTTGACACGCATGTTTTTGACGGCTTTTTTGATAAATATGGAAAACGTATTCAGGTCTGCGATGTCTGGCGAATGCAACATAGTTGATGCTTTGATAAATAGGCCCCCTAGTGTAAGGTATAAGGGTTAGTTCACCAAGTTCACCAAACACATAAAAAAACACATTAAAATAAACTGTAAAACTGATGTATACCCTTTTCTGATAAAAAAAATATTTCATATAAATATTATTTTTGTTTTATAAAACTTAAAAGGGTTAATGACAAGGTATTTGACTGAAAGGGCTATAATGTTATATGTCTAAATATGTGTATGTATATGCTTCTGTGCAATGTGTGCGTGCACTGGTATTACTAAGTTGAGCGCAAATATTGCCTTACCATAAGATATATTTGGCACTCAATTTGTAATCAAGCCCTTAGTTTGTTTTGCTTAAGTCAATTATCTGCAAGTTTGCAATGCTTAATTTAAAAGACCTTGAAAGATTAAGACACTTCCAATTATTTGCTTAGCCTGCACCCCATTGTGCCATAGGGCTGTATAAATGATTGCCTGCTTTTCAGGCTATCTATGTGTCAGTATATTTATGAAAATCTTAGCAGTGCTATCCAATTAATATATATAAGTTTATGGCAGGGTTATAAACACAATACAAAGAAATAGAAACCCTTATCAACCATGCACCTACTAGACCATACAATTAATATAAATATCTGAATTCTTTTATTTAGTTAATATCCATAAACATATTGAACTATATTTGCAATAAAAGGAAACTAAATAAAAGTTTATATGCGTTAAAACCAACTCTTAAGATATGCTATCCTTCTTACAAAACCCAGAAAAATATACCTTCACAATTCAGCCTTTTATTTATTTAACACAATGGGATTAAAAACCTTTAACATCCAAGCAATACAATTCTAAACAGTGTTTATAAAACAATAGGATAATATATATTCTGCTATTTAACTGCAATTTATCCTAATACAAAATTAACTGACAATATCAGAACTTGCATAGATGAGTTACTTGGTCAATCAGACGCAGATTTAAACAATATATATATATAGGCTGTGAAATGCTAACTTAAAAAGAAAAACACACTGCTTCTTTAAATCTATTAAATGCAAATTAACTATGCATATAACTTATCTTACAAAAACCTTGTATACATCACCCAAATAAACAGCAATCCGGTTCCCAATGTTTTGCAACAGATCCAATTCACCTCAGAAATTCAAAATTGGGGTAAAGCATATGGAATCCAATGGTAGATGTGTGCTTTTGATTAATAACTGCCGCAGTTACTCCTTTCTGGATCAAAATAACACCACCTTTTCTTAGTCTCTATGCTGGGGTTAAATCATCTGCTCTCACCCCTCCCCTTTTTGATTATTTATCAGTCATTGGTGAATATTGGAAACGCCCACGGCCTTGTCTTGGATTAGTTCCTTGCAACTGAACATGGATTGGTTTATTTGGTAAATGTGTTGTCAAGGAAATGCATTCTTGGCAACAACCAATCATCTCATGGTTGCAATTCCGCATCATAACACTAGGTGGCAGCAGACGTACAAACAAACAAATACAACAAGACCATCTCTAACATTTTTAAGCAAGTTAAAAAAAATTTTCTTTCATAAGATGGTTATTTAATCAGATCACACTCTCTGCATTAATCATATATAACCCCAATTACAGATGGTTAATATTAGGTTATTTTTTTCTGATTATTCTGATACCAAATATGTTAAATTACCTTAATATAATAAAATGTTAATAATATAACACTGCCAATTACTAGCCCAAAATGCATCACAACTTTGTCAGCATTCTGGCACTTCTTTGCAAATAACAGCCTATTTTTATTTCAGTATTGTACTGTATTCCAAGTGAATCCTGTCTATGTAGATCTGAAATAAAAAAAATAAATAAATGTCAATAATCACCTCTCCTCAGGTCCACAAACATCCACTCATGTTTTCAAACACACAGAGGCCAAGATATTCATGTTTTCAAAACATATATATATATATATATATATATACATATATATGCACATTCATTTCTATGTAGATTTGAGATTATCTGTCTGAGAAATATAAGCAAAACAGAGGTTATTACACATTTTTGACTGACTAAAACAGTTACCTCCCAAGCTTAGTAAATATCCATGTAATAATAGAGAATTAGACAATTTTCAATTTCTATATTTGATACATTCTGAGGCATGCATTCAAATAGAAAAAAAAATTAATTGATGTCTATTTGCTGCCTGCCAGAGTCACACCTTAGCATTTGTCTGTGTTTTTCAAGGCCTCCATTGCTCCACATGGGGTCAATCCATGAGGAGTTGTAAAAGTCTTTAAAACAGCATATTTCCTGTTTAGCCAGCAGTGCAGATGTGTATTTGATAATTAACACCCATGTGCCTAAAAGCTGCCTCTCCATGATTTTGATCAGTTCCAAAAGGGTAATTCAGACATTTCGTCTCCATATATTTGCCTGTATCCTGAAACTATGTTATATTTTAGTTCCTTGCTAAATTATACAATTGCATAATTTAACATATTGAGTGTGTGAGATCTCCCAGAGATAATCCTTTGTTCTCCTTTCAGCCAAGAATGTCTCCTGTGCAATTGGAGTGGGGGAGATCTAATCCTTTGTCCTACAGACCATGTTCATATCCACAGATCTATCAAATAAAGACAAATATACCTCTATATATTATTTAATAATATTTCAAATACCTTGACATAAATCCCCCTTTCCAATTCAAAAACATGTAGGACACATGTATTTGAATTGGATCAAAGTTAGTGGTATTTGGTGAGGATGTTGACCGTACACATCATGGACAGTCTTCTATGTAGATAGTCTGTCAATTTCGAGCCTTCATGTTCATCAGCTGGTCATCTTTAAACTACAGTATGTCTTTAGTTCATTTGGGGATATGACACTTCATTCTCCCTCTATGACTTGTAGTTGGGATCTGGGATGACACGCTCGCAATTGATTGATATGGACCCATTTATCTATGAAACTTTCATTTTTGGGGATCTGTATTTTATAGGCCACTGGAGATATTTTGTCAGTAATGACGAAAGGACCTTTCCATGAGGGAAGAAATTTCTTCTCCCTAACCTGATCTCTTCCAAAGTTATAAAGATAAACTTTATCATTTATTTCATATTCCTTTTTGGACGTTTGAGGTCATAATAGGTTTTAGTGGCAGTTGAGGCTCTTTCTAAATTCCTTTGAGCAAATGCAAAGGCATGTTGCAGGTGTTTCCTTAGGTTTTCCACATATTGATGTGTATTGGCAGCGTTTATCAAGTTTTGGTCTGATGTACGGTACAGTAGATGCTGAGGTAGAACCATTCTTCTACCAGTCATCAGTTCAAAAGGTGATATCTTGGTAGCACTACTTGGAGTTGCTCTTAATGCCATTAAGACTAGAGGTAGTTTTACATCCCAGTCTTTACCTGTTTCACTCACAAACTTTTTGAGGATTTTAACAATGGATTGGTTGTAACGCTCTACACCACCACTTGAGGCAGCTCTATAAGCAATATGGAGCTTTCTTTTAACCCCTAGTATTTTTCACATTTTCGTCATCACTTCGCTAGTGAAGTGGGTTCCCCGATCTGATTCGATTCTTTGGGGCAAACCAAATCTGGAAAATACATGGTTGATGAGCAACGCTGCACATGTTTCAGCACTATTGTTAGGTGCACTAATGCATTCTACCCATTTAGTGAACAGGCATGTCACGGTTAACATGTATTTGTTACCTCTTGATGATCTTGTTACTGGGCCAATAAAATCAATTTGTATATCTGACCATGGCATTACCATCCCCCTTTTCTGCAATGGTGCTCTATGCGTTGGTGCAGTGGGTTGGAACTGTGGGCAGATTAAACACCCTTGACAGTAGGTTTGAACATCTTTCAACATGTGTGGCCAAAAAGCATAATCACGCAATATTTCATACGTGAGTTTGGCACCGCGATGACCAGATGTGGGAGCATCATGGGCATGTTGAAGCATTAGACCTCTGAACTTGGTGGGTACTACCCACTGCTGGATGCCAGTTTTGGAGGTTCTAATTAACAAACCATCCTGCAATTTGAATTGTGATTTAGATTTTATTAAGATTCTCAGATCTTCTTTGCCAATACAATCATCTTTTGAGATGGGGTTGCTTTCAGGATCTTCTATGTGTTTATAGAAGATGCCTACAATGGGGTCTTCTTTTTGACTAGTGATCAGGTCCTCACTAGGAGAATCCTGACTCCATTGTACCAAGTTAGGCTCACTCTGTTGTTTTGCCTGGTTTCTGGTAATGGCTTCTACCTGAATTGCACCCATTAAGTGGTCAATATTAAGGAGTTCTCCAGTTATGGCTCCTTGTTTGGCTAATGAATCCGCAAGGTCATTGCCTTCCTTATCAGGACCTAGAACCCTGGAATGACCCTTGGTCTTTTTCCAGTGTATGGTTAAATCGTTGGATACCACCAGATTATCAATCTCGCAGAACAACTTGCCATGCTTGACTGGTTTGTTATTGCTTTTCTGCATGCCATTTCTTTTCCAAGTTGGCAGGTATTCAACAAAACTGTCACGCACATAATTTGAGTCAGTTATGATCACAAATTCATGAATATCATGTTCAATAGCCATTTCAATGGTTTTGAAAACAGCAGTTAGTTCTGCAACTTGACTGGATCTTGGTCCAATGTTGAAACCTACAGATATATTTGGGAATCCATTTGCCCCCGTTATACCAATGCCAGCGACTAATCTGCGCTCATTATCAATAGTGGCATGGTAAGAACAACCATCAACATATACCCAAGGTAATGTTTGACAATGGTCCTCATTGTACATTTTATATGGGGAAAGCAATTGTTCTTCCAGAAAATCATCTTCTGATAATTCTTCCCCAGGATCTCTAGCAGTACAGTCGTGGAGCTCAGCAAGCCCTTGTGCGACTGGATTCTTTTTATTCTGCTTGTAGCGAATTTCTAAGGGCCAGCCTTGTAAGGAAAGAGTCCACGCTGTTATGCGGCTATTAGACAAATTCCCATCTCTTATTCTCTCACTTTGCAAATATAGCAAAGGCTGGTGGGCCGTTTCCACAATAATTTTCTCGCCCTGTATATAGCTGCGGAAATTTTGTAGAGCCCATACAGTAGATAAGAGGGCTTTTTCGCAATCGCTAAATTTTATTTCTACTGGGGATAGATTTTTGCTCGCATAAGCAATGGCTTTGTTCAAATTATCATGCTTTTGGTATAACACAGCACTCATGCTTATATCTGTGTAACCTGTCTCTAAGAAGAAAGGTTTGCCACCTTCAGGGTATGCTAAGCAAGGTGCTTGAGTGAGTTTTCTCTTCAGCTCTCTGATGGCTGTCTCTTGAGACTCACTCCAGTGCCATTTCACATCTTTCTTCAGAAGAAGTAGTAGTGGTTTAGTTAATTCCGCATAATTATCAATGAATTTGCAAGAATAATTTGTCATACCCAGGAATGATCTCAATTCCTTTAAGTTAGTTGGGTTTTTAGAATTCACTATCGCTTCTACCTTTTTCTTCTGGGGATTTAATCCTTCAGAGGTAACTTCATGTCCCAAGAAGTTTACACGAGTGCGGCACCATTGAGCTTTTTGCAGGGATAATTTGACACCTGCCCTTTTAAGTTGGCTGAGGACGTGTTTAAGCTCTGCGATGTGTTTTTCAAAGTCTGTGCTTTTGATTAAAACATCATCAACATAAGATAAGGTCCCCCTTTCCAGTGCGTCAGGCATAGCCTTATGCATGAATACAGCAAATTCATGTCCAGAATTTATGTATCCAAATGGAAGTCTCTGGAATGCATACTGAACCTTTTGGAAGGAGAATGCTAGCTTATATTGGTCCTCTTCATGTACCTTTATGGTCCAATATCCCTGTGCACAATCAATGGCAGTGAATATTTTGGATCCCTGCATTTGTGCTAGGCACTGGTCAATGTATGGTACAGGCCAGCCAGACATGTATACTCGTTTGTTTAGCTGTCTTAAGTCAGCACACAAACGCCATTGTCCATTGGGCTTAAGGACACCTAGAATAGGATTATTATAAGAGCTGTGCACCTGTCTGATAATACCTCTTTCTTCCAAATTCCTTATGATCTCTGCAAGAGAATCATATGAGGCTAAGGGAAGTCTGTATTGTTTGACAAATACAGGTGGCGCATTAGGATCTGTTTGTATTCTTGCAATGTGCAAGTCTGTAGTACCACAGTCATAAGAATCCTTAGCGAAAATATCCTTGTATTCCATTAGGAGTTCTCGCAGCTGTTGGCGTTCATCATCGCTGGAACAGCCATTAGCTAAGGATATTTGCTCTTCGACTATTTACTGAAATCCTGGAAAGATTTCAGGCTGTCCTATTTCATAGGCTTCTTCCAATCTAGAGGTGAGATCCCCTTGATTATAATTTATATTGCTCCCATGACTCTGGGGATTGGGGTAATCTTGCTGTTTGATTGGCTGATCAAACACTAGAGAGGCTTCTTCAATTTTACAGATGCCTTCCTCTGAGCTGAAGGGATAAATGGACTGAATATTAAATAGACCCTCTGGCATAGATGCAAAGGATTGTTCTATTAATTGTTCTTCAGTTAAGTATCCTTCAGGTATTAGCCCAATTACATTATTCTGGAATCCAAAAGTGTAATAACTTGATTCCAGTGCATATCCTATGGTAGTTCCCTTGGATAATGTTATATCCTGTGGGGTCATGTTATGCACAATAATATGTATTGGAACAGTTCCAATATTCACCATAGGAGTGTAAGTCACTGTGACACCCAGATTTTGTATTCTATGGGAGAGGCAAATTAGTGTTTCAGAAGTTTTTAATTTCTGACCTCTCTTTACCTGTAAGGGTAAAAGAAATTTATCAGCCCCAGCAGGAATTATAACATCGCTAGATACCTGCATATTCACAGCATATGGCAACTGCTGGTTTGATTTCAGGGCTGCATTTTCATCCTGAAATACTTCAGGATCCCCCTTTAACCTGCTCCAGAGGCAAGAATTAATCAAATCTATTTGTATGGCATATCTATGTAAGATATCATTGCCAATGTAAATTTGATTATGGGGAGTATTTAAAACTAAAAACAGGTGCTTCACTGACTTATTACCAATAGAGATAGATAATAAGCACTTAGCTGTGATGTTATAGCTTTCAGACCTGTCATCCAGGCCGTTGACACTGTGGTCTTGGGGAGAAAGATATTTAATCACTTTAGGTTCAGCTATTTGTGTTAATAAACCTTCGCTTATATAGCTAGCTTCCTGTTTTAAGTTTATTTTAGCATACTCGGTTTTACCAAGGTCATGCACTTGTATAGGGATAAATAGATCCTCTTTAACTCTCTCAATCCCTGTGAGGTATTGAGTGTGGCCTCCCCCCTTAGGGATTTTATGATCCCCCTTGTGGAGTGATATGGTTAATACATCGCTATCTAGGGAAATATTCGCTATCTTTCCAGGCGATATTTTAAAAGTATTACCATTAGAGCCACTAAAAGGAGTCTGATCATCTATTTGTAGAATAGTGATTTCAGGTGTAGAGTTATTCCTGAAATGAATCTCCACAGCATCTGGTTTCTCTTCCACCACGTGACAGCTGTGTCGGGTGCGAGATATACCAGATTTTTCATAATTGATAGGCCGTTTAACTTGCGACCAAATTACATTATTTATGCAATCAATTATGGTGCTTAATCGTTTCAGGAGATCACTACCAATAATTAAACGATCAGTTGGCAGATCCACTATAATGACAGGGTGTCTTATGACCCTGTTCCCCAATTTAAATTTTAACCAGGCAGTACCGTAAACTTTTAGGGAGTCACCCCCAACACCTATTAGAGAACCGTCAAATTCTTTTATTTTAGGTTTGTGGGGTGTTAGCTCATTTAGCTGTGTGTAGTACCTGTGGGATAAGATAGTTGCCTGTGACCCAGTGTCAATTAATCCCCTGATAGGGTTGGAGACTGAATCTTGCAGCTCAACTAGTACATAATATCTTCCTGCAGTTTCTATCATTTCACACATAAAATTTGCATTCTTGTACATCTGTGGGCTTCGCCACGTTTTACCTGAATTCGCTGTGTCATTCGATGCAGAGGAACCTTCATACCTACCTGTTTCCTCTATGACAGGGTTGGTTGGATTCTTTTGTACTGCATCTGTGGAGATAAGGTTAGGAGAGAGCTGCAAGGGAAGAGATTTGCTAACTTTTCCCGGATGAGGTTGCTTGTCATCACGGCCAAATCGTCCGTTTCCGGTCTGTGGGGAGATAACATGATTAGTATCATTGATATTTATTATTACAGTTTGTATATCTCTACCCTCCCCTTCAGGTGATACTGCAGTATTTATGACTGTGCCTGTGGTCCACTGCTGACCACTGGCTGTACCCCTAAAAAAGTATTGTTCGGTTGCTGAGCCGTAGATTTTTGACTCATATTAGCGATTTGTTCGCTCAACCGATTTAATTGGGTAAACAGCATATCTACCTGATTGTACAAGTTACCTCTACCCCTGGGCCTATCTCTTGGTGCCCCATTGTACTGATTCCTGGACCATTGGGTTCCCTCAGAATCAGGGCCACTATTTCTATTCTGGCGTGGTTGCCCCTGGGGTTCAGCTTGTTCAGTATTAATATTTTGGGGAGCATTATATACCTGGGGTGTCTGGTTACCCTGAGAATATCTTCGCCGTTTATTGTATCTACCCTTGCGCGGATACCAATTATTTGGTGAGTATTCTCTTTGTGAGTAATTATTCACCTGATTATGTCCCCCACTTTGGTTATAGTCTCCCTGCGCCTCAACCTGTGTAGGGGGAGGGGCAGAATTAAACCTCTGTGGAGATGGCCTGTTTTGACTGGCCACCTCTGCATAAGTCCTCTTGTTAGACTCCAAATTGAGGGGGCTAGGTGACACCCTAGTTTCTGCCACAATTTTGGGTTTTGACTCCTTTTTAACCCCCTGCTCACTGGACTGCTGAATAGAGTATAACTTCGTACTCTCTTTGATCAGCCATTCCAATGAGCAGTCCTCATCAAAATCTCTAGCTAAGTTGATTTTGATGGGTGTAGGCAATGCTTCAAAAAATAAATTTACAAATTCTGAGCCATCAAATCTGGGATTATCTTCAGCCATACTGTACGCATTTTTCAATACAGAAAGGAATTCGACTGGACTCTGATTCGCACGACACTTTAAACCATATACCGCTATTTTCGCGGCAGTTTTAGTGCGATATTGCCCGAATTCTTTTCTGCATTGTTGTTTTACCCCATTCCAGGAATGAATATTCATATCCTTTAGTGAAGCAAAGAATTTGTGATGTTTACTGTCAAATACCCAAGGCAGAAATTCAATTTTCAATTTCTCACTTGTAACATTCATTATAGCTAACGCATTTTCAAAAGCCTGTAAATGATCAATTACAGATGTTGTTCCCTTATTGGAGAATATAGGTACTGCGCGTTGTACGAAGGTGATTATTTTATGGGAATCATAGACTTTATCAGACTTATTTTGGGATTCTCTGTTAGAGTTTCCCTTCCCCGCATCAGCTGCGCTACAGCTGTCCTCTGGATTTACATCCTGAGGGGATTGTCTATTTGGGAAATCTACTTCTGACCCGTTAGGGGTCATTTGTCTATGTTGTTCTATATATTTTCGTACCTCGTCCCTGACGCGTTCGCTAAAGGAGTTAGCATTATCTGTATTATTCTCATTGCTAATATAGGGGTTTTCATTATGGCGATATGACCTTTTTAAATCGCTTAGTTCTCTCTGGCTTTGCGCAAGCTGTTTATTTAAATCTTGTATCTGCGCGATTAAGTCCATATTGTGCTTATCTAAGGTGGCTAGGTTTTGGGCAAATTCATCCATTTTATTTTTGGCTATTTTTAAACCCTCTTCGCGTCTGCGCGAGGAACGAATACTATTTTCTAGCTCCTGTATTTGCAATCGTTTGTCTGTGACACAAAACGACATTTCGTCAATTATGCATATTAAAAGGGGCCAGGACTTTAGTATTAGTTCATCTCGCTTTTTGGGAGCTTCGCATTGATTAATCATTAATAATTCCTGGAAGAATTCATTCTCTTCATTCCACATATTATTATTAACGGTAATATTTTTAGCCCTAGTTTCAAGCATATCCATAAAATCATTTAATTCACCCGCAATATTAAACTTCCCTTTAAGGTAACTTAAGATATCTTTCTTAAGGACCTGACCTTTAGTAATAGGTATGGTTATGGGACCAATTTCATTGCTATGTATAGAATTAAATGAGTCACTTCTGGCTACAGACATTATTATATTGGTTTAGTACTTAGTTAAACTAAAACGCTAATACAATTTTTGCCAATAAAAAGAGAGAAGGAAAATTTTTATATTTCAAAAAAAATATTATTAATTTTGAAATATGAAAAATTAATATTCCAAAATATGAGAAATTAATATTTTTGATTAACTTTGAAAATATGAAAAATCAATATTTTTGATTAATTTTGAAATATGAAAAATTAATATTTTTATTAATTTTTCAAAATTAATCTTTAATAATATTTCAAGATATTAATGTCAATCTCGAAATATGAAAATTAATATTTCAACTCTTCAAAAAAATTATATCTTCAAAATATTAATATCGAAATATGATTTTTTTTTTTTCTCTCTTTTATAATAATTTCTATTTACTTACAAATATATTATATCAATTATGATGGAATATTAATAAATTTCAGAACAGTGCCTCCAATTATTATGTCAGTATATTTATGAAAATCTTAGCAGTGCTATCCAATTAATATATATAAGTTTATGGCAGGGTTATAAACACAATACAAAGAAATAGAAACCCTTATCAACCATGCACCTACTAGACCATACAATTAATATAAATATCTGAATTCTTTTATTTAGTTAATATCCATAAACATATTGAACTATATTTGCAATAAAAGGAAACTAAATAAAAGTTTATATGCGTTAAAACCAACTCTTAAGATATGCTATCCTTCTTACAAAACCCAGAAAAATATACCTTCACAATTCAGCCTTTTATTTATTTAACACAATGGGATTAAAAACCTTTAACATCCAAGCAATACAATTCTAAACAGTGTTTATAAAACAATAGGATAATATATATTCTGCTATTTAACTGCAATTTATCCTAATACAAAATTAACTGACAATATCAGAACTTGCATAGATGAGTTACTTGGTCAATCAGACGCAGATTTAAACAATATATATATATAGGCTGTGAAATGCTAACTTAAAAAGAAAAACACACTGCTTCTTTAAATCTATTAAATGCAAATTAACTATGCATATAACTTATCTTACAAAAACCTTGTATACATCACCCAAATAAACAGCAATCCGGTTCCCAATGTTTTGCAACAGATCCAATTCACCTCAGAAATTCAAAATTGGGGTAAAGCATATGGAATCCAATGGTAGATGTGTGCTTTTGATTAATAACTGCCGCAGTTACTCCTTTCTGGATCAAAATAACACCACCTTTTCTTAGTCTCTATGCTGGGGTTAAATCATCTGCTCTCACCCCTCCCCTTTTTGATTATTTATCAGTCATTGGTGAATATTGGAAACGCCCACGGCCTTGTCTTGGATTAGTTCCTTGCAACTGAACATGGATTGGTTTATTTGGTAAATGTGTTGTCAAGGAAATGCATTCTTGGCAACAACCAATCATCTCATGGTTGCAATTCCGCATCATAACACTAGGTGGCAGCAGACGTACAAACAAACAAATACAACAAGACCATCTCTAACATTTTTAAGCAAGTTAAAAAAAAATTTCTTTCATAAGATGGTTATTTAATCAGATCACACTCTCTGCATTAATCATATATAACCCCAATTACAGATGGTTAATATTAGGTTATTTTTTTCTGATTATTCTGATACCAAATATGTTATATTATTAACATTTTATTATATTAAGGTAATTTAATTACTAGCCCAAAATGCATCACAACTTTGTCAGCATTCTGGCACTTCTTTGCAAATAACAGCCTATTTTTATTTCAGTATTGTACTGTATTCCAAGTGAATCCTGTCTATGTAGATCTGAAATAAAAAAAAAAAATAAATGTCAATAATCACCTCTCCTCAGGTCCACAAACATCCACTCATGTTTTCAAACACACAGAGGCCAAGATATTCATGTTTTCAAAACATATATATATATATATATATATATATATATATATATATATACATATATATGCACATTCATTTCTATGTAGATTTGAGATTATCTGTCTGAGAAATATAAGCAAAACAGAGGTTATTACACATTTTTGACTGACTAAAACTGTTACCTCCCAAGCTTAGTAAATATCCATGTAATAATAGAGAATTAGACAATTTTCAATTTCTATATTTGATACATTCTGAGGCATGCATTCAAATAGAAAAAAAAAATAATTGATGTCTATTTGCTGCCTGCCAGAGTCACACCTTAGCATTTGTCTGTGTTTTTCAAGGCCTCCGTTGCTCCACATGGGGTCAATCCATGAGGAGTTGTAAAAGTCTTTAAAACAGCATATTTCCTGTTTAGCCAGCAGTGCAGATGTGTATTTGATAATTAACACCCATGTGCCTAAAAGCTGCCTCTCCATGATTTTGATCAGTTCCAAAAGGGTAATTCAGACATTTCGTCTCCATATATTTGCCTGTATCCTGAAACTATGTTATATTTTAGTTCCTTGCTAAATTATACAATTGCATAATTTAACATATTGAGTGTGTGAGATCTCCCAGAGATAATCCTTTGTTCTCCTTTCAGCCAAGAATGTCTCCTGTGCAATTGGAGTGGGGGAGATCTAATCCTTTGTCCTACAGACCATGTTCATATCCACAGATCTATCAAATAAAGACAAATATACCTCTATATATTATTTAATAATATTTCAAATACCTTGACATATGGTCCACTTCCCTTATTCTTAGGGCTTTTCTGGACAACACAGTTAGCAACTGTAAATGCTGGCAAGATGGATCAAGAGTAGATTTAAATAGAATGTTAAGGAGTGTGTATAATGTTGCTTAGGGCTGGTCATGTAGATTCCAACACAGCAAGATGTGTGACTGAATAATAGCATTAATAAGCAGCCTACATACTTAAATGATATGACATTTACTTCAAGGTTGAGTGTTACTATTTATTGGTTAACACCTTTTGTGCATTTACTCTGTTTAAAGTTACTTTAAAGAGACACTGAATTCAATTTTTTTTCTTTCATGATTCAGACAGAGCATGCAAATTTAAGCAACTTTCTAATTTACTCCTATTATCATTTTTCTTTGTTCTTTTGCTATCTTTATTTGAAAAAGAAGGTCTCTTAGCTATTTTTTGGTTCAGACAATGGACAGCACTTGTTTATTGGTGGGTGAATTTATCCACCAATCAGCAAGAACAACCCAGGTTGTTCGCCAAAAATGAGCCGGCATCTAAACTTACATTCTTGCATGTAAAATAAAGATACCAAGAGAATGAAGACAATTTGATAATAGGAGTAAATTAGAAACTTGCTTAAAATCGCATGCTCTATCTTAATCAAGAAAGAAAAAATTTGGGTTCAGTGTCCCTTTAACACAGACATTTATACTATTTGTTTCTGGTCATCTTTCCAATGCACATTTTAGTTGTAAAATATACAACTCTTTTTTATTCTCTCGCACAATCTAATTGCTTTGATTCTGCATTTCTAAATTTCTCCAATATAGCATATTCATGGGTAGTAATAAATAGCATCTTTGACAAACATCATATTAGCATGCTTAAGGGTATAATCAAATTAATATGTAAGATAAATTTAGCAATGCATTACAACCACTCTGCATACAAATATACATATTAATTTGATAGCATTTAAAGCTATAATTTTCGTCTCAAAAATAGCCTCTTGACTAAGTTTATATTATGTTCTTTGTAGAGAGTAATTACACTAGGAAAAAACTAGAATACATTTCTACACTAATCATTAATTCCCTGTCAAGGATGTTGTAGAATTGGGATCTGAATTCTGTAGGATGCACCTCAGCAGCAAATCATATTTTTCACAAGTAAAGTACAGGAAAAGACAATTTATATTATAGCCTAGATTACAAGTGGAACTCAAATATATTATCACTGTTGAGCGCTAACACTCAACCTCACTCAGCTTTCTTATTCTTGCACTCATAATTTGGGCTCCATTTATGAAGCAGCGAATGCTGCCTTGGAGGCTCATCGTTTTAGGCTCGCCTGAAACAGAAATTAAGAAGCAACGGTCATAAGACCGCTGCTTCTTAACCTATCCACCACCTTTTAGGTGGTGGATTGAAATCTTCCCGATCCAATAAGATCATGATGATTGACTGCTCCTGCTATCAGCCAATTGGCTGCCAGTGAGCAGGGGTGGCGGCATTGCACAAGCATTTCAATAGAAATGCTTATGCAATGATAAATGCAGGTAAATGCATGTAGCGATGTCGAGCGGACATGATTCGCCATAGTGACTCATGTCCGCTCGACATATAGTAAATCTACTATGAAAGTAATATGGCAGTACTCTAGGGGCACTAATAACAGGAGGTTGTATATTGTGGCTAACTCCCTTGCTTAATAGACTTCATAGGGCTGCACTACAAAAATTAAGTTGTGGCTTTCGATCGATTTAGCGCAAAACTGAAGGTGATCTAAGCTAAAGTGAACTAAGCTGAAAGTGCGCTATAAAATAGTTGAAATAGTTTTCTTCTTCACTCAGTAGAAAATTTTATTTTATCTAAATATGAGAAAGAGAGAGAGAGAGAAAGAGAGAGAGGCAGAGAGAGATTGGGAGAGAGACACAGAGAGAAAAAGAGACAGAGACAGAAAGGGAGAAAGAAAGAGATACAGAGAGAGAGTCGAAGAGACAATAATAAAATCGGTGTTCTAACATTTTTTTGAATGATATGGTATATAACAAGGCCCAGGAAGGGCTCAAAATGTATATGTATGTATGTGTGTGGATTTGTATGTGTGTATGTATATATGTGTATAAATGTGTATAATTTTTAACCATTCTCTTGTAGTACCAGATTGCTGATTGTTGATATTTATAGTGTGGGCCTGTAAAATTGATAGTGAACCATGTTATCTTCAGCTTTTACAGGAAAATACATTTTGAGTTTAACGTCACTCTTTTTAAGGAAGACATTTACACCATTATTAAGTCTGGGGGCTCTTTTAGGGAGCTTGCCAGCTATACTCATAGGCCCTGTTTATTAAACTGTGGATGCAGCTTCAGGGCATCAGTGTTTCAGGCTTGCACTAGTTAAGTACTTTAGACTTTCTGCCACCTAAAGTGTGGAGGACTTAAATCTCCCCGATCTGATTGTGAAAAACATAGGATGGCAGACCAACACCTGGCAGAGCTAATAATAGATTTTAATGAGACCCACACAAGTGTAACCTTTTCAGTTGTAATCATTATTGAAATGCTGGAGAAGGCAGGAGAAAAGAACCAGCAACAGGCATTAACTGCCGTAAAGATAAGGCACCGGAGACTGCTGCTGAACAGGGAATCTCTCCTAAACCTTTATAATGAAAAAATGGTACACATAATACCATCAACGATAAGACAAATAACTGCCAATTTGCACTCAATAATTATATAGCCTGTGCTGCCCTGTGTTTAATATAACAATGGCTTCATTTTAGAGTCACATTTGTGTCTGTCAAGCTGTTTCATATCATCCACTCACTGTTGTTTGTTTGTTTATAACTTGAGGTGACTTTACTCTGCATTTTTTGTAATAACTTTGAGCACAATTAGGCTACACAGAAGACATTAACTAGACTGGAACTGTTCTTGTCTTTAGAATTCAACTGGTTGACAGCTTTATAAATGAGGCCCATTGAGTTAAAAATATAACTTTTTGCTGATATTTTCCTTTTCCTTCAGTTCAGTTACTGAAAGTGTTTGCGAAAACCTTTTTTTACAATTGAACTATTTGCTTATGAAGTATAGGAGCTTATGGGTTCTAGTAGCATTGGGATATTCGTTTAAATACTATTGATTTTGACAAGTTGTACAAAAATAATTATTGGGTAAGATAGGAGTCATTCCCTTAAACATTTAGGGCTTGATTACGAATGGCGCACTAACTGTCGGATGAGGGATAAAGGGTTGCATAAAACACACAAAAAAAATATTTTCAAAGTAAAGTAACACTAATAACTTTTTTATGCACTTTTTAAAAATTATTTTATCAGACAGTGTTATTATAAAGACTCAAAGACATTAGGGGGCCGAATAATCCAAATGGAGCTTGATGCCCCTGTTTCCGTGTGAGACCGCTGCTCCATAACTTTTTTTTTTACCTTTTTATTTGTAACCAAACAAGAGGCACATTAGTACAATGGTACAGGGCAAAATAATATAATAAAACAAAAAACTGGGTTCACAGTATCTGCGAGCCTTGATACTTAATACAGTATTACAGAGACCAGATAAAAAACCAATGGCCAGATTACGAGTTTTGCATTAGAGGCTATGCGGTACAAACGAGCAGTTTTCTCTTACCACTCACTTACATGCAGCGCTGGTATTAGGGGTTTTTACAAACCCGGCGTTAAAAGGCAAGAAGTGAGCGTTGAGCAAAATTTTGCTCCTTACCGCACTTCAATACCAGCGCTGCTTAAATCAGCGGTGAGCTGGTCATACGTGCTTGTGCACAATTTCCCCATAGGAATCAACGGGGAGAGCCGGCTGAGAAAAAGTCTAACACCTGCAAAAAAGCAGCGTAAAGCTCAGTAGCGCAGCCCCATTGATTCCTATGGGGAAACACATTTTATGTCTACACCTAACACCCTAACATGAACCCCAAGGCTAAACACCCCTAATCTTACACTTATTAACCCCTAATCTGCTGCCCCCAACATCGCTGACACCTACAATATACTTATTAACCCCTAATCTGCCGCTCCGGACACCGCCGCCACCTACATTATACTTATGAACACTTAATCTGCTGCCCCCAACATCGCCGACACCTACATTATATTTATTAACCCCTAATCTGCCACCCCCAATGTTGCCGCCATCTACCTACACTTATTAACCCCTAATCTGCTGCCCCAACGTCGCCGCCACTATAATAAACATATTAACCCCTAAACCACCGCACTCCTGCCTCGCAAGCATTAGTTAAATATTATTAACCCCTAATCTGCAGCCCCCAACGTCGCCACCACTATACTAAATGTATTAACCCCTAAACCTAAGTCTAACCCTAACCCTAACACCCCCTAAGTTAAATATAATTTAAATAAATCTAAATAAAATTACTATCATTACCTAAATTATTCCTATTTAAAACTAAATACTTACCTATAAAATAAACCCTAAGATAGCTACACTATATCTAATAGTTACATTGTAGCTAGCTTAGGGTTTATTTTTATTTTACAGGCAAGTTTGTATTTATTTTAACTAGGTAGAATAGTTACTAAATAGTTATTATCTATTTAATAACTACCTAGCTAAAATAAATACAAAACTACCTGTAAAATAAAACCTAACCTAAGTTACAATAACACCTAACACTACACTATAATTAAATAAATTAACCAAATGTAATACAATTACCTAAATTAAATTAAATTAAATTAGCTAAAGTACAAAAAAAAAACCCACTAAATTACAGAAATTAATAAACAAATTACAAGATATTTAAACTAATTACACCTAATCTAATAGCCCTATCAAAATAAAAAAACATAATTTATGTAAGAACTTACCTGATAAATTCATTTCTTTCATATTAACAAGAGTCCATGAGCTAGTGACGTATGGGATATACATTCCTACCAGGAGGGGCAAAGTTTCCCAAACCTTAAAATGCCTATAAATACACCCCTCACCACACCCACAAATCAGTTTAACGAATAGCCAAGAAGTGGGGTGATAAGAAAAAAAGTGCGAAGCATATAAAATAAGGAATTGGAATAATTGTGCTTTATACAAAAAAATCATAACCACCACAAAAAAGGGTGGGCCTCATGGACTCTTGTTAATATGAAAGAAATGAATTTATCAGGTAAGTTCTTACATAAATTATGTTTTCTTTCATGTAATTAACAAGAGTCCATGAGCTAGTGACGTATGGGATAATGACTACCCAAGATGTGGATCTTTCCACACAAGAGTCACTAGAGAGGGAGGGATAAAATAAAGACAGCCAATTCCTGCTGAAAATAATCCACACCCAAAATAAAGTTTAACAAAAAACATAAGCAGAAGATTCAAACTGAAACCGCTGCCTGAAGAACTTTTCTACCAAAAACTGCTTCAGAAGAAGAAAATACATCAAAATGGTAGAATTTAGTAAAAGTATGCAAAGAGGACCAAGTTGCTGCTTTGCAGATCTGGTCAACCGAAGCTTCATTCCTAAACGCCCAGGAAGTAGATACTGACCTAGAAGAATGAGCTGTAATTCTTTGAGGCGGAATTTTACCCGACTCAACATAGGCAAGATGAATTAAAGATTTCAACCAAGATGCCAAAGAAATGGCAGAAGCTTTCTGGCCTTTCCTAGAACCGGAAAAGATAACAAATAGACTAGAAGTCTTACGGAAAGATTTCGTAGCTTCAACATAATATTTCAAAGCTCTAACAACATCCAAAGAATGCAATGATTTCTCCTTAGAATTCTTAGGATTAGGACATAATGAAGGAACCACAATTTCTCTACTAATGTTGTTGGAATTCACAACTTTAGGTAAAAATTCAAAAGAAGTTCGCAACACCGCCTTATCCTGATGAAAAATCAGAAAAGGAGACTCACACGAAAGAGCAGATAATTCAGAAACTCTTCTAGCAGAAGAGATGGCCAAAAGGAACAAAACTTTCCAAGAAAGTAATTTAATGTCCAATGAATGCATAGGTTCAAACGGAGGAGCTTGAAGAGCTCCCAGAACCAAATTCAAACTCCAAGGAGGAGAAATTGACTTAATGACAGGATTTATACGAACCAAAGCTTGTACAAAACAATGAATATCAGGAAGAATAGCAATCTTTCTGTGAAAAAGAACAGAAAGAGCGGAGATTTGTCCTTTCAAAGAACTTGCGGACAAACCCTTATCTAAACCATCCTGAAGAAACTGTAAAATTCTCGGTATTCTAAAAGAATGCCAAGAAAAATGATGAGAAAGACACCAAGAAATATAAGTCTTCCAGACTCTATAATATATCTCTCGAGATACAGATTTACGAGCCTGTAACATAGTATTAATCACGGAGTCAGAGAAACCTCTATGACCAAGAATCAAGCGTTCAATCTCCATACCTTTAAATTTAAGGATTTCAGATCCGGATGGAAAAAAGGACCTTGTGACAGAAGGTCTGGTCTTAACGGAAGAGTCCATGGCTGGCAAGATGCCATCCGGACAAGATCCGCATACCAAAACCTGTGAGGCCATGCCGGAGCTATTAGCAGAACAAATGAGCATTCCCTCAGAATCTTGGAGATTACTCTTGGAAGAAGAACTAGAGGTGGAAAGATATAGGCAGGATGATACTTCCAAGGAAGTGATAATGCATCCACTGCCTCCGCCTGAGGATCCCGGGATCTGGACAGATACCTGGGAAGTTTCTTGTTTAGATGAGAGGCCATCAGATCTATCTCTGGGAGCCCCCACAATTGAACAATCTGAAGAAATACCTCTGGGTGAAGAGACCATTCGCCCGGATGCAACGTTTGGCGACTGAGATAATCCGCTTCCCAATTGTCTACACCTGGGATATGAACCGCAGAGATTAGACAGGAGCTGGATTCCGCCCAAACCAAAATTCGAGATACTTCTTTCATAGCCAGAGGACTGTGAGTCCCTCCTTGATGATTGATGTATGCCACAGTTGTGACATTGTCTGTCTGAAAACAAATGAACGATTCTCTCTTCAGAAGAGGCCAAAACTGAAGAGCTCTGAAAACTGCACGGAGTTCCAAGATATTGATCGGTAATCTCACCTCCTGAGATTCCCAAACTCCTTGTGCCGTCAGAGATCCCCACACAGCTCCCCAACCTGTGAGACTTGCATCTGTTGAAATTACAGTCCAGGTCGGAAGAACAAAAGAAGCCCCCTGAATTAAACGATGGTGATCTGTCCACCACGTTAGAGAGTGCCGAACAATCGGTTTTAAAGATATTAATTGATATATCTTCGTGTAATCCCTGCACCATTGGTTCAGCATACAGAGCTGAAGAGGTCGCATGTGAAAACGAGCAAAGGGGATCGCGTCCGATGCAGCAGTCATAAGACCTAGAATTTCCATGCATAAGGCTACCGAAGGGAATGATTGAGACTGAAGGTTTCGACAGGCTGTAATCAATTTTAGACGTCTCTTGTCTGTTAAAGACAAAGTCATGGACACTGAATCTATCTGGAAACCCAGAAAGGTTACCCTTATTTGAGGAATCAAAGAACTTTTTGGTAAATTGATCCTCCAACCATGATCTTGAAGAAACAACACAAGTCGATTCGTATGAGACTCTGCTAAATGTAAAGACGGAGCAAGTACCAAGATATCGTCCAAATAAGGAAATACCACAATACCCTGTTCTCTGATTACAGACAGAAGGGCACCGAGAATCTTTGTGAAAATTCTTGGAGCTGTAGCAAGGCCAAACGGTAGAGCCACAAATTGGTAATGCTTGTCTAGAAAAGAGAATCTCAGGAACTGATAATGATCTGGATGAATTGGAATATGCAGATATGCATCCTGTAAATCTATTGTGGACATATAATTCCCTTGCTGAACAAAAGGCAATATAGTCCTTACAGTTACCATCTTGAACGTTGGTATCCTTACATAACGATTCAATAATTTTAGATCCAGAACTGGTCTGAAGGAATTCTCCTTCTTTGGTACAATGAAGAGATTTGAATAAAACCCCATCCCCTGTTCCGGAACTGGAACTGGCATAATTACTCCAGCCAACTCTAGATCTGAAACACAATTCAGAAATGCTTGAGCTTTCACTGGATTTACTGGGACATGGGAAAGAAAAAATCTCTTTGCAGGAGGTCTCATCTTGAAACCAATTCTGTACCCTTCTGAAACAATGTTCTGAATCCAAAGATTGTGAACAGAATTGATCCAAATTTCTTTGAAAAAACGTAACCTGCCCCCTACCAGCTGAACTGGAATGAGGGCCGTACCTTCATGTGAACTTAGAAGCAGGCTTTGCCTTTCTAGCAGGCTTGGATTTATTCCAGACTGGAGATGGTTTCCAAACTGAAACTGCTCCTGAGGACGAAGGATCAGGCTTTTGTTCTTTGTTGAAACGAAAGGAACGAAAACGATTGTTAGCCCTGTTTTTACCTTTAGACTTTTTATCCTGTGGTAAAAAAGTTCCTTTCCCACCAGTAACAGTTGAAATAATAGAATCCAACTGAGAACCAAATAATTTGTTTCCCTGGAAAGAAATGGAAAGTAGAGTTGATTTAGAAGCCATATCAGCATTCCAAGTCTTAAGCCATAAAGCTCTTCTGGCTAAGATAGCCAGAGACATAAATCTAACATCAACTCTAATAATATCAAAAATGGCATCACAGATGAAATTATTAGCATGCTGGAGAAGAATAATAATATCATGAGAATCACGATTTGTTACTTGTTGCGCTAGAGTTTCCAACCAAAAAGTTGAAGCTGCAGCAACATCAGCCAATGATATAGCAGGTCTAAGAAGATTACCTGAACATAGATAAGCTTTTCTTAGAAAAGATTCAATTTTTCTATCTAAAGGATCTTTAAACGAGGTACCATCTGACGTAGGAATGGTAGTACGTTTAGCAAGGGTAGAAATAGCCCCATCAACTTTAGGGATTTTGTCCCAAAATTCTAACCTGTCAGGCGGAACAGGATATAATTGCTTAAAACGTTTAGAAGGAGTAAATGAATTACCCAATTTATCCCATTCCTTAGCAATTACTGCAGAAATAGCATTAGGAACAGGAAAGACTTCTGGAATAACCGCAGGAGCTTTAAAAACCTTATCCAAACGTATAGAATTAGTATCAAGAGGACTAGAATCCTCTATTTCTAAAGCAATTAGTACTTCTTTAAGTAAAGAGCGAATAAATTCCATCTTAAATAAATATGAAGATTTATCAGCATCAATCTCTGAGACAGAATCCTCTGAACCAGAAGAGTCCAAAGAATCAGAATGATGGTGTTCATTTAAAAATTCATCTGTAGAGAGAGAAGATTTAAAAGACTTTTTACGTTTACTAGAAGGAGAAATAACAGACAAAGCCTTCTTTATGGATTCAGAAACAAAATCTCTTATGTTATCAGGAACATTCTGCACCTTAGATGTTGAGGGAACTGCAACAGGCAATGGTACATCACTAAAGGAAATATTATCTGCTTTAACAAGTTTGTCATGACAATTATTACAAACAACAGCTGGAGGAATAGCTACCAAAAGTTTACAGCAGATACACTTAGCTTTGGTAGATCCAGCAGGCAGTGGTTTTCCTGTAGTATCTTCTGGCTCAGATGCAACGTGAGACATCTTGCAATATGTAAGAGAAAAAACAACATATAAAGCAAAATAGATCAAATTCCTTATAAGACAGTTTCAGGAATGGGAAAAAAAAATGCCAAACATCAAGCTTCTAGCAACCAGAAGCAAATGAAAAATGAGACTGAAATAATGTGGAGACAAAAGCGACGCCCATATTTTTTGGCGCCAAATAAGACGCCCACATTATTTGGCGCCTAAATGCTTTTGGCGCCAAAAATGACGCCACATCCGGAACGCCGACATTTTTGGCGCAAAATAACGTCAAAAATGACGCAACTTCCGGCGACACGTATGACGCCGGAAACGGAAAAGAATTTTTGCGCCAAAAAAGTCCGCGCCAAGAATGACGCAATAAAATGAAGCATTTTCAGCCCCCGCGAGCCTAACAGCCCACAGGGAAAAAAGTCAAATTTTTGAGGTAAGAAAAAATATGATAATTTAAAGCATAATCCCAAATATGAAACTGACTGTCTGGAAATAAGGAAAGTTGAACATTCTGAGTCAAGGCAAATAAATGTTTGAATACATATATTTAGAACTTTATAAATAAAGTGCCCAACCATAGCTTAGAGTGTCACAGAAAATAAGACTTACTTACCCCAGGACACTCATCTACATGTTTGTAGAAAGCCAAACCAGTACTGAAACGAGAATCAGTAGAGGAAATGGTAAATATAAGAGTATATCGTCGATCTGAAAAGGGAGGTAAGAGATGAATCTCTACGACCGATAACAGAGAACCTTATGAAATAGACCCCGTAGAAGGAGATCACTGCATTCAATAGGCAATACTCTCCTCACATCCCTCTGACATTCACTGCACGCTGAGAGGAAAACCGGGCTCCAACTTGCTGCGGAGCGCATATCAACGTAGAATCTAGCACAAACTTACTTCACCACCTCCCTTGGAGGCAAAGTTTGTAAAACTGATTTGTGGGTGTGGTGAGGGGTGTATTTATAGGCATTTTAAGGTTTGGGAAACTTTGCCCCTCCTGGTAGGAATGTATATCCCATACGTCACTAGCTCATGGACTCTTGTTAATTACATGAAAGAAAATCCCCCCCAAAATAAAAACCCCATACCCAACAGTAAAACCCACCACCCACACAACCAACCCCCCAAATAAAATACTATCTAAAAAAACCTAAGCTCCCCATTGCCCTGAAAAGGGCATTTGGATGGGCATTGCCCTTAAAAGGTCAGTTAGCTCTTTTCCGGCCCAAAGTCCCTAACCTAAAAATAAAACCCACCCAATACACCCTTAAAAAAACCTAACACTAACCCCCTGAAGATCGACTTACTGCTCTGAAGATCCAACACCCATCCTCAAGGAAGCAGCAGACGTCTTCATCAAACTGGGCCGAAGTCCTCAACGAAGTCGAGAGAAGTCTTCATCCAATCAGGGCGAAGTGGTCCTCCAGACGGGCAGAAGTCTTCATCCAGACAGCATCTTCTATCTTCATCCATCCGACACGGAGCAGCTTAATCTTCAAGACATCTGACGTGGAACATCCTCTTCTTCCGACGACTACTCAGTGAATGAAGGTTCCTTTAAGTGACGTCATCCAAGATGGCTTCCCTTAGATTCTGATTGGCTGATAGAATGCAAGCTTTCCAATCCAATCTGATTGGCTGATAGAATGCAAGCTCAATCCTATTGGCTGATTGCATCAGCCAATAGGATTTTTTCTACCTTAATTCCGATTGGCTGATAGAATTCTATCATCCAATAGAAATCTAAGGGATGCCATCTTGGATGACGTCACTTAAAGGTACCTTCATTCGTCTTTAGTCATCGGATGAAGAGGATGCTCCGCATCGGATGTCTTGAAGATGGAGCCGCTCCATGTCGGATGGATGAAGATAGAAGATGCCGTCTGGATGAAGACTTCTGCCCGTCTGGAGGACCACTTCGCCCGGCTTGGATGAAGACTTCTCCCGGCTTCGTTGAGGACTTTGGCCCGGTTGGATAAAGACTTCTGCCGCTTCCTTGAGGATGGATGTCGGATCTTCAGAACAGTAAGTCGATCTTCAGGGGGTTAGTGTTAGTTTTTTTTTAAGGGTTTATTGGGTGCGTTTTATTTTTAGGTTAGGGACTTTGGGCCGCAAAAGAGCTAACTGCCCTTTTAAGGGCAATGTCCACCCAAATGCCCTTTTCAGGGCAATGGGGAGCTTAGTTTTTTTTAGATAGTATTTTATTTGGGGGGTTGGTTGTGTGGGTGGTGGGTTTTACTGGTGGGGGGGTTGTTTGTATTTTTTTTTACAGGTAAAAGAGCTGATTATTTTGGGGCAATGCCCCGCAAAAGGCCCTTTTAAGGACTAGTGGTAGTTTAGTTTAGGCTGAGGTTTTTTTTTATTTTGGGGGGGCTTTTTTTATTTTGATAGGGCTATTAGATAGGTGTAATTAGTTTAAATATCCTTTTTGTACTTTAGCTAATTTAATTTAGGTAATTGTATTTAATTGAGTTAATTAATTTAATTATAGTGTAGTGTTAGGTGTTATTGTAACTTAGGTTAGGTTTTATTTTACATGTAGTTTTGTATTTATTTTAGTTAGGTAGTTATTAAATAATGAATAACTATTTAGTAACTATTCTACCTAGTTAAAATAAATACAAACTTGCCTGCAAAATAAAAATAAACCCTAAGCTAGCTACAATGTAACTATTAGTTATATTAGCTAGCTTAGGGTTTATTTTATAGGTAAGTATTTAGTTTTAAATAGGAATTATTTAGGTAATGATAGGAATTTTTAGTTAGATTTATTTAAATTATATTTAACTAAGGGGGTGTTAGGGTTAGACTTAGGTTTAGGGGTTAATACATTTAGTATAGTGGCGGCGACGTTAGGGATGGCAAATTAGGGGTTTATAATATTTAAGTAATGTTTGCGAGGCGGGAGTGCGGCGGTTTAGGGGTTAATATGTTTATTATAGTGGCGGGGACGGCAGATTAGGGGTTAATAAGTGTAGGTAGGTTGCGGCAACATTGGGGGTGGAAGATTAGGGGTTAATAAATATAATGTAGGTGTCGGCGATGTTGGGGGCAGCAGATTAGGGGTTCATAAATATAATGTAGGTGGAGGCGGTGTCCGGAGCAGCAGATTAGGGGTTAAAACAATTATTTTAGTGTTTGCAGTGCGGGAGGGCCTCGGTTTAGGGGTTAATAGGTAGTTTATGGGTGTTAGTGTACTTTTTAGCACTTTAGTTATGAGTTTTATGTTACAGCGTTGTACCATAAAACTCTTAACTACTGAGTTTTAAATGCGTTAGGACTCTTGACGGTGTAGGGTGTACCGCTCACTTTTTGGCCTCCCAGGACAGACTCATAATACCGGCGCTATGGAAGTCCCATAGAAGAAAGACTTTACGAAGTTTACGTAAGTCGTTTTGCGGTAACGCCAAAGAAGTGTGCGGTGACCCTAAACCTTCAAGACTTGTAATATCAGCGGGCATAAAAAAGCAGTGTTAGGACCTCTTAACACTGCTTAACTTGTGCCCCCTTTCCCCCTCTCCAAATTTTTATATTCATTCATAAAGCTATCAATCTATGACCATTCTGCTGGCAGTTTACCACTTTGTATCCAAATATCAAAAACGTTTTTTCTTTTTAGAATGGCTATAAACTGTTGTTGTGTCACTAAAGGGAAAGTTTTGATTGGACCTAGCCATTTATGGACATACATCTCCATTTTTTCCTCTGAATTGTTATCAATACAGTACTGTTCTAAAATTATTGAGCAATCGCTGATTTGAAAATTGGAAACAGAGCATTTCTAGCTTTCCAATTTAACAAGATCAGGCTTGGTCCAATCAAATTTGTTGCATTAACTATGTTATATTGATTTCTTCTTTTTGGAGTGCACAGAAAGAATATTGGGCATATTTATCAAACTCTGTATGGAGCTTGATGCCCCGTGTTTCTGGCGAGCCTTCAGGCTCACCCGAAACACAAGTTATGAAAACCGCTGCTCCATAACCTGTCTACCTGCTCTGAGGAGGCGGACAGACATCGCCAGAAATCAACCCAATCAAATACGATCGGGTTGATTGACACCCCCTGCTAGCGGCCGATTGGCCGCGAATCTGCAGGGGTGGCATTACACCAGCAGTTCACAAGAACTGCTGGTGCATTGATAAATGCTGAGAGCGTATGCTGTCGGCATTTAGCTATGTGCAGCGAACATGATCCGCAATATCGGATCATGTCCGCTCGCACAATGATAATTCAGCCCCTATATCTTGTATATTTATATCAAAATATTTTTCCAAACTTTTGGATAGCCAATAATTCACCTTATTCCAAAATTGCCAAATTTTAGGGCACCACTAAAAACAGTGTAGAATATCCCCTATTAGACTATTACATTTTGCACATGTATGAATATTCTCTGAGAACCATGTATTTAATTGAAATTAGGGCTGGGCGAAATGGGCAAAAAAAAATTGTGATTGGGATTTAATCGCGATTTTCTTATAAATGACTATAACACCTTCATTTTTCAATAAAAAATGTATTTAAGACTACAGAATCTTAATGTACATATTGTTTCAATGTCCAATCCACTCTGGGATAATAAAAATACAAGCCACATATGTACTAATCAGTTATATAAAATGCAAGTAAGCTCTATATAATAGAGTAGAGTAAGCCAGCTGAGCTCTATAATTTGCTGTATGATTCTAATGCAGAGGAGACAAGCTCTTTATCTTGCAATGGTGACCTATGCCAAGTGAGTCCCACTAAACAACACTACCACAGTCACTCACCGGTCCCCCAAGCAGCGTTTTCTTGTCTGGTGCAGCAGCAAGCACAGCGGCTCCCTCCCACCATGAATAGAAAGCTGACCAGCAGGATGCACGGTCTGCGCGCCCTAATACTCAATTCAAAGTATTTGGGCGCGCAGACCGTGCATCCTGCTGGCCAGCTTTCTATTCATGGTGGGAGGGAACCGCTGTGCTTTCTGCTGCACCGTACAAGAAAATTCTGCTAGTCCATTCAGCACTGCATGGCCGGCTATCCCTCCAGCTAGATCTGACACGGCTGCCCCCCAGCCCCCCCTCAGCCTGAGCTCATTCAGTCACCATGTGCTAGTACAGCACAGTCAGTCACCATGACACAAGTCACAAGTACAGCACTGATAAGTCACTGCCACCCCCCTTACCCACATGTGGCTGCTGCAGAGCCCTCCTTTACGTCATAAGTAACATCATAGTGGGCGGGTTATAAATTGCGTAGTCTCGCGGTTTTAAAACCGCTGCGATTTATCATGGTTTAAAACCGCATCAGCGATTAATCGTGCAGCCCTAATTGAAATGGCATTATATATACCCTATTTAGAAGTTTACCATGAGATTCTCTCCAAGAATCTATAGGGGTTGCTTTTTTGACCATCCTAAAGCTTTCTTCAATCTCTTTAATCGTGGCAGATGGGAGTTCTTTTTTCCACCTTAGCAGTAATCCATTTAGATGTAATTGGTCAGCATGGTTGAGCAGAAGAATTGAGAATTTGCCTTGGTTACAAATATTAATGGCTGAATTAATATCTCCCAGGCTCCAATCCGAGTTATTATCCTCCCTAAGTTTTTCATAGTAGTGTCTAAATTGTAGACAGGCATACAAGTTATGGTTATGTAGAAAGGATTCATCCTTTATTTGCCAAAAGTTTTGAAGACCTTTATTTTGCCATACCTTAAAAATTGTAGATGTAATCCCTGCTGGGAATTTTGGATTTCCAGAAATTGGCAAGAATTTAGATAATTTATAATTAACATTTAGTTCTTTACAAAATTTGTGCCAAGCTAAGAAAGGGTATAAAAATACCATCATATTAACTATCTGTTTAGGGATCTCTACTTTGGGAGAATGTATAAGTGCTCTTAAAGAGAAGGGTTCTACTATCGCAGTCTCAAATTTTAAATTGGTTACATATTCTTTTTCTGTTAACCAATCTAAGATAAATTTGGTTAAGGCTGATAGATTCTTGTATCTTAGATTGGAGAAAGCTAAACCTTCTGCTTAAAAATGTAGGTTTAATTTGTGGAGAGAAATATGAATATTCTTTTGTTTCCATACAAATCTTGCAGAGCTCCTATTAAAGTTAATAATATCTTTAGCCTTAATTATAATGGGCAGGTTTTGAAGAAGATATAATAATTGTGGGAAAAAATATGGTTTTAACAATAGAAATCCTAGCTGCAAGTGAAATAGGTAGTGTCATCAAATTATCTAGGGGCGCGATCCGATATACAGCGTACTTTTCGGCGCAAGCGAAGGAACCCGCGCCACCCATAGTTTCACCTTGCACATCGGGGTATCCAATATACCCCGCCGGCAGTTGCTAAAGTGCCGTAAGTCGGACAATCTAGCGATGTCCAGAAATAAGCGTAAGTACATATTTCTGGAGTCGCCAGTGACTTACGGCACTTTAGAAACTGCCGGCGCCTAAAAAAACTAACTAAAATTTTAAATCTGACGTAACTGTCTAACACGCCTACCAAAAATAGCCTGACACGTATACCCCTCTATCCGCAATCCCCCCTCTCACTCCTAACAATAAATGTATTAACCCCTAGACCGACAACCCCCCACAACGCAATAAGCCTATCCTAGTATTAACCCCTAAACCGCCGCTCCTGGACCCCGCCGCCACCTATATTAAATGTATTACCCCCTAATCTGATCCCCCTACACCGCCGCCACCTATATTAAATGTATTACCCCCTAATCTGATCCCCCTACACCGCCGCCACCTATATTAAATATATTAACCCCTAATCTGATCCCCCTACACCGCCGCCACCTATATTAAAAATATTACCCCCTAATCTGACCCCCCTACACCGCCGCCACCTATATTAAATGTATTACCCCCTAATCTGATCCCCTACACTGCCGCCACCTATATTAAATATATTAACCCCTAATCTGATCCCCCTACACCACCACCATCTATATTAAAAATATTACCCCCTAATCTGACCCCCCTACACCGCCGCCACCTATATTAAATGTATTACCCCCTAATCTGATCCCCCTACACCGCCGCCACCTATATTAAATGTATTAACCCCTAATCAGATCCCCCTACATCGCCGCCACCTATATTAAATATATTAACCCCTAATCTGATCCCCCTACACCGCCGCCACCTATATTAAATGTATTACCCCTTAAACCTAAGTCTAACCCTAACACCCCCTAACTTAATTATTATTTAAATAAATATAAATAATATTAATATTATTAACTAAATTATTCCTATTTAAAACTAAATACTTACCTATAAAATAAACCCTAAGATAGCTACAATATAATTAATAATTACATTGTAACTATTTTAGGGTTTATATTTATTTTACAGGTAACTTTGTATTTATTTTAACTAGGTACAATAGCTATTAAATAGTTAATAACTATTTAATAGCTACCTAGTTAAAATAATTACAAAATTACCTGTAAAATAAATCCTAACCTAAGTTACAAATACAACTAACACTACACTATCAATAAATTAATTAAATAAACTACAATTATCTAAACTAAAATACAATTAAATAAACTAAACTATATTACAAAATAAAACAAACACTAAATTACAAAAAATAAAAAAATATTACAAGAAGTTTAATCTAATTACACCTAATCTAAGCCCCATAATAAAATAAAAATTTCCCTACCCTAAACTTAATTACAAAAGTAATCAGCTCTATTACCAGCCCTTAAAAGGGCCTTTTGCGGGGCATTGCCCCAAAGTAATCAGCTCTTTTACCTGTAAAAAAAGAACATACCCCCCCATTACAACCCACCACCCACACACCCCTACTCTAAAACCCACCCGATCCCCCCTTAAAAAAACCTAAGTCTAACCCCCAAGTGGTCCTTGCCTGTCCTGAAGACCGGCGGAGAAGGTCCTGTTCCAGGCGGTGAAGTCTTCTTCCAAGCGGCGACCTCTTCTTCTTCCAGGAACCAGCCGGTGCGCAGCGGAGGAGTTGAAGATCGATGACCACGGAGCTGAAGACCGTCGACTCTGGAACTGAAGACCGGCCATGCTGGAACTGAAGATTGGTGATGCTAGAACTGAAGACCGCGGAGCCATGGAGCGTGGAGGATCCTCTTCATACGATCTCTTCCATACACTGAATAGGAATTCAAGGTACGCGATTAAAAATGGCGTCCCTTGAATTCCTATTGGCTGATTTGAGCCTTCAAATTCAAATCAGCCTATAGAATTACAGTAGCTCTCATCAGATTGGCTGATTTGAATTTGAAGGCTCAAATCAGCCAATAGGAATTCAAGGGACACCATTTTTAATCGCGTACCTTGAATTCCTATTCAGTGTACAGCAGAGTTTGTATGAAGAGGATCCTCCATGCTCCATGGCTCCGCAGTCTTCAGTTCCAGCATCGCCAATCTTCAGTTCCAGCGTGGCCGGTCTTCAGTTCCAGAGTCGACGGTCTTCAGCTCCGCGGTCATCGTTCTTTAACTCCTCCGCTCCACGCCGGCTGGTTCCTGGAAGAAGAGGTCGCCGCTTGGAAGAAGACTTAACCGCCTGGAACAGGACCTTCTCCTCCGGTCTTCAGGACAGGTAAGGACCACTTGGGGGTTAGACTTAGGTTTTTTTAAGGGGGAATCAGGTGGGTTTTAGAGTAGGGGTGTGTGGGTAATAGAGCTGATTACTTTTGTAATTTAGTTTAGGGTAGGGAAATTTTATTATTTTGGGGGGCTTTTTTATTTTATTAGGGGGCTTAGATTAGGTGTAATTAGATTAAACTTCTTGTAATATTTTTTTATTTTTTGTAATTTAGTGTTTGTTTTTTGTAATATAGTTTAGTTTATTTAATTGTATTTTAGTTTAGATAATTGTAGTTTATTTAATTTATTTATTGATAGTGTAGTGTTAGCTGTATTTGTAACTTAAGTTAGGATTTATTTTACAGGTAATTTTGTAATTATTTTAACTAGGTAGCTATTAAATAGTTATTAACTATTTAATAGCTATTGTACCTAGTTAAAATAAATACAAAGTTACCTGTAAAATAAATATAAACCCTAAAATAGCTACAATGTAATTATTAATTATATTGTAGCTATCTTAGGGTTTATTTTATAGGTAAGTATTTAGTTTTAAATAGGAATAATTTAGTTAATAATATTAATATTATTTATATTTATTTAAATAATAATTAAGTTAGGGGGTGTTAGGGTTAGACTTAGGTTTAGGGGGTAATATATTTAATATAGGTGGCAGCGGTGTAGGGGGATCAGATTAGGGGTTAATATATTTAATATAGGTGGAGGCGGTGTAGGGGGATCAGATTAGGGGGTAATACATTTAATATAGGTGGCGGCAGTGTAGGGGGCTCAGAGGTCAGATTAGGGGGTAATATATTTAATATAGGTGGCGGCGTGGTCCGGGAGTGGCGGTTTAGGGGTTAAACACTTTATTAGGTATTGCGGTGGGGGATTGCAGTTGACAGGTAGATAGACATGGCGCATGCGTTAGGTGTTAGGTTTTATTTTGCAGGCATTTTAGGGAGTTACGGTGCTCCAATACTCAGCATAAGGCTTGCTACGCCTGCATTTTGTGGCAAGGTGAAAATGAAGTAAGATTTCTCCATTTTCACCACGTAAGTCCTTACGCTGTATATTGGATACCAAACAGCGCAGGTTTTCTATGTCCGTCTATGGGGGGAAAAACTACGTGCGAAGGCAGAAATATACTAGTGTAACTTCTATGTTACGCCGTATATAGGATACCAAACCAGCGCAGAATTTGGCGTCGCTGGCTTTTTCGGGCGACTCTGCATATCGGATCGGGCCCTAGGTCTTTATTGTACTTATCAAAAAAAGGCATAAAGTTTAGATTGTACCATCTAGACGGATCTCTATTTATTTTAATACCCAGATAATTTATTGTTTCTACTGTTTTGAAGGGACAAGAGAGTCTTGCACTATTATTTTTTAAAATCCAGAGGATTTCTGACTTGTCCGGATTAATTTTGTATCCTGAAAAAGAGACAAATTGCTCTGCAAGTACTAAAAATTGCTGTATAGGGTTATCAATATCGCTTAAGAATAATAGTAGATCATCCACAAAAAAGTGTAAGGACAGATTTAACTTGCTCAATCAAAATCCCTGGTAACTCTTGCTGTAATCTAATTGCAAAGGGTTCTAATGATACGTTAAACAGGAGGGGTGATAGGGGGCATTCCTGTCTAGTACCTTTCTCAAGTATGATTTAGTTTGTAATTTCATATGCCTAGATTTAGAGTTTTGTCGGTAAAGACCCGCGTAGCTAAAGCTGCTTTTTTTTCCAGCGCACCCTTAAGACAACGCTGGTATTTAGAGTTGTCTGAGTGGCTGCGTTAGGCTCAGAAAAGGGAGCGTAGAGCATAATTTAGCTCCACTTCAACCCTCAATACCAGCGTTGCCTACGGTAGCGGTAAGCTGGAAAAACGTGCTTGTGCACGATATCCCCATAGGAAACAATGGGGCTGAGCTGGCTGCAAAAAAACCTAACACCTGCAAAAAAACAGCGTTCAGCTCCTAAAGCAGCCCCATTGTTTCCTATGGGGAAACACTCTCTAAGTCTGCACCTAACACCCTAACATGAACCCCGAGTCTAAACACCCCTAACCTTACACTTATTAACCCCTAATCTGCCACCCCCACTATCGCTGACACCTGCATTATACTATTAACCCCTAATCTGCCACTCCGGACACCGCTGCGACCTACATTATAGCTATGAACCCCTAATCTGCTGCCCCTAACACCGCCGACACCTATATTATATTTATTAACCCCTAATCTGCCCCCCCAACGTCGTCGCTACCTAACGACAATTATTAACCACTAATCTGCTGACCAGACCTCGCTGCCACTATAATAAATGTATTAACCCCTAAAACGCCGCACTCCCGCCTCGCAAACACTATAATAATTTGTATTAACCCCTAATCTGCCCTCCCTATCATCGCCGCCACCTACCTACAATTATTAACCCCTAATCTCCCACCCACAACGTCGCCGCTACTATAATAAATGTATTAACCCCTAAACCTAAGTCTAACCCTAACCCTAACACCCCCCTAACATAAATATAATTTAAATAAAACAAAATAATATTCCTATAATTAAATAAATTAATCCTATTTAAAACTAAATACTTACCTAGAAAATAAACCCTAATATAGCTACAATATAACTAATAGTTACATTGTAGCTATTTTAGGATTTATATTTCTTTTACAGGCAACTTTGTATTTATTTAACTAGGTACAATAGCTATTAAATAGTTAATAACTATTTAATAGCTACCTAGTTAAAATAATTAAAAAATTACCTGTAAAATAAATCCTAACCTAAGTTACAAATACACCTAACACTACACTATCATTAAACTAATTAAATAAATTAACTACAATTACCTACAATTACATTTAATTAAACAAATCTATAATAAAAAACAAACAAACACTAAATTACAGAAAATAAAAAAATATTACAAGACGTTTAAACTAATTACACCTAATCTAAGCCCCCTAATAAAATAATAAAGCCCCCCAAAATAAAAAAATGCCCTACCCTATTCTAAATGACAAAGTAATCAGCTCTTTTACCAGCCCTTAAAAGGGCTTTTTGTGGGGCATTGCCCCAAAGTAATCAGCTCTTTTACCTTTAAAAAAAAATACAACCCCCCCAACATTAAAACCCACCACCCACATACCCCTACTCTAACCCACCCAATCCCCCCTTAAAAAAAACCTAACACTAACCCCCTGAAGATCTCCCTACCTTGAGCCGTCTTCACCCAGCCGAGCCGAATTCTTCATCCAATCCGGGCGATGTGGTCCTCCATCCGGGCGAAGTCTCGATCCAAGCGGCAAAGAAGAGGTCCTCCATCTGGGTGATGTCTTCCTCCAAGCGGCATCGTCTATCTTCTTTCTTCCGGCTCCATCTTTAGACCGCCGACACGGAACATCCACCTTCCCCGACTGACTAACGACGAATGACGGTTCCTTTAAGGGATGTCATACAAGATGGTGTCCCTCGAATTCCAATTGTCTGATAGGATTCTATCAGCCAATAGGAATTAAGGTAGGAAAAATCTGATTGGCTGATTGGATCAGCCAATCGGATTGAGCTTGCATTCTATTGGCTGATTGGAACAGCTAATAGAATGCGAGCTCAATCTGATTGGCTGATTGGATCAGCCAATCGGATTAAACTTCAATCTGATTGGCTGATTGAATCAGCCAATCAGATTTTTCCTACCTTAATTCGTGTTTCATAATTTTGGGAACCCTACATTTGCTCGAGAAGCTTTGTTTATACTGTAAATTTACATTTTCCTTTGCATATATCCTTTTATAAATAAATCTTTCTAATTTCACCCGGGTCAGTAGAAACTTTGCCATCATTTTTTTAACAGTTTTATTACTTTGTCTGTTTTTAATTAAGGCTGAAAGATACTTAGCTGACTTTCCATAGTTACCACAGAATTTAGCTTTTTGTTTTAAATCTTATTGTATAGACCTTTGTTTAAGGAAAATATCTCTTTCTTGTTTTTTCTCTACATACTTATCCCAAAGTAGAGGGGTGGAAATATAGGCTTCATAGCTGTTTCTTACTTGGTTGGCCATCAGTTGAATCTCTCTTTTTTAAATTTCTTCTTCCATTTACACAGATATGCCCTTATCTCTAGACATGTGCATGGCGAAAAAATTTGGTTTGGTTCGGATCAATACGGATTTTTTCGAATTTCGGTTCGGAGCAATTCGAATTCGGAAAAATTTGAATTAATTTGGTTCGGATTTGTTTTGGATTCATTCAGATTCGAATAAATTCGGTTCGGATTTGTTTCGGATTCATTCGGATTCGAATAAATTCGTCTGGATTCGGTTCGATTCGGAAATTCGGTAAGTGTTAGGTGGGATTCGACTAGTATTATGTACTGTATATTAGGTGTAACCCATAGCAGAGTGATATAACCTAATATACTGTACAATACTAGTGTAATCCATGGCCATCCGAATCTACCGAATAAATCCAAATAAATCCGAACTAATTCGGATTTATTCGGTAGATTCGGCACTATTTTAATTCGGAAATTCGGTTCGATCCGAATCTCCGAATTTGCCGAATTTTCCGAATTTCCAAATCGAACCGAACCGAATTGCACATGTCTACTTATCTCACCCCTGATAAAAGCCTTAAAATCTTCCCAAACAAAACTCTGGTTTTGTTGTATATTTCCTATTATTATGGAGATATTCGTTCCACTTGGCTGTCAACCAGTTAATAAAATGTATATTGTTACTTAAATATGTAGGGGAAAAAAGTCTGACAAAGTTTGACCCAATATCTGGGCCGACTTTTATCTGAAGTGAGACAACCACATGATCCGAAATAGAAATTTCTTTTATATCTGCTTTGATGACTTGTGTTGATAAATACCCTGAAACAAGAAAAAGATCAATTCGCGAAAAAGTAACAAATGATTTAGATTCACAGGAGTAGGAGTAGGCTCTTACATCAGGGTTCTGAATACGCCAGAAATCAAGTACGTTTAAATCTGCTAAGAAGTGAGAGAATATCCTGTTCATCCCATTTTCGCGTTTATTGAGACACTTAACTCTATCTAATCAAGGTTTAGGGGCTATGTTGAAATTGCCTGCATTAATAATGTTCTTACCATTATAATTCATCAATTTCACCTTTAGGTTATCCCGGAAAAGTTTATCAGGTTTGTTTGGTCCATAGACATTTCATAAAACTAGGTTTAAACCCTTAGGTAAACAAAAAAACAAAATCTGGTTAAAGTCCCAAGATAGGATAAAAATCAATACTTTATTCAGCTGGTTAAAAGTTCAAAATACAGGGAAAATAAGACCGGTAGACAGGTTTAAACCCTGTATCGTTACTTCTAAGATTAGATACCTACCCTGTGGATCTATGACTTGTGTTAAAACATTGCATTGCAAATTTTTATGGAATAGGATTGCCATCCCCCTGTTCCTCCTACAAAATTGAGTATACACAACATTTCCCACCCATTTGGATTTCAATTTAATTGCCTCAGTTGGTTTTAGGTGGGTTTCTTGCAAAAAGGCGATTTGTGGGTTAAATGAGCCAAGATGTTTCAGTATTAATTTCTTTTTAGTGGTCGAGGTTATCCCACCTACGTTCCATGATAAAATATTTAACTTATCCATACACCTTTTTTTAAAAAAAAAGAAAAGGATTTCAACCTTCCAACATGCAGGGAGGGAGAGAGAGGGACACAAGAGAGAATAAAAAATATATATAAAGGGGAACAAAAGAGGAAAGGGGGGAAAAACATTAAAACACCAAAATAGCCTGAGAGTCATCAGCATTCATTAAAGTATTATAACAGTAACCATCTAGTCTTACTTAAACTAGTTTTAGTTCCATACATAAAGCTTGTGCTGTCATGCTGTCTCTAAGCACCTTCATAGCACCATTTACATCTATGATAATAACTTGTCCATCTGCTCTGAGGCAGCGGACAGAAATCAACCCAATCGAATACGATCGGGTTGATTGACACCCCTGCTAGCGACCGATTGCAGGGGGCAGCATTGCCACCAGAATTGCTTGTGCAATGATAAATGCCGACTGCGTATGCTGTTGGCATTTATCGATGTGCGGCGGACATGATACGCTACATCGTATCATGTCCGCTCGCACTATGATAAATTGGCCCCTAGGTCTCAGGTGTTTCACCCTCTTCCTTCCACCAAAGTGACATTTAAAACCTTGTCAAGACTGACCGCCATTTCACCCGCTCCATTCTGCCGCTCCAACATAGAGTGACGTCATCGGCAGGAGATCTGGCACTCAGTCTTGTTCTAAACGTAAATGGCTAGATTACAAGTGGCATGGTGCATCAAATACTCATTTTAAAAGCTTTTGAAAAAGACAGTTTAATTAGTTGAAACAATTAACATTGGACAAGAATAAATTTACTTTTATTTTGTTTATAAAGCTGTATCAGAGTTTTAATAAAGAAGCTGAACTACAGCTTTCAATCCTGTGAGTATTCCTTTTTGATATTCACATTGCCCTGCTGTCTTGTTCAATTGTAAAATTTTCCTGCAGAAATTTTAGAGAAGCTTACTCCTGGGGTTAAAAACATATTCCAGTGAGCTTCTACACCCTCTATGAACCAGCTCCTCCTTTGTGCATACGGCTTTGGGAGAGACTGTTGGACGGCAGTGGTTCTTTATACCAGAGAGGAGTACTTTTTGTATCTATCATTGTATTTATTATTGTATCTATCATATTGTATTACATAAACTCGATTAGAGTTTAGGTGTTTTGTTTCTTTTTCTTAAATATAGAAATGTGTATTTAAGAATAAATAGAACATATTCTTCTATGTGAAGAACATTGGAATGTGAAATATATGTCATGTCGGGTTAGCGCACTTGAGTAAATGCAATTGGGTTTGTGAGCCGGTAAGGGTGTTTTTTTCCACTTTTAATGCTCCATTGAAAACTATGTGGGAACACCTTAACGCAGTTGCGATATACGAAGTTCGGCTTTTTGCACGTTTCAGGTTAGCACTTGTGCAAAAACCTTTTACTTTCAATTTGTAATATGCATGCTACCCAGCGTACACAAAAAAAGCTTAATTTTAGCGAATTTAACAAACGAGTGGGATCGCTAATTTGTGATCCACTAGTAATCTAGCCCAAAGAAGGCATGTTTTTAAGACACAAATTTCACTGATATAACCTTCTATGTTCTAAAAGAACTACAAATTATATCATATATTCCTTCACCATAGTTTTATAATAGAAGCAAACAATGCAGTGAAATGATCTCTAGAAGAAACTGCATGGAAATGTTTTTTTAACTTAATAAAAGCAACTGAAGAAAAAAAAATATTTTAATTACAAATGTTATCTGCAGCAGTAAAGCAAAATCATCTTTATTGATATGTATTTAGAAGATTAAAGTTCCGATACTCTTGAGTGAACAAACTACTTCACATAAATGCATTTAATTATGCAAGAGATATCGAGTCACTCTTTCTGATTCTAAAAGATATCTATGTGTGGAATGTTTGTAGTCTCCTTTTAATAGCAATAAGCAGATGCATCTAAAATCATTTAAAAAAATTATCCTTGAAGAACAGATGGCCTCAATGCAAATGTAAAGTATCTTGCAATTTGTGCTCTATAAATTGAAATTGATTTTAGGATTTCCTTTTACACGTGGCCTTGCATTTTCTATCCTAGGAAAAGTAATTGCTATTTCTGATAGAAGACTCAGATAACTTTTACGGATAAAGAATGTCCATTAATTTCTTCTCTGCATCTATTCTAGAGACAGGTAGTTTACCTTATGCTTCTGCAAGACAAATGCATCCACAAATGTTAGCTATAGCTGCTCTATATCATATATATTATATAACTGTAAATGGGAATTTTCCTTCTTTGAGTGTGAACATAACATTTGATACTGTATTTTTTTTCTATTCCTTTCCCTAGATTTAAAAAAAAAAAAAAAAAAAACAACAACACAAAATTACTTAAACTTACAACTTTCTACACATAAGCTGCACATACAGATAACTATGCTATATGCGCTAAAATTGTATTTACTGAATGGACTGTGTTTTGAACCTGTGAACTTAATTTTAGGAATGAGTAATGTAAATATTTGAGCTATTTAGGTGCTTCAAAAGAATCTCTTTTTTTTTTCTTCATAATGACATCACATATCACATATACTGTAAAATCATTATAAACACAGATTGAACACCTTGAAACTGCAAAATATTACTATTATGTCATTTTATAGCAACACATCAGCCAAAACTAAATTTGTCTAAAAAACTAGTGAGCCTTTTGTGATTGGATGCCATATGCAGCCCAGATTGTGATGTCATCAGTGGGTGGAGCTTGGCAGCCATTTCAAAGCGGCCAGAAACGATATTAATTTTCAAATTACTGTTTTTACAGTTCCTGCTACATAATATAAAAAAGAGGTGTAGGAGCACTACAGAATTTTAAGGTACGATGACTAAGGTGTAGACTGTCCATTTAATTATTTCAATTGTTTTTCAGTAGCCAAACTCAACCCACCAATTGCCTTATTTGGTGGAGCCTATCTGCACTAAATTACATGAAAAGAGGCAACATAAATAATGAAAGTATATATCTCATGTTGAGAACCTTATCCGCACGGTATGTAATACATGGGACCCTCTAAGCTATGAATCTTATTGTAATATTAGTACATTTTAATCTGAGCACTTTTACATTACTATTAAAATAAAAAAATAAGAGGGATAAATTGAGAGACACAGGCCTCTAGTTATGAAAGTCTGGCGGACCTGTACGCTCGCCATATTCATCATTGCACCAGCAGCTCACAAGAGCTGCTGGTGCAATGTCGCCCCCTGCAGACTCGTGGCCAATAGGCCGCCAGCAGGGGGGTGTCAATCAACCCGATCGTACTCGATCGGGTTGTATTGTTGCAATGTCTGTCCGCCTGCTCAGAGCAGGCGGACAGGTTATGGAGCAGCGGTCTTTGTGACCTCAGCTTCATAACTGCTGTTTCTGGTGAGTCTGATGACTCGCCAGAAACACGGGGCATCAAGCTCCATACGGAGCTTGATACATATGCCCCACAGTGTGCAAGACACTGCAGTGTTTGCCCACTAAGCAATTCCTTTTGCATTTTACAATAACATCAAAAGGAACAAACAGACTCCAAGTCCATCATAGACAGTTTTTTAGAAAGATTCTTTATTGTAGACATGACTATGTTTAAACCATGTACATTAAGGTCTAGACTACAAGTGCAGCACTATCGTTATCTTAAGTCACACAATCATTAGTGTAGGGGTAAAAAAAAAAAGTTGCACCAAGCTTAACATAAAATTATTCATATCTTTTTATATGGCTGACATTTTTTAAGAAAACCTCTCAATCTATTTGAGCTATCCAATTTAGAGTCCTATTGTTCTATAAATAATTGTCTTATTATTTTATTCTTTAATTGAGGAATAGTAGGTGAGTTCCTAGTGGTCCATACATCCAATATACATTTACGAGCTAGCAATATGATTAAAGTGAAGAGTTTTTGCCATTTTTCAATTTTTAAAAAAAGTAAATATATATGAGGGATATCCAAGGTAACCTCGATTTTAAAACAATGTTTAATCCAGTATTGGACCTTGCATCAAAAATATTTAATTCTAGGGCAGGTATAAAAATGATGAATATAATTTGCATTTTCCCATAGATACTTGACACACCTGTTGCTACAATCAAATCTCCACTTAGACAATCTATGAGGGGATATATAATGGTAATGTAACATTCTCAAATGAGATTCTCGAAGGAGTATAGAAAGAGGAGTCGCTTTTTTCACAGAATTTAAACTCTCAGCAATTTGAGAAGGCGCCAAGTTCTCCCAACATCTATGCTCCATTTACCCACTAACCCATTCAATACTTCTAAATCTCCCTTGCAACTGCGAATTTTATAAAATCCAGACATAGAAAACATACCCATGCCAAATGCTATTTGGGGTTGGTTAAAGACCGAAGTATGCCAGAAAAAGGGTCCTCCCTCATTAGACTCATAAAATATAATACCGTACCTTTAAGTATGCATAGAAAGCATGGTATATCAAACTGAGTTTGGATTTCTTGAAATTAATATATCCCTCTATTTACAGGGTCCACACAGTCCCCTATTGTCCTCAATCCTCTATGTTCCACAACTGAAAGGGATTAGTATCCATATCAGCAGGAAAGTAAATATTGCCACATAATGGAATAAACCTAGGATAAGGGTGTGTACACTTCAAAAATGTATGGACTAAGCACAAAGCGCAAAGAGCATCCCTATATAAAATGTGTGTATGAACATCCATAGATAAATCCTTCAAAGAAACGTAGGGAGGAAATTACAGTTCCAACTTACCTAGGATGGATCTTTCTAATGCTTCTTCATAAAAATGCCTGTGCCTAATTGCCAGTCCAGGACATTGCATAGCAACATTGTCCAATTATATCATTTAAAATTAGGAAGGCCATGACCTCCACTGGTGTAGGGGGCATACAGTTTCTTGAAAGCTAGTCTAGTTTTTCTCCTCTTCCGAAGGAAATTCAACGTTGCATTGTTTAAACATTTGAAGTCCCTTCTAGTAAGAAGAAAGGGAAGCATTAAAAAAGGATATAGTAATTTAGGCAGGATGGCCATTTTAACAAGGTCAATCCTACCAGCTAAAGAAAGGGGAAGATTGTACCATCCTTCTAAAAGTGCAGGTATTTCTATACATTGTTTGGAAAGGTTTAAATTATATATTAAATTAGGATTATTAAATAGATGGATACCCAAGTAAATTAAAGAGTGTATAACTTCCTTAAATGGATACTTATATGTATTATTAGATTTGTGAATCCATAAAATCTCCAATTTGGACATATTAACCTTATAGCCTGACATACTTCGAAAATCCGTAATCAATTGTAATATTTTAGGAATATATAAATAGGGGTGTTCCACAAATTGCAGCATATCATCTACATACAATACAGAGGAAACAATGTACAGATATTGTAAGATGGTAAAAAAACAACAATCTGTTACAAATGGACTGAGAACTAATACTCTCCTAGTGGCTAGACCGCTGACTTCTTTCAGTCTCTCCACAGAGACTGTAGTTAAAGTGGATTTTCAGTGGTAGATGGCACATATCTTTAGTGTTAATCTCAAGCTGGATATATAATAATCCTTCTGATGACAAAGAGAGAAGGGATTGGTGTGTATGTAAAAGCCAATTAATAAGAGTGCAATATACTCACTCCATAAGTTGCATGATATCCGCTTGTGTGGAGTATGTCACACAAAGTAACAGTGATCCACAGATGTCTTGTAACAATAGTGGTTAAACAAACTGAGAGCAAGAAATAACACCAGTGAAAAATATGTAGAATCTGTTATAAATTGAATAAGAAATAACTTACTCCATCAAAATTGGACGTCAGGTGATGTCACAGCAAAGGAACAAAATAATATTCCAATATAGATAAAAATTATTTATTAGCTCAACGTATTTCAACGTATGCAAAAGTCTTTTTCAAGAGCAAATATAAAACAGATAAAAGCAATTGAAAGATTTGTAAGCTATGACAACTTTGGCCGTTTTAAATACAGTAGATCTATGTTGCAACTTCCTGTGTAAAACAGGAAATTGGACTCACAAATAATTAAATTACAAACATCTGATATAACTCGTATTCAACCCTAACCAAATGTATACATAATTACAAAGTTAGATTTCCAATTATGCTTCTAAATAAGTAAAAAATTTAGTGTAATGTCAAATGTTTAGGTGTGAATATATGTATCAAACAATGAAAATATGAATTGCTGTATGATAGCCAATGAGGGAGCTCAAAATAAATAGTCCTCAATCAAGTAGTATTGTGCAAATAGTTCCGTTTCAGGTCCGCTTTTGTCACATGATGTTACGGACCTATCAGGAGAGAAGAACATCCAAGATTGCGTAAACCATGTTATAACCAATGGAAAGGATCATAATGAGTAGTCCACAATCAGATGGTTTTATGCAGATAGTTCCATTTCAGGTCCGCTTTAGTTACATGATGTTACGGACCCGTAAAAAGAAGAGAACATCCAGGATGACGTAAACGTAGAATGTATTGCTTAAGAAGATGTTTTATCATCATGTGAGTGGCCTCGACCACTAACATTAGGGATACTTAGGTGTGCTTACGAGTGTTCTGTAAAGTAAAAAAAACAAATGAACTGTAATATTGAACCCTTAATATTTATTCCATTGAAGGAAAGACGTAGTTTTATTGCTAGGGGTTCTAGAACTAAATTAAAAAGAAGAGGTGACAATGTACAGCACTGTCTAGTACATCTGTGCAGAGTTACCCCTGGGGAGAAAACACTATTAATCAAGATATGAGCCATTGGTATATGATGGATATTACGATTGAAGGAGAGAAATGGGCCAACAAAGCCATAACACTTTAGAGTCTCAAACAAATGGTTCCACTTAACCCTATCAAAGGCCTTCTCTGCGTCTAATGATAGCAGGTAGGCCTCTGATACAGCTCCCTGATTTTCCCCTGCTGAGCATGACCAGAAATAAGAAATTGTATGTAAAACTCTTCTTAAGTTTGTTACCGATGTCATTCCACACATACAACCTGTCTGGTCCGGATGTATAAGACTAGTAAGAATTATTTTTAAACATTCTGGTAAAATTTTCATTAAGATTTTATAATCGGAGTTAAGCAGCGAGATGGGTCGATAAGACTCCGGTAGTTCCTGCTTTTTTGCTGATTTTAGAATGAGAGAGATATGTGCACTGGTAAATTTTTGAGTAGGACATATGCCTTTTTGAAAGTATCCATTAAACAAGTTTTTAAATATAGGAGGAATTTGAGGTTCAAGTATCTTATAAAATTCAATGAGTAGGCCATCTGGACCCACAGCTTTCCCATTTGCTAATGTGGAGATAGTTTTTTTCAAGTTCCTCTGTTGTGATTGGTGCATTTAAAATATGAATCTGTTCTTGAGTAATCTGTGGAAGTGCTTATTTCTTCCAAAAATTAATTGATGGTGTTATTGAGGTAGTTGTTTGGCTAGTATATAAATCAGTAAAATAGTTTGCAAATGCCTTTGCAATAGCGGCTGGAGTCCTATATGTTATACCATTATATCTAGTAGCTGCTACATGTTTGCGGGATGATCACATCTTAACTAAAGAGGCAAGTAGCTTACCCGACCTATTCCCAAATCTATAATAATGACTATCGATTTTCAACAGTGAATGAGATGCTTGATGTGCAAGGTATGATAAGTCACAGTTAATTTTTCCTGCAGCTGCTGAAGTTTCTGTCGGGTTTTTCTACGTAAATTAGCATCATATGATATTATAGTGCCGGAAAGTACTGCTTTAGCCACCCCCCAGAATAATTCCAAACGATCAAAATGTGTCTCATTATTCATTAAATAGTCATTCCATGAGTGTATTATATGTTTTCGAAAACTCTCTGAGGAGTATAAATAATAAGGAAAAAGCAAGGTATTTCTATTTCTACAAGGAAGACCATCTGAAAAAAATAGTTCTACTGGAGCGTGATCTGAAATTATTACGTCATAGATTTTATCCTTAGTGACTCTAGGAATAAGAGAATTAGAGAGATGAAAGAGATCAATTCTGGAGAGGGTGGGGGCCGCTTTAGAGGCACAGGTATAACCCCTACCATCTGGATTACGTAATCTCCAGATATCTACTGAACTGAAGGGAGTCTTTAATTTTTTTTTTTTTAAAAATCCTCAAACTTTCCATACTTACTGAATGACATATTCAACTTTGCAACTCCCATCAATCGAAGCCTATCACAAATCGGATCTGGAGCTAAATTGAAATCCCCTCCTAAAATTAAATCCATGCCCTGAAACGGGGCTAATGCCTGAATTAAACCTGTCCAAAACCTAGTGACTTTTTCATTAGGAGCATAGATTTTGCAGAGCACCCACATCCTACCCTCTATGCTTATATGAAAATATGAAAATATCAAAAATCTACCTTCGGGATCTTTGATAGACTTGACCACCTCAACTGTGTGCCGTTTGCCAAAGAGCATTGCAATTCCCCTCTTTGCATTGGTATAGGAGAAAAATACTACTGATCCTACCCAATCTCTCCATAATTTTTCATGTTCTTGATCAGAGAGATGAGTCTCTTGAAGTAATGCAACATCCATTTTTAACCTTCGTAAATGAGTGAGTATCACCTGTCATTTAATGTTAAAAAAACCCACATTCTATGAAATAAATTTAAGCGGGATCTTGCTTTAATAAAGAGTACCTATAATATTTAATCATGTGATAGGACAAATACAGAAAAAGAAGAGAGGTAGAGAGAGGGGGAAAACACACCCTGATATCAAGTTCTTATACTTTGGGCATCAAGCTCCATACAGAGCCTAATAAATATGCCACAATATGTCTTAAAAAAACATCGTGTGCATGTGCAAACTATATGAATAAACCACTACAATATATGTGTCTACTCCAGAGTGTTATCTTATGTGAACAATTAATATACACATTTTACTCTGGTATCTTATCGTATATTACCTTAAATGAGTAACTTATATTATGTTTGCTGACATAATTTAAAAAAAACACATCCCACACCTTCATTAAAACATTTTAAATATAAAAATAAACATTAAATCTATTTTATAAAAAACCTCTAAGAATATCCATGTGTTCCAGTGCAATATTTTTATTATATTAACAGAGAATACAATACTATAGATATCATCTATTATGTGACTAATACTCTACCATCTTATATTAGAAATAGAGATGCAAAGACAAATTGTGTTACCCTTTGCACAAACAGAGGTGATATTAGAAGCTAGACTGAGGGGAGAATGGAGCTTCCTATCTGACATACCAGAGGAAATAGTTACATAGATTTTGGTTGGATTCATTACCCATATCACCTATCTTGATATGTCATTGCTCGAGAGAGAGGTAGAGAGAGGAAATCAATTATCAGGTAATAATTATTTCTTTTTTTTTTCCCCTTTTCTTTCTCTCACCCCCACAAGAGAAGTCTTTCATTTTTTTGAACACAAACAAAATAGATAAGTTATGCAAAAATGAATCTAAAATGCTGTACAATTTCTATGATAACCGTCTTCTTTTAATGTATGTATTGTAATACTGATCTTAGTATGATGTTATTGAATAATAATCATAATAAAAAAAAAATTATTACACCCCTATTGCAAATCAGGTTTATTGTCAAAATGTAAAGACTTTACGTGGTTTGCAATGAAGAAATCAAATAAAAGCAATTGAAATAACTCAACACCATGAATGCTTCAAGTGGTTTCCCTTAATTTTACTGAAAATGCAACTTTTAATAAATTCTGCAATCCCTCACAACAGCACAAGTATGCAAAACAGGTGTTGTCTCAAGCACACCTGATGCAACTAATCAATGGCTTCATGAGTTGCACCAGGTGTGCTTGAGCTATAAACCCTGGCTAGGGGTTTGTTCAGTGTCACATTTGACGGCATGTTAGAAATATGTCAAAAGAATGGTCCAAAAAGTTAAGAGAAGGATAATCGCCCTTCACAAACAAAGAACAGGATACAAAAATATAGTGAACAATGGTTACACTACCTGAATGGGGCAGAAAATGGAAGCTATCAACGGCTGCAACCAGATTTCTGGTTGAGAAAGGCAGGTTGAGAAAAACACTTGAGTGACTGCAAAAGAACAGCAGCAAGACTTAGTGGCAACAGGCCCTGAGGTTTTAGTTGGCACAGTAGGGTGCGTACTAAACGGTTTTCATGCTAGAACTTAGACATACACCACTACTGACCCAAAGTCACAAGAAAAGTTGGATCCAATAAGCTCAAAATAATATAAATAAGCCACAGAAGTTTTGGGATTCTGCTCTGTGGAGAGATTAAACAAAAACGTGAACTTTTCAACCCAATGGATGAGCGGTATATCTTGAAGAAAGAAGAATAAAGCATAAGCTGAAAAGGACATACTGCCTTACAGTTAAGCATGGTGGTCGCTCAGTGATGCTCTGGGGCTGCTTTGCATCCTCTGATACTGGAAACCTGCAGAGTGTGGAAGGCAAGATGGATTAATTGAAGTATCAGGAAATCCTAGGAGAAAACGTCATGCCGTCTGTGGTACACCTGTTATGGTATCTGAAATTTGTTTAATAATTTAACACAAAATTCAGTAGGATTTGATTATAAATCACAACTGTGGTCAGTTCCTATGCATGAAATGTTTTTACGAATCACTGTGATACTCTGGGTGTATGTGATGATAAAGGAAAACCTCAAATAAATACTGTGCACAAGGTACAGCAAACAGCGGAACAAATAGGATAATGGACAAGAGGAGTTACTTTATACAGCACTAAGTAATATATGCTTTATATATCACACAAAGTTACTGCTGGGCTTACCAGAGATTATCAGCAAACAATAATGTGAAATATTGAACAACAGTAGGATATAAGGATTGCCTGTCTGTTTGCTTAAAGGTCTTAAGCAAATCCTGTGAGACTGAGTAACAGATCTGAAGTGGAAGGAGGATGAGAACAGCAGCTGAGCAGAACTTGGTTCAGGGAGATTCAGCAGATCCAGCTGCTTGTAACAGATGATGCTGGAGTTACTAGAACAGCTGAGAGGTGACTGCAGGAATGTGGAAGACTGGCTAGAGCCAATCAGGAATCAGCTGACAGGCAATGAGCTAGAAGTAAAGTGAAGCGGCGGCTTCAAAGTAGAAACCAAATGAACAGTCTTAGAAAGACTTTAGAGTAAGAACTCGAGGTAGCAGCAAAATGTAGTTAGATTCCTTGATGAGACAGCTAACAAAACAGAGGAGCTGCAGGCTTGACAAAACTCACACTGAGAGTTCAGTGTAACTTCAAATATTACCAAGCAATGAGGAGAGGTGAAAGAGAGGCTTATATTGAGAAACATTCCCAGATTCACCTCAGGGTCCTTAAAGGATATATGTTACAGTCTGTGAGGAAGCTGAAGCTTGGGGTCATTGGACCTTCCAACAGGACAATGATCACAAACATACCTATATGTGTGTGTATATGTATATACATGTGTATTTATACGTTTATATATGTATTTGTGTATATACATACATAAACACATATATACAAATATAAATACATATATAATATATTTATTTTATGTTTTACTGGGTTTTAATGTAAATATTTAACATTAAAGAAAAATGCTTAGGAGCGCTAAAAAGCTAAAGGTTCTAGGGAACAAGGAAAGAGGGAAAAAAATTGTATATACAACACAGGCTAGTAAAATCAATGTTTATGTAAATAGGCTTGATTCAAAACATATAAGTATGGTATATTAAATGTTACAAATCTATAGTGGTAAAATTGTTACTCGATATATGCAACAATGTGTTAAAAAAACGGACGTCTCCGATTAAATGCAAAAAATGTAATAATATAATATGAAATTGCCACCACTAAAAAATAAAAATAAGATAGAGGCTTGTAGAAAAAAAAAAAAAGTTTTGCAAAACGTATTAGCACCTTTAAAAATACAGTCAGTTCAAATTCAAATAATCGTGACTTATAAATCTGTATATCCAAACCACAGTGATGTAGACAATGAAAGTCCTTACATGTAAGTTATAACCAAATACCTGACTTGAGGACCTTATAGTTTAGGAACCGCAGCTAAGTGTGTATGCTGTTTGGCATCCGTGTATACCTTTTCAGCCGTTATACCCCACGTCACTGGTCTCTCAGCTGCTCCGGTCCTATTGGGCAGTCTCAATTTTCAAACACTCCAGGGGTTTTTTTTTGGTCAGTTATCGGAACTAGTATCCTGCTCTTAGTGCAATGGCACACTGGATACTAACAGCTTATAAGGTTTTTTGCTTGATTGAAGTCTATGGAGAGAAGAAGTTAACGCGGTCACAATATTCCGCCCGCATTAAAAGTTTACTTTAAGTGGTTTGCACATGAACAGAAAAAAATAATTAGCGTGTTACTTGTAATATGTCCTTAAATTGGCCTGTTAGAATTTATTTCCATGCCATTTCACAGAGGAACATGTATTTTGTGCATTAGCAAAACTCCCTGGCCTAGATTACATATGGGTCTCTATATTGCACTAAATATCTAACAGTAATTGCACTTGAGTGAAATTGATACCACAAGCTTGTATTACAAACTAGAGATCAGATCTCTTGCCTAAATTGCCCCCAAAATAAAGAGGAAAGTAGAGTAGAGTATCATTAAATAAAACATATGAGCATCTTTATTTAAAAAAAAAAAAAAAAAACTGCACAAAGCAGTTATAAGGGGTTGTGGGGTGTTAGAAAAAAAAGATTTTTTACCCCGTGATTGGAGTCATTGATATTTAAGAAATGGGAGAGAATGTGAATTTATAATATAGGTGACTTATTAGATCCTGTGAACAACTCACTTTGAACATTCTCTGATTTACAATACAGATCTAATCTTCCTGAAACACATTATTACTTCTATATCCAAATATCATAATATATAAAGGGTATTATTAAAAATTCTTCTTATTTTGGGGATGTACACCCACTGCAGGGCATGATAGAATATTTTGGGAAAGGAATATTTTCTTACTCTACTTTCTATAAAGCTCTATTGGATTCAAAGTTAAATGTGATTAGGGGGAAAAATTTTGAGAGGTGGCAACGAGAAGCTTTAATTTATTTTGATGCTACAGAGATGGAAAAAAGTCTAAAAAATGTTATGAACACCACACAAGATTAATATTTTAGAGAGTCACAGATAAAAATTCTGCATAGATTTTTTTTGTAACTCCTAAAATTGCAACAAGGTGGTCTAATTGTGATCAATAATGTCTTAAATGTAATTATTATGGTCCAAACTTTAAACATTTTCTTTGGGAATGTCCAAGAATGATACAATTCTGGACAAAGGTTAGCTTTTGGACCTCAAAAATGTTTAAAATAAAGGTTGAGCTAAATTTTTTTAATATTTTACTGGCCTACAATAGACAGGTTAATTACAGTCAGGTTAATTATGAGTAAGATAGATTATTGACAATGATAATTTTGATGGCATGAAAATGTATAATGTCAAGATGGTTGAAAAAGTGATGCCCAAGTGTGCAGGAGTTACAGGCAGTACTTATGGATCAAATGAATATGGAGGTATTCGATGTATTGTATGATAGAGAAACAAGACTTAAAGGGACACTAAACCCATTTTTTTTCATGATTGAGATAGAGCATGCAATTTTAAGCAACTTTCTAATTTACTCCTATTATCAATTTTTCTTTGTTCTCTTTGTATCTTGATTTGAAAAAGCAAAAATGTAAGGTTAGGAGCCGGCCCATTTTTAGTTCAGCACCTGGGTAGCACTTGCTGATTGGTTTGCTACATTTAGCCACCAATCAGCAGGTGCTACCCAGGTGTTGAACAAAAAATTGGCCAGCTCTAAAATTTACAGTACTGCTTTATAAATCAAGATAGCGTGAGAACAAAGAAAAATTGATAATAGGAGTAAATTAGAAAGTTGCTGAAAATTGCATGCTGAAAGAACAAATTTGGGTTTAATGACCCTTTAATGAGTTTAAAAAAAATGGGGAAAGTTCATTAATGTATTAGATTTGAATTGAATTAAAAAAAAATTAATTTAATTTTCAGCAACTTTTCATTAGCTCTGTTTCTTAGCAAAGGAATCAAGCTAAAAAAGGATCAAATAAATAGATATTTGAGTTATTTCAGGAGGTGGTAGACTTGAACTGTGAATTAGTTTCACTACAGAAATTGAATAGTTAAAGGTGGTAGACCTGAACTGTGAATTAGTTTCACTACAGAAATTGAATAGTTAAAGGGGGTAGACCTGAACTGTGAATTAGTTTCACTACAGAAATTGAATAGTTAAAGGTGGTAGACCTGAACTGTGAATTAGTTTCACTACAGAATTTGAATAGTTAAAGAGGGTAGACTTAAACTGTGAATTAGTTTCACTACAGAAATTGAATAGTTAAAGGTGGTAGATCTGAACTTTGAATTAGTTTCACTACAGAAATTGAATAGTTAAAGGTTTGAGTTAATTTACATTCTTTTGTATTCTGGTTTTTAGTATTGCAATTAGATAACAATTAGATTGTTTGCATAGGTGAGCAATTAGAAGGGACCCCACCCTATCTTTCTGAGGGTATTTAAAGAGATCTGTTTAGCTCTGCTAAACATTGGCTCTGTTTCTTAGCAAAGGAATCAAGCTAAAAAAGGATCAAATAAATAGATATTTGAGTTATTTCAGGAGTTATTCAGAGTTATTCAGGGTTATTCAATAGTAAAGAATACTTATATTTTACTTATTGTTAAAGTGTTGCATAGTTTAAATGTCTCAGATACAGTGCAATGAGTGTTTTGCACTTTTTAATCGTGCTACTTTTTGGAGATTTAGGGGCTGTCCTGTTTGTAAGCAGTTTTCCCTCTTAAGGGAAGAAATAGGTAAACTTCAAGCTAAGGTAAGTAACATACATGTTACCTCTACAAAGCTGCCTCAGAAAGAAGCCCCTCTACCCCAGAGTTCAGCAAGGAGAGGCAGATGGATCACTGTAGGCTCTGGAAGAATTAGAACAATAGACCAGAAGCATTGCCCACAACCTCTGCTATTGCAAAACTCCTATGCTGCTCTTGCCGAACACACTTGTGATGAGGAGATTGCTGTTTCTGAGCCCACTGAAGCTGTAACAGGTAATTTAAATCTATTGGTACCTGATTCTCCAGGTAATGTAACACAGGAAAGAACTGCAGATGTGTTTTTGAGGAAAAGACTGTTAGGGGGTGACTCTATTTTGAGGAATGTGTATTTAGGTGAAAGTAAAGGAGAAGCAAAGGAGGTTAGATGTCTTCCAGGAGCTACTGCTCACAGCGATAAGAATCATATTTTGAGAATTGTTAAGGCAGCAGGAAAGGGAAGTGAGTTAGATGTGATTGTTCATTTAGGAACAAATGATCTGGCTAGTAATCATGTTGCTGCTGTTCAGAAAGAGTTTTGTGACCTAGGTAATCATTTAGAGAATGTGGCATCAACTCTATCATTTTCTGCTATTTTACCTGTGTATGACCAGGAAGCAGGAAAGATAAAGCGGATAACATTTAATTATTGGTTAGATAGTGGTGCAGGGAACGAGGATTTAGTTTTATTGGCCATTATAGCTCTGTTTGGAAAGATACTAGGCTATTTAGGAGAGATGGCTTGCATTTGGATGTAAAAGGAACAGAGTATCTGGGAGAGGAGTTCAAATGCTTTATTAGAAATTATTTAAACTAATAAAGGGGGGTAGCATTAATATATCCACGTGCCCCCCACGGCATGCCAAAACTGTTAGTCCAAGTAACAATTCTAGAAATTCTAGTAGAAAAAATCTTCGTGCCATGAGCACAAATGCTCACAGCTTAGGAAATAAATTACCTGAACTCATTTTAATAATGACCAGGGACAACTTGGATTTAGTAGCTATAACAGAAACATGGTACAATGATTTGCATGACTGGGACATAGTCATACCTGGATACAGGTTATTTAAAAAGAACTGAGTAGGAAAGAAAGGTGGAGGAGTTGCTCTGTATGTAAATGAAAATATAAAGGTTACTGAAATTGTGGGAACAAATGATGAGGTGGAAAGTATTTGGGTGACTTTGGAAATTGGAGATAAAAATGTTTTTAGAATAGGGGTTGTATATATGCCTCCATTGCAGGATGAAAAACTGGACAATCTGTTTTTAGAAGAAATAACCAAAATGACCATGAAGGGTAAGGTTATAGTACTGGGGGACTTTAATTTGCCTGATATAGACTGGAAGATTCCTTCTGCTAGATCAGCTAGAAGTAGGTATATTCTTGAATCTCTGCTAGGGTAATCACTTGAGCAATTAGTTAAGGAACCAACTAGTAAGGAAGCTATATTAGATCTAATATTTACAAACAGTGATAAAGTTTCAGACGTGTCTGTAGGTGAGAACTTAGGATCCAGTGATCATCAATCTGTTTGGTTTAGTATTCATGTGTAGGAACTGTCCACCCAGACTAAAACAAAAGTTTTAGACTTTGGGAAGGCAGATTTTTTATTAATGGGAGAATACCTAAAAAAACTATTTAAAGGGGAAAACTCTTATTACAGGGGTTCAAGAACAGTGGGAATTTGTGAAAGGTGCCATTTTAGATGCAACCGCACACTGTATTAGACATGTCTGTAAAAGTAAAAGAAAGCGGAAACCAATTTGGTTTTCCAAAGAAGTATCACATGCTGTAAAGACAAAAAAGATAGCTTATAAAAATTACAGACACACACAAGCAGATGATGATATGAAAATATGGAGACTCCAACAAGAAAAGACTAAGCAGTTAATTAGGAAGGTTAAAGCTCATGCAGAAGAGAAGATAGCACAGTCAGTAAAACATAGGGACAAAAAACATTCTTTAGATATATCAGTAAAAGAAGAAAAAATAAGGTAAGAATAGTAAAATTGAAACCAGTTGATGGTAGAATAATAGAAGGAGATAAGCAGATTGCAGACTGTTTCAATGATTACTTCTTTTCAAAAGATTGTGAAGATAGAATGTCTACATTAAGGAAAAATAGAAACAAGCTTAACAGTAATCTTTTTACAAAGGATGAGGTTTTGTTAGCATTATCAAAAATAAATGTTAAAAAGGCAGTGGGTCCTGATAATATTCATCCAAGGGTTTTAAAAGAACTTTGATCAGTGCTAACTGTCCCATTAACTGATCTGTTTAATCAGTCACTATTAACAGGAGCTGTCCCAGATGATTGGAGAATAGCAAATGTAATACCTCTTCATAAAAAGGGCAGTAGAGAAGAATCTGGTAACTACAGGCCAGTTAGTTTAACTTCAGTAGTAGGGAAATTAATGGAAAGCCTCTTAAAAGAAAGAATTATGACTTACATAAAGACAAACAATTTAGAGTACCAAAATCAGCATGGTTTTACTTCAGGTAGTCATGTCAGACTAATCTAATTGACTTCTTTGATTATGTAACAAAAGTATTAGACAAGGGTGGAGCAGTTGATGTAGCATATCTAGATTTCAGCAAAGCATTTGACACCGTCCCACACAATAAACTAATTCACAAACTGTATCTGCTTGGTCTAGATTCAAAAATTGTGAACTGTGTGGAATGCTGGCTTAAGGATAGAAAACAAAGTGTCTTAGTAAATGGAGTTCATTCAGCAGAGGGGGCTTTTACTAGTGGTGTTCCTCAGGGGTCAGTTCTGGGGCATGTTTTGTTGTATCTGTGATATCAGCAAAGGGCTACAGGGGAAAGTATGTCTGTTTGCAGAGTAGATGTTTCAGGGGGGGTAGACAAAATGAGAAGTGATATACAACAATTGGAGGATTGGACAAACGACTGGGATCTAAAGTTTAACACAGCAAAGTGTAAAATAATGCATTTAGGGAAGAAAAATCCAAATGTTAATTACAGACTCAATGACACTTTACTGACTGTTACAGATGAGGAACAGGACTTGGGAATTATTATTTCAGATGATTTAAAACCTAGTAAACAATGAGTAATGCAGCGAATAAGGCTAGCAGAATGCTTGGATGTATTGGTAGAGGTATTTGCAGCAGAAATAGTAAGGTTCTTATGGCACTTTATAGATCATTATTTAGGCCTCATCTTGAGCATTGCGTGCAGTTCTGGAGGCCATATCTTCAGAAGGATATTAACAAACTCGAATCTGTGCAAATGAAAGTTTGTTTAAGGTGCGCTAGGACAAGAAGACACAAAACACCCCCTTAAATGACAATATCCCTATAATTGTCAAGAGAAAGATTTATAAAAGATAGCAAGTATAAGGGAGGCGCTAAAAAATCAAAAGATGTCAACACTTAGAAATTAAATACATTTATTAAAACACATATAAATAACACATAAAAGGGACGTCTCCCCAAATTCATAAAACATGTAATATGTACTGCTTAATGCTAAAAATACTGCATTGATTATGCTCTAAAACAATTATCATATACCATACATTGATCTAAAAATCTTTATATAAAGATCGCTATGTTCAAAAAATGGTGCACACTTGTATAGGTGTTAAAATATTCCAGATCTCTAAATAAAGTAGGTAAAGTACAGTCACAATTGATAAAGTCCGTTGCGGGGAGATAGATAAAATACTAGACTATCTTGATAAAGCCCATAAGAGGGCGAAACGTGTTGTTGTGTTGGCAGTTTCACACTTTGGCATTTATTATTTGCAACCATCTATACATCTTGCATTCCTAAACATAACCCGGGTTATAAGTATTGGAACTTTTTTCTGTTTTGGAAGAATTATATAAAGGTTTGTGGTCTGAAGGAGTTTTGAATATACCATCTATCTATACCCTTGCATGCAAAAGCACTAAGTGCAGGGTGTATGTGTGAGGACCGTGTCTGTGAAAATTGGAAGCAAGCGCAAGATTTGGCCTCTTTCCCCTACCGGAACTTCTTCCAGTGACGTCAGACGCCGCGAAATCCCAGTCGGATCCGCTCGAGGAGGATACAGAGCAGGGAAGGTGAACCTCACCCGACCAGGAGAATTTGGGTAATGTACATGGCAAAGAAAGTTGGCTAAATAACCACTCACGATTCTTTAAACACTCTTTTGGGTTATAAATCCTCTGAAGGGAGTGTAGAACTTTTATATTTGATCGGCAGCTAAATTTGGATTTGATTGGCAGCTTGGTGGTATTTTATCTATCTCCCCGCAACAGACTTTATCAATTGTGACTGTCCTTTACCTACTTTATTTAGAGATCTGGAATATTTTAACACCTATACAAGTGTGCACCATTTTTTGAACATAGCGATCTGTATATAAAGATTTTTAGATCAATGTATGGTATATGATAATTGTTTTAGAGCATAATCAATGCAGTATTTTTAGCATTAAGCAGTACATATTACATGTTTTATGAATTTGGGGAGACGTCCCTTTTATGTGTTATTTATATGTGTTTTAATAAATTTATTTAATTTCTAAGTGTTGACATCTTTGGCTTTTTTAGCGCCTCCCTTATACTTGCTTTCTTTTATGGCTACCAAAATGATACATGGTCTAAAAAATAAAACTTACCAGGAAAGGCTAAATGACCTAAATATGTATAGCTTAGAGGAGAGAAGGGAAAGAGGTGATATGATAGCAACTTTCAAGTACGTTAAAGGGCTTAGTAAAACTGAGGCTGTGGGTATTTTACATAAAATGGAAAATTCAAGAACAAGGGGTCATGATCTCAAGCTAAAGGGTAGTAGATTCAGGAGTAATTTGAGGAAGCACTTCTTTACAGAAAGAGTGATTAATTTATGGAATAAAATTCCTCAAGAGGTAGTAGCGACAAACACTGTGGGGGACTTTAAAAATGCATGGGACAAGCATAAGGCTTGTACTGTTAGGTAATATCGGGCAGACTTGCTGGGTCTATGGCTCTTATCTGCCGTCAATATCTATGTTTCTATGTTTCTATTAAGAGACCAGGTCATGGCCCCTCTGGCTTCATATATAAATGTGGATGCAGTATAGAAATTTTCTTTTATCTTTTCATTTGGCAGAGTATTTAGTTAAGGTATGTAAAAAAAATGTGGAGACTTCATTAATGTATTATATTTGATTATAGGAGACCAGGTCATTGCCCCTCTGGCTTCCTATATAAATGTGAATGCAGTATATACATTTTCTTTTATCTTTTCATTTGGCAGAGTATTTAGTTAAGGTATGTGAAAAAGAGTAGGGAGATTTGTAATAGATATTATATCCCTCGGCATAAATACAACATATACGGGGTTTAGCTGGGTGAAAACTTTGTTTTATCGGTTACCCTCTGAACTCTTGCTAGGTCTTTTTTTTACCTATTGCCTTCATTATTATGGGTTTAGTTAAACTAATTAAAATTTTAATAGCGAATTACGAATTTAAATTTGATGTTCCTCTATTCTTATCTTTATCATTTTCCTTGTTGCATTCATTATGGTGGGTTTATTTAAAGTGACTGGACTTCAATGGAGAATGGCTAATCTTGGGGAGAATGGAGAAGATAACATTAAGCTATATCTAGTTCGAATTTGGCTTTGGGGTAGTAAGGGACTCCTTGATTTATTATATACTTCCCATTGATGTCTAGTCATTTGGAAAGAGGGAGAAGCATGGAGATAATGATGATTAATATTATACATTTGACTTTGCACAAAAACAGTATTTTTATATGTACTTTATATGTATTTTTATATGTACTTTATATGTATTTTTATATGTACTTTATATGTATTTTTATATGTACTTTGGGTATGTAGTATTTTATATCAACTGTTGTATTTATGCTTTTTGTATTAAGGCAAATTTATTGAAATATAATAATTTAAAAGAAAAAAAAATGGCATCGAAATTCTGCCTTTGCATGGAGGTATATGGGGGACTGTATTTTCACTATAAATATATATGTATATGCTTATATACATATATATTTATGTGTTTTAATATGTCTATATACATTGTTAGTTGTTAAACTACCAGTTTCACAATGAACAAAGACAAATCACTAATACTATGGTCCTTAAGCTGCTCTATTATTAACATTACAAGTGTTTGGATTGATACCTTTGAACAGAGTGAAATGATAATAACCATTTACATGTGCAAAATTAACCTTTGTAGTTCCAAAATAACAAAACCTGTAAATGTATTATTAACTATTTGAGCTGGGACATTATGGATTTTCTGGGCATGTGTGTAGGATGTGTTATTTATATGCACTATGTGCGGTCATAACTTGCAGCAGATAATTTTTTCCTGTTATATTTATATAGTCACTTCATTAAACAGGGCAAGGATGCGAAATCGCGCTCACAGTATATGTGCATATGCTAGTGAATAACAGTGATAATGTTTACTAGAAGCCTTTTTGCTAATTGATGTCTAGTGCAAAAATGCTACTATTTAATATTTAAATTACCAATGCACATTGACCTATTAGTACCAATATTAATAAATCAATAGCTGTAGTTTTATAAATGTGCTAAAGATTTTTAATTGTGTTTACATTTTCACAAAAGATAACATTTGATTAATTATTTAATAATGGTAAGGTATTGTTCATAACTTCAAATGCTTTTGTTTAATGTTTTTGAAAAATTCTTCAAAGTATGTATGTTTGAAGTATTAATTTATTTGATTAAATAATATTTTTGTTCTGTAAAATGTTTTTTTCTAATTATAGATAAGTCTTTTACTCAGGAGACGTTACAATTTATAAAATAAAAAAGGTTACATCAGCTTCCAATTATATGTTTTGCATTTACATTTCTTTAAACAGAAAATATAACAGAAATATTTGATGAAACTGGAAAACTGAAAGAGCATTAGCTCCAAAATAAATGGAATTCAAATAATTTTACATCACCTCATAAGTATAACATTCAGGAAGAACAATATGCCAGCAAATATTATTGTCCTGACTCAATTGCAGACAATCACATACACTTATTGAATAAAATGTAAAGAATTTCTAGTTTCTCAAAATGTGATCTCCTATCAATCTATGGACTCTATTTATCAAGCCGTCAACCGCAAATACGCTGGAATTCAGCAGCGAATTTGTGGCGAGGTTTATTCGCCATAGTTATCAAGCCCTACGTAACATACGATCCGCCGGAGTCAGTCCGACACAGATCGATGCTTGCGATCAATGCTTATGCTGTTTCGATCAGCCAATAGAATGCGAGGTCAATCCTATTGGCTGATTGGATCAGCCAATCGGATTGAACTTCAATCCGATTGGCTGATTGCATCAGCCAATAGGATTTTTTATACCTTAATTCAGATTGGCTGAATTCTATCAGCCAATCGGAATTCAAGGGACGCCATCTTGGATGACGTCATTTAAAGGAACCGTCATTCATCGTTTAGTCGCCGGGATCGATGGATGCTCCGCGTCAGATGTCTTCAAGATGGAGCCGATACCTCGTCGGATGGAAGAAGATAAAAGATGCCGCCTGGATGAAGCCTTCTGCCGGTCTGGATGTCCTCTTCTGCCCGTATAGGATGAAGACTTCTGCCGGTCTGGATGTCCTCTTCTGCCCAGATAGGATGAAGACTTCTGCCGGTCTGGAGGTCCACTTGTGCCTGGCTGGGTGAAGACATCTCAAGGTAGGGTGACCTTCAGGGGGTTAGTGTTAGGTTTTTTTAAAGGGGGTTTGGGTGGGTTTTAGAGTAGGGTTGGGTGTGTGGGTGGTGGGTTTTAATGTTGGGGGGTTGTATTTCTTTTTTTACAGGTAAAAGAGCTGATTACTTTGGGGCAATGCCCCGCAAAAGGCCCTTTTAAGGGCTATTTGTAATTTAGTATAGGGTAGGGAATTTTATTATTTTGGGGGGATTTTTTATTTTATTAGGGGGCTTAGATTAGGTGTAATTAGTTTAAAATTCTTGTAATTTTTTTTTCTGTAATTTAGTGTTTTTTTTGTACTTTAGTTAATTTTAGTTAATTTTATTTAATTGTAGGTAATTGTATTTCATTTATTTAATTTATTTAATTGTAGTATAGTGTTAGGTGTAATTGTAACTTAGGTTATGATTTATTTTACAGGTACATTTGTATTTATTTTAACTTAGTAGTTATTAAATAGTTAATAACTATTTAATAACTATTGTACCTAGTTAAAATAAATACAAAGTTGCCTGTAAAATAAAAATAAACCCTAAAATAGCTACAATGTAATTATTAGTTATATTGTAGCTATCTTAGGGTTTATTTTACAGATAAGTATTTAGTTTTAAATAGGAATAATTTAGTTAATAATAGTAATTTTATTTAGATTAATTTAAATAATATTTAAGTTCGGGGGTGTTTGGGTTAGGGATAGACTTAGGTTTAGGGGTTAATAACTTTAATATAGTGGCGGCGGTGTAGGGGGGGCAGGATAGGGGTTAATAACTTTAATGTAGGTGGCGGCAGTGTAGGGGGGGCAGGATAGGGGTTAATAAATTTAATGTAGGGGGCGGCAGTGTAGGGGGGCAAGATAGGGGTTAATATGTATAATGTAGGTGGCGGTGGGCTCCCTGAGCGGCGGTTTAGGGGTTAAAAAATGTATTTAGTTGTGGTGGGGTCTGGGATCGGCAGGATAGGGGTTAATAACTTTATGTAGGTTGCGGCGGTATAGGGGACGGCAGATTAGGGGTCAATATGTATAATGTAGGTGGCGGCGGGGTCCAGGAGCGGAGGTTTTGGAGTTAATATATTTATTATAGTTGCGGTGGGGTCCGGGAGCAGCGGTTTAAGGGTTAATAACTTTATTTAGGTGCGGGGGGCTCTGGGAGCAGCGGTTTAGGGGGGTAAAATGGTATAGTATAGTGTGGGTGCTTAGTGACAGGCTAGCAAGAAAGCTGTGAATAAGCCGATGAGCAGCGAGATCGATGACTGTTAGTTAACAACAGTCCACTGCTCATCGCACCGTACTTGGTGCATGGCTTTTTGACAGCTTTCTTGATAAATTTGGAGAACGTATTCAGGTCCGCGGCAGCGATGTTAGGGGGTCTTAGGCGAGCGTATTGGGGCCGTCGAATGCAGGTAAGTAGACATCTTGATAAATAGAGGCCTATGTGTAAAGTTAAATAAATGGAAAATAAAAAACAAACTTTAATAGATTAGATAGATTAGATATATTAATAGAATAGATTGATAGATTAGATAGATTTTATGCATTATTAGATTAGACAGATTAATCTATCTATTACGCTATCCATCTATCAATCAATTTATCAGTCAATCAATATAGACAGATATATGATATATACACACACACACACATACAGATACAGATGCAGGCTTATTTAAAGGATCATAAATCTGGAAATGAGTCAGATTGTAGAATGGGCTTTTGGAGGGGGCTATTGAATGTTCTTTTGGGCTGAAGAATTGGTCTTATTGCAACCTAGAATTGACACTGTTTAAAAACCTACGTTTTTTTCTCTACAGAAATTCAGCTAATATTGATCCCATACTTTTGCTACCAAAATCCTGTTATCCTCTTCATTTCATTCATTATTAAAGTGAATGTAAATTTTGATGCTAAAGTGCCTGGTTTTTAAAAATTCGATTAAATACAGGGGCACTTTAATTCATCAAAATTTACATTTCACTCCTGTTGTGAAAAAAAAATACTTTTTAATCTTGACAGCAGTTCCAGCTTCCTCCACCCGTTGCAAAGCCTCTTCCTGGGTCTAAAATGAGGAATCCGGTTTCCTCCAATCACGGCGTAGAATCAGACACTGATTCCCCTGGGGGGGGAAGCCGTGATTGGAGGATGACCTATCCATCATTTCTGACATCAGAAATGGCTTGCGACGACCGGAGGAAGCTGGAGCTGCTGTCAAGTTTAAAAGGTACGTTTTTTTTTTCACAACAGGAGTGAAATGTAAATTTTGATGAATTAAAGTGCCCCTGTTTTTAATCAAATTTTTAAAAAACGGGCACTTTAGCATCAAAATTTACCTTCACTTTAACCAGCCAGCAGAATTTTTCATATCAGTAAATCCGCAAAACCTCACATTTGCAAAGGTTAACAAATGTACCAATGTAGCCCTTATTAGGTAGATGAATATCTGATTCAGAGATTCAATGATACTAGTAGATGGCTTCTAGAACTAAAATAACCTCTCCACTAAAATGAAATACCTTTGAAATTAACCTTTTAGTACAACAAACTACACAGCAATTAAACCTTCCACTTGCTGCAACTGACCAACTCCTGGTATCTATCCAATGAAAAGTCGTACCTCTTTCCACATCTCTCCACCATGACCATCTGAATGAAAAAAAAAATCCATCACACATGTAATGCCCTATTGCATTTCACAACTATGATCACTCAACAATGCAAGACCTCCCAACCAAGGAGCAATCTGCAGTGAATCTATGAGACATAGAATCCCCACCTAAATATATTTACTTCATTACTCTCCCCAAACTATTTTACAGAGGGTCTTTTATATTCAACTGCCTTGCCACCTGTGGGCCAGTAGCCCCAATGTGTTCAGCTACTTGGACTCTCATTACAATGCAGGCTACAATGGTCTTTAATCTTAATTGAAGTCAATGATTTTCACATTTTTACCTAGCAAAATAATAATGATTCTAATTAAAAAAATACACTGTTTTTAATAAATTCAAATATGAAAACCTTGCAAAGATCCATCCAAAGCACCTTACAAATTTCTTTTGTTATTTCTGTGTTAACAGGTATATGAATCCAGCAAAGATATTAATATCTGGTATTATAGAATTGGTCTTGGTAATAAAAGGTATAGGAATCTGTAACCCTGACATCAAGATATTAACCATTAGAGACCACCACTGTTATTTTGGTATTTAAAGTTATAGGAATCCAGTAAAGATATTGTTTTCTGGTATTAAAGGTATAGGTGTTTGATAATATTAGACACCACTATCTTGTATCTGATGGTAACTATATCTTCCAGTTACCTATCGGTATTCAAAGGTATAGGATTTCTACCATGATATTATTATCCGGTATTAATAGGTAACTTCCCATGCTTAATACCGATGGTATTAAAAGGTATAGGTGTCAGATATCTAATATACACCACTATCTGGCATTTAAACCACCCAAAAGTATAAAAATTGGTGGCATCATTACATTTATATAGGGTTTTCCTAAACTATGACGTTAACCTCTTGAGACACTTATGATTATATTCTACCACTAAAGGAGCATTTGCAATTTTTAAACCTATTTTATTTTCTTTATTTTTAATAAAAGTTAAGTTTTAACCTTTGTTTGACATCACAAAACTTTGCTTATCTAACCAACCCAATAAATGTAAATAAAAGTGGCGCGCTAATGCTAGCATGTGAAGCATTAGGGTTAACTTTTATTTTTTTAAACAAAGCAAATCACAAACATACGGCTAGATTTAGAGTTTTGCGGCCAAAGGGGTGAGTTAGCTACGCATGTTTTTTTCCCCCCGCACCTTTTAAATAACGCTGGTATTTAGAGTTCTCTAAAGGGCTGCGTTAGGCTCCAAAAAGGGAGCGTAGAGGCATATTTACTGCCACTTCAACTCTCAATACCAGCGTTGCTTACGGTAGCGGCCAGCTTAAAAAACGTGCTCATGCACGATTCCCCCATAGGAAACAATGGGGCAGTTTGAGCTGCAAAAAAACCTAACACCTGCAAAAAAGCAGCGTTCAGCTCCTAACGCAGCCCCATTGTTTCCTATGGGGAAACACTTCCTACGTCTGCACCTAACACCCTAACATGTACCCCGAGTCTAAACACCCCTAACCTTACACTTATTAACCCCTAATCTGCCGCCCCCGCTATCGCTGACCCCTGCATATTATTAACCCCTAATCTGCCGCTCTGTACACCGCCGCCACCTACATTATACCTATGTACCCCTAATCTGCTGCCCCTAACACCGGCGACCCCTATATTATATTTATTAACCCCTAATCTGCCCCCCCAATGTCGCCGCTACCTTACCTACACTTATTAACCCCTAATCTGCCGACCGGACCTTGCCGCTATTCTAATAAATGTATTAACCCCTAAAGCTAAGTCTAACCCTAACCCCCCCCTAAATTAAATATAATTTTAATCTAACAAAATAAATTTCTTATTAAATAAATTAATCCTATTTAAAGCTAAATACTTACCTGTAAAATAAACCCTAATATAGCTACAATATAACGAATAATTATATTGTAGCTATTTTAGATCTATATTTATTTTACAGGCAGCTTTGTATTTATTTTAACTAGGTACAATAGCTATTAAATAGTTATTAACTATTTAATAGCTACCTAGTTAAAATAATTACAAAATTACCTGTAAAATAAATCCTAACCTAAGTTACAATTAAACCTAACACTACACTAGCAATAAATAAATTAAATAAATTAACTACAATTACCTACAATTAAATCAACTAAACTAAATTACAAAAAAAAAACCCCACTAAATTACAAAAAATAAAAAAAGATTACAAGAATTTTAAACTAATTACACATACTCTAAGCCCCCTAAAAAATAACAAAGCCCCCCAAAATAAAAAAATGCCCTACCCTATTCTAATATAAAAAGTTAATAGCTCTATTACCTTACCAGGCCTTAAAAGGGCCTTTTGCGGGGCATGCCCTAAAGAAATCAGCTCTTTTGCCTGAAAAAAAAAACATACAATACCCCCCCAACATTACAACCCACCACCCACATACCCCTAATCTAACCCAACCCCCCCCTTAAAAAACCTAACACTAAGCCCCTGAAGATCTCCCTACCTTGTCTTCACCCAGCCGGGTATCACCGATCCATCCAGAAGAGGGTCCGAAGTCTTCATCCTATCCGGCCAGAAGAGGTCCTCCAGAGGGTCGGAAGTCTTCATCCTATCCGGTCAGAAGAGGTCCTCCAGAGGGTCGGAAGTCTTCATCCAGACGGCATCTTCTATCTTCTTCCATCCGGAGCGGAGCGGGTCGATCTTGAAGCAGCCGACGCAGAGCCATCCTTCCTCACCGACGGACTAACGACGAATGAAGGTTCCTTTAAATGACGTCATCCAAGATGGCGTCCCTCGAATTCCGATTGGCTGATAGCATTCTATCAGCCAATCGGAATTAAGTTAGGAAAAATCTGATTGGCTGATTGAATCATCCAATCAGATTGAGCTCGCATTCTATTGGCTGATCGGAACAGCCAATAGAATGTGAGCTCAATCTGAATGGCTGATTGGATCAGCCAATCCGATTGAACTTGAATCTGATTGGCTGATTCAATCAGCCAATCAGATTTTTCCTACCTTAATTCCGATTGGCTGATAGAATCCTATCAGCCAATCGGAATTCGAGGGACGCCATCTTGGATGACGTCCCTTAAAGGAACCTTCATTCGTCGTTAGTCCGTCGGTGAAGAAGGATGGCTCCGCGTCGGCTGCTTGAAGATGGTCCCGCTCCGCGCCGGATGGAAGAAGATAGAAGATGCCGCTTGGATGAAGATGTCTGCCGGTCTGGATGTCCTCTTCTGCCCGGATAGGAGGAAGACTTTGGACCCTCTTCTGGACGGATCGGTGATACCCGGTGTGGTGAAGACAAGGTAGGGAGATCTTCAGGGGCTTAGTGTTAGGTTTATTTAAGGGGGGTTTGGGTTAGATATGGGGTATGTGGGTGTTGGGTTGTAATGTTGGGGGGGATTGTATGTTTTTTTAAATGCAAAAGAGCTGTTTTCTTTGGGGAATGCCCTGCAAAAGGCCCTTTTAAGGGCTGGTAAGGTAATAGAGCTGTTTACTTTTTATTTTAGAATAGGGTAGGGCATTTTTTTATTTTGGGGGGCTTTGTTTTTTTTTTAGGGGGCTTAGAGTAGGTGTAATTAGTTTAAAATTCTTGTAATCTTTTTTTATTTTTTGTAATTTAGTGTTTTTTTTTTTAATTTAGTGTTTGTTTTTTTGATAATTTAGTCTAGTTGATTTAATTGTAGATAATTGTAGATAGTTTATTTAATTAATTTATTGATAGTGTAGTTTTAGGTTTAATTGTAACTTAGGTTAGGATTTATTTTACAGGTAATTTTGTAATTATTTTAACTAGGTAACTATTAAATAGTTATGAACTATTTAATAGCTATTGTACCTGGTTAAAATAAATAAAAAGTTGCCTGTAAAATAAATATAAATCCTAAAATAGCTACAATATAATTATTATTTATATTGTAGCTATATTAGGGTTTATTTTACAGGTAAGTATTTAGCTTTAAATAGGAATAATTTATTTAATAAGAATTATTTTATTTTGTTAGACTAAAATTATATTTAATTTAGGGGGGTGTTAGTGTTAGGGTTAGACTTAGCTTTAGGGGTTAATACATTTATTAGAGTAGCGGCGAGGTCCGGTCGGCAGATTAGGGGTTAATACTTGAAGTTAGATGTCGGCGATGTTAGGGAGGGCAGATTAGGGGTTAATACTATGTATTATAGGGTTTTTGAGGAGGGAGTGAGGCGGATTAGGGGTTAATACATTTATTATAGTAGCGGTGAGGTCCGGTCGGCAGATTAGGGGTTAATAATTGTATGTAGGTGGCGGCGACATTGGGGGCGGCAGATTAGGGGTTAATAAATATAATATAGGGGTCGGCGGTGTTAGGGGCAGCAGATTAGGGGTACATAGGGATAACGTAGGTTGCGGCGGTGTGCGGAGCGGCAGATTAGGTGTTAAAAAAAATATGCAGGGGTCAGCGATAGCGGGGGCGGCAGATTAGGGGTTAATAAGTGTAAGGTTAGGGGTGTTTAGACTCGGGGTACATGTTAGGGTGTTAGGTGCAGAATGGAAGTGTTTCTCCATAGGAAACAAATGGGGCTGCGTTAGGAGCTGAACGCTGCTTTTTTGCAGGTGTTAGGTTTTTTTTCAGCTCAAAATGCCCCATTGTTTCCTATGGGGGAATCGTGCACGAGCACGTTTTTGAAGCTGGCCGCGTCCGTAAGCACCGCTGGTATTTAGAGTTGCAGTGGCGGTAAATATGCCTGTACGCTGCCTTTTTGGAGCCTAACGCAGCCCTTCTGTGAACTCTAAATACCAGCGGTATTTAAAAGGTGCGGGGGAAAAAATACACGCGTAGCTAACGCACCCCTTTGGCCGCAGAACTCTAAATCTAGGAGTAAATTTATATAATCCATACTAAATTAATACTTTCTCACTATATTCTATACTGTATATAATGCATTTTATGAAACGAACAATATTAATAACATAGATGTAAATATAGGAATACAATATTGATTACAGGATATCTTTTATTAAAATATTGTTTGAATTAAAGGTATAAAATGCCATTGTTATAATACTGGAAAAGAACATCATTTAAATCAGACACTGCCATTGTATAGAGCTGAAAAAGATTACATCAATAAGTTAGATTGATTTATGATGTTCTGTAGTATGTTATAAGTATTGCTCTCTGAAGTGTTAAAAACTAAAGTTTGTTTGAGTGAAGTTTGGGGAAAACAAGACAAATATTGGTTCAATATGAAAAGTAACGATTGGGTATAATGTAACCAAATAGAACAACATATTGTAACATACTTTATTTGATTGCATAATTAAGGATATACCACAGGAATCAACTATAACTATTGAGAATGAAACAATATGTTATGGTGAATATTTCACCTGAAGGGGTGGAACGAGATGACGATTTAAAAAGTCAGGAATCTGCAAATCAATTATATGCCGGAAGAAGCCCTGGATTACAATAATGAGGGTGAAACGTGTGTCGCAATAATCTTTTTAACTTTTAGGGGTGATCAACTGAACTCCTAAATAAAGACCATCTGGACATAACCTCTTAAGGTGATTGAGCTACGGGCTCTTTCTATAATGTTTCCAAGCCCTAACTGTATAGGAGTGGACAACTACAGAAGGATGGAAGGAACACAGACCTGAGAAGGCAACAACTAAGAGCAGCTCTTCATTCAAATACATAGGTCTGTAACAACATCCGGTCTGCCAAGAGGATATGCAGTCAAGGTAGGAGCATTATATTACTGTTCAACAACCTCACTTACAAACAACTGGTGATAGTATGCATCTGGCAAGGTAGGCGGCTATGTTTAATGCCTTAAATCCTTGGAGGTGATATGTGAACATAAATCATGGAGGTACAGCTGGATAGTGAGATGGCTACAAATATGCATACATGCCTTTGATTGCAGCCTAAATTTGTAAATCCTTCTGGTGTTACATACTTCAGAGAGTAGTCCAGACTACCTACATTATATTATTAACCCCTAATCTGCCGCTCCAGACACCGCCGCCACCTACATTATACCTATGAACCCCTAATCTGCTGCCCCTAACATCGCCGACACCTACATTATATTTATTAACCCCTAATCTGCCCCCCCACGTCGCTGCCACCTACCTACACTTATTAACCCCTAATCTGCCAACAGGACATCGCCGCCACTATAATAAATGTATTAACCCCTAAATCGCCGCACTCCCGCCTCGCAAACACTATAATAAATTTTATTAACCCCTAATCTGCCCTCCCTAACATCGCCGCCACCTACCTACAATTATTAACCCCTAGTCTCCCACCCCCAACGTCGCCGCTACTATAATAAAGTTATTAACCCCTAAACCTAAGTCTAACCCTAACCCTAACACCCCCCTAAGTTAAATATAATTTAAATAAAACAAACTAAAATTACTATCATTAAATAAATTAATCCTATTTAAAACTAAATACTTACCTATAAAATAAACCATAATATAGCTACAATATAACTAATAGTTACATTGTAGCTATTTTAGGATTAATATTTATTTTACAGGCAATTTTGTATTTATTTTAACTAGGTACAATAGCTATTAAATAGTTAATAACTATTTAATAGCTAACTAGTTAAAATAATTACAAAATTCCCTGTAAAATTAATCCTAACCTACGTTACAAATACACCTAATACTACACTATCAATAAATTAATTAAATAAATTACATACAATTATCTAAACTAAAATACAATTCAATAAACTAAACTATAGTACAAAAAACCCCCCACTAAATTACACAAAATAAAAAAATATTACAAGAATGTTCAGCTAATTAAACCTAATCTAAGCCCCCTATTAAAATAAAAAAGCCCCCCAAAATAATAAAATGCCCTACCCTATACTAAATTACAAAAGTAATCAGCTCTTTTACCAGCCCTTAAAAGGGATTTTTGCGGGGCTTGCCCCAAAGTAATCAGCTCTTTTACCTGTAAAAAAAAAGAAATAGAATCCCCCCCCAACATTACAACCTACCACCCACACACCCCTACTCTAAAACCCACCCGATCCCCCCTTAAAAAAACCTAACACTAACCCCCTGAAGATCACCCTACCTTGAGTCGTCTTCAGCCAGCTGGCCACCGATGGGACAGAAGAGGACATCCGGAGCGGCAGAAGTCTTCATCCTATTGGGGCAGAAGAGGTCCTCCAAGCAGCAGATGTCTTCATCCAAGCGGCATCTTCTATCTTCAATCACCTGGAGCAGAGCGGAGCCATCTTGAATCCATCCGACGCGGAGCCATCCTCTTCTTCTGATGTCCTAAGGCCGAATGAAAGTTCCTTTAATTGACATCATCCAAGATTTGTAATTATTTTGGGGGGCTTTTTTATTTTATTAGGGGGCTTAAATTAGGTGTAATTAGATTAAAATTCTTGTAATATTTTTTTATTTTTTGTAATTTAGTGTTTGTTTTTTGTACTATAGTTTAGTTTATTGAATTGTATTTTAGTTTCAATAATTGTAGGTAATTTATTTATTGATAGTGTAGTGTTAGGTGTATTTGTAACTCAGGTTAGGATTTATTTTACAGGGATTTTTTTTTATTATTTTAACTAGGTAGCTATTAAATAGTTATTAACTATTTAATAGCTATTGTACCTAGTTAAAATAAATACAAAGTTGCCTGTAAAATAAATATTAATCCTAAAATAGCTACAATGTAACTATTAGTTATATTGTAGCTATATTAGGGTTTATTTTATAGGTAAGTATTTATTTTTACATAGGATTAATTTATTTAATGATAGTAATTTTAGTTTGTTTTATTTAAATTATTTTAAATTTAGGGGGTGTTAGGTAGGCTGACCATATTGCCGCTTTAAGAAGGGGCACATATGAAAAATACATATGTCAGGGTTCTTATACAAAACATTTCTTTAAACAGCCCTGAAAAGAGCCCCGACATATGTATTTTTCATATGTGTCCCTTTTTAAAGCGGCAATATGGTCACCCTATGTTAGGGTAAGGGTTAGACTTAGGTTTAGGGGTTAACAACTTTATTATAGTAGCGGCGACGTTGGGGGCGGGAGATTAGGGGTTAATAATTGTAGGTAAGTGGCGGTGATGTTAGGGAGGGCAGATTAGGGTTTAATAACATTTATTATAATGTTTGCGAGGCGGGAGTGTGGCGGTTTAGGGGTTCATACATTTATTATAGTGGCGGCAATGTCCAGTCGGCAGATTAGGGGTTAATAAGTGTAGGTAGGTGGCGGCGACGTTGGGGGGGCAGATTAGGGGTTAATAAATATAATATAGGTGTCGGCGATGTTAGAGACAGCAGATTAGGGGTTCATAGGGATAATGTAGGTTGCGGCGGTGTCTGGAGCGGCAGATTAGGGGTTAATAATATAATGTAGGTGTCAGCGATAGCGGGGGCGGCAGATTAGGGGTTAATAAGTGTAATATTAGGGGTGTTTAGACTCGGGGTTCATGTTAGTGTGTTAGGTGTAGACTTAGAAAGTGTTTCCCCATAGGAAACAATGGGGCTGCGTTAGGAGCTGAACACTGCTTTTTTGCAGGTGTTAGGTTTTTTTCAGCCAGCTCAACCCAATTGTTTCCTATGGGGAAATCGTGCACGAGCACGTTTTTCCAGCTTACCGCTACCGTAAGCAACGCTGGTATTGAGGGTTGAAGTGGAGCTAAATTATGCTCATCGCTCACTTTTCTGAGGCTAACACAGCCATTCAGACAACTCGTAATACCAGCGTTGTCTTAATGGTGCACTGGAAAAAAAAAGGCTCGTTAGCAACGCAGGTCTTTACTGACAAAACTCTAAATCTAGCGGTTAGTTAATTATTTGGTGATATACTTTGGTGCTGGACAAGGGAGGTCTTTTTTCTTAGATACTCTAGGGAACTGGTTTTGAAGTGGTAATATATATATATATATATATAGTGAAGAATGGATTAACCATATTAGTCCAGTAGATATGATGTTCAAATAAAAAAGTATTGCAGTATGCAGTTGTACCTTTTTTATTGGACACGCTTTCAAGAGTTTGCCTCCTTTCCTCAGGTCTAAAGCAATACGGACTAATACGGCTAATCCTATATATATGTGTATTGCTTCAGACCTGAGGAAAACTCTTAAAAGCTTGTCTTTGAAATATTATGTTAGTCCTTAAAAAAGGTATCACTGCATACTGCAATACTCTGTTATTTGAGAATCTTATACATATACATATTGTAACAGGAACACTTTTAACCAGGGTCCTCTAGGGCACAAATGCAGCACAGGACAGTTCACTGTAGTTTAAAAGGCTTTATTTTTCACAGCAATAACAAACAGGCAGTTCATTTTAAAAAGAGGGAAATCTTTCCTCTGCAGCAATGTTAAGTACTTTTTGTAAATGTCAGTACTTTCAAGTATGTCCCAGCACTTCACAGCATTCCACAAGTGCTTTGTCAAAATAATGTCCTTTTACAATTCACAGGAACAAAAGTCTTTTACACAGTGTAACAAACACACACACCAGCTTCTGTAGCTGTGTAACTCTCTGACCTAGGCCTAAGTGAGGCTGCTATTAAACCCTCACAACTTCTAATTAGCCACACCTGTGATTAGCTGCTAGACAGCTTCACAGCTGTCTGGGATAATGACCCACCCTCTCTCCAATTATCAAAAACCCCAGGGACCCAGAACACAGTTTATCAACTGCATAATCAAACACACACACTCTCTGAAAGGAGAAATAGCATGTACAATGCTTGGTCTTAAATATCTTCCATTTATAACCAGGCCTTGCTTTCTGTCATAATATATATATATATATATATACATACATACAAATATATATATATATATATATATATATATATATATATATATATATATATATATATACACACTGTATGTATATATATATATATATATATATAATTATAAATAGGTATAGATGTATAAAGATAGATAGATAGATAGATAGATAGATAGATAGATAGATAGGAATATCTATTTTAAAATATATAGAATATTTTCTTCTATGTGCAAAACATTGGATTTCAAATATTTACAGTAAAAAAACAGTATAACACGTTATTAAAAATGAATATTGCATACATATGTTTTGTATATATGGTCTGTATATGTGTTTTTAGGTAAAACAATATATATTGGTTAAAACAATATATCTATGCCTAAATAGCTATATGATTATATATAGATATAGGTGTATACAGAAGATACATACAGTACATACATATATATATATATATATATATATATATATATATACACACATATATATATATATATATATATATATATATATATATATATACTGTATATAGGAATATCTATTTATAATTATTTTTAAAAAATGTGAAGAAAATTGGAATGTGAAAAATTTACATTAATTACTTTTTTTATATTAAATAAATATATTTTTTTATTAAATATGAATATTGCATAAATATGATTTTCATGTTTTAAGCTACTTGACTACAAAGGGCAACATTGCACATATATATATTAAAGTCAGAAATACCCAGAGACTGAGGTAGGATTATAAAGAAACCAACCAAAGGCCCTGGACAACTCCAGGCAGAGGCGAAATCAGTGATGAGAAAAAGTGAATAAAGTAGTACCTGTAGAATGGGGACACACACCAATGCTGGATAGCGATTACCAGGAATAGTGACTAGCGAGGTACCCAAGGAGTAGTAAGTGCCAAGGTCAAAAGTTCAACCCAAAGTTAAAGCCAGGTTACCATCCAAACTTGCAAGATGCCAAAGGAGTAAGAAGTGCCAAGGTCAAAAGTTCAGTCCAAAGTTAAAGCCAGGTGAAAAAAAGTGCACCCTCGAACAATAGAATACTATACTCGAGCAAGGAGCAAAAGGAAACTCCGTATTTAATGCCGAGATATTCCGTCAAAAATGACGCAACTGCGATGACGCAATGGCGATGCAAAAAAAATGACAAGATGTTGCAATGACGACGCAATAAAGACTCCAGAAAATGAAGCGACCACAATGACGCAATAGCGATGCCGAAAAGGATAAACAAACGGTTGCTGACAGTAGCTACAATACTTACCTTAATGTGCTCTCCAGAGCATGGAGAGCATGTTAAGGTAAGTATTAAGCCCTTAAAAAATAAATAAAGGAAACAAATGAATACTAATGATTTTTTGTCAGTATTTCTTAGTTTTCTTTAAATTCTTTCAGATTTTTTTTTGTTAAAAATATATAAATTTAGACATGTATGTATGGATTTCTATGTTAAAGCAATTTGGCTGCCTTTTTTTTCCTAACATCTGAGACCTCATATCTTTGAGCCCTAATTACTTTAATAATTTTATTAGATAGTGTACTTTGAGTGTGACTGTATATGTCATTTTAATGTGACCCCTCCACTAGGAACTTACCTAAAATAAAACACACAACACAGTTATGGGGTACAAAGGCTGCAGCTTTTTATTTATAACAGATAATTAACACATTTAACTCCTCACAAACCAAGCTTGCCCATAGCAGGAACCTAACTCAATCACTACATTCCCATCCCATTCACTCCTGCCTTCAGGAGGTACCATAACTGCTATCCCCTTGGGCAAGCTCACCGCCAATTAGCTGCAACAAGGAATCCTTTCTACATGGAGGGAGGGAGGGAGCTTCTACACCACGGACCTTGCAAAGGGATTTTGGCGCTCTTTCTGGGCTCTCCCCCCCTTTTAACACATCCCCCTAGGGACCACCTCTCCTACCATCCTATTGGTCCCAGGTAGGGTGTCACCCGCCCCTCCGTCTGATTCCCTCCTCCAGGGCTCCGTTGACCCCTCCACTAGGAACTTCCCTAAAATAAAACACACAACACAGTTATGGGGTACAAAGGCCGCAGCTTTTTATTTATAACATATAATTCACACATTTAACTCCTCACAAACCAAGCTTGCCCATAGCAGGAACCTAACTCCATCACTACATATTCCCATCCCATTCACTCCTGCCTTCAGGAGGTACCAAAACTGCTATCCCCTTGGGCAAGCTCACTGCCACAGGCAAAGGCATCACCGCCGTGCCCTGCCCACCAACCCAAGGCCTTTGAAACCCCCTCTCTTATGTTGAAATTAAACAAGTGCAAACCAATTTAATTTAAATGTACCCCGTCTTGAAGGAAAAAACATCTACCCGATTCCCCTTCAAATTCTACATGCCATAATGACAACCCACCCCTTTTCTTAACAAATGCACTCATCATCCTGTTAACTTTCCTTCGAGACGCCTCCAGCCTTTTTATGTCCCAAGCTGACCTCCATGCCAAACGTGGCTCAATTTCCGACCATAAAATGACTATCCCTGGGAATAATTCACCTAAACTTCCAATTTCCCTTTTCATTGCCTCCACTAACTCCTTTTGGGGCATAAAGCCCAAATCATTTCCCCCAACATGAATAAACAATATATCAGGCTGGCCGAACAGCCTGGCATACTCTATCACCTTAAACAATAACTGGTCCCACCTCATGCCTCTGAAACCGAGCCAGCGGATGTGAACCTCCTCCTGTGACCACCCCATCTGGGCCCCCCGCTCTTTAACCGCTGCTGCCTTCCGTGCCCAGTAAATGTAAGAGTGTCCCATCAGCCAACAATTAACTGGTCCTGTGTGAACCAAAGAAACAAGAACACCCACTATTATATTAGAGCTGGCTTCACATAAGACAAATAACTGTTAGAAACCCATCTGCCAACCCTCTTAATCCCCACCACCCCTAAACCTAATGCTTGTGCCTCTGTGGCTGCCCCTATTCTAAAGGAATGTGTACTGAACTCCGCCGGCTGCAAACCCGCTAGCCCCACACATTTCTTGAATATTGCCTGAAATTGGAAACGGGATAGGGAGGGCCCATCCTCATGAATAAACAGCGGCCCCCCCACCTGCGGTCTTACCTCAATATACTCTTTAAAGCTGTGCCTTGGGCAGCACACTCCCCCATTGCCCTCAGCGATATCTGACAATCCTTTACCACCTGATCCGTCTTGGATCTCCTCAACCATATCGTCAACACTTCCTCCGTCCCCATTACATCCGCCATTTGCAACCCCCCCTTTGTCTTTCCTATTTGCCCCCACCAACTCAGAAACCCGAAAGGCCCCGAAGAAAGTGTTACAAAAGCTAACCTAAACAGCTTATACTCAAAATCAGCCAAGCAAACACCTCTCAACTTTTCATCTATGCGCAACAGAACTGCATACACTACTGGCCTCCTGCCGTCCGGCACCCCTTTTCCCTTACACAAACTCCTCGCAGCCAACCTCACCATGAACTTCTTTGACACATCCTCCCACCCCATCAGCTGGAACAGAAAAGCCATTGCCGCCAGTCGCCTCCTAACCATAGAGCGAGAGATCTTCGCCCTCTGCCACGCCATCATCCAATCTAGCAGTGCCTTAGCTCTGCCCTCGGAGGTAGTCACCGCTGCACCCCTTTGCAAAAATTCGATGCAAGAAACTTTAATAAGTGCACTACTTCTGACTCGCACAAAGCTGCAAGAAACCCCTTATAGCTTGTGTAATACAGTTAGCATGCCACTTGTAATCTAGCCCTACATAAGTAAGTTAATCATTTCACAAAAAATATATCTCCTCACACCCTAATGCTTTATTGACATGTCTTCTTGGAATACTAACATGCTACACATCAGCATTAAGTACAAGATGAATTAAAATCTCCTAACTTTTTTATGCATTTTTAAAAAATTATTTTTATTAGTGTTATTATGAGTGTAACTGTACTTTTAAATGTCATAAGGGATAAACCTCCTATTACGTCCTACGTTTTCAATAAAAACACAACACAACTACTTTGGGGAAAAGACCGGTCACGGTCGCGTTTATTAAACAAATTGAATTCTGCCTAATCTAGCCAATAATTAGGCAGCTAAAATCAACCTATCCCTGAACTTGTAGCAAGTTCATTCCAGTTGGTGGCGGCATCTTCTTCTAGCTAACTAACCCCTACTTATTGACGGACAAGGCCCCTCCGATGTCTGCAGCGTGGCACAGGGGTTGCGCACGCTCATTGGCACAGTGAGAGAGATTTTGTTATGTAGAGCTCTTCGGCCTGCAGCTCTTTAAAAGGGGGGGAGAGGAACCCCTAAGCCGGCACTTAGTGGGCGACACCTCTCCCTGTGTTCGGGCCGTCACTCTGCTCACACTGCGCCCGCTCCCAGGGCCTTGCCCGACCGCCAGCTAGGGCACAATTTCACCAACCCAGTAAGGCATCCTCTCCAAACGAATCGTCCAACACGTATGAGAGAGGTGGATGACTAAATTACAACCTCGGGCTTATGGGGCTGGTTCAACTAAACCTACCCCCGCCGAGGACTGACTTACCCTTAACCTAACTTGCCGCCACATACCTTCATCCAGGGACGGGCGGGCGGGGAAAGTTCTCCTCGAAGTCTGGAGGCAGGAAGAGGCCGAATCCACTGGAACAGGACCCTATAAAGGCAAGAGGTACACCCTCCCACACATTTGCAACATTGTAGCATACACACACTTCTAGAATCCTCCAGACTTCAAGTCAGCTATCCCTTAATTTTGCTACAGGCCCACTAGAGGGCCCTCCACTTCCATAAGGGATAAACCTCCTATTACGTCCTACGTTTTCAATAAAAACACAACACAACTACTTTGGGGAAAAGACCGGTCACGGTCGCGTTTATTAAACAAATTGAATTCTGCCTAATCTAGCCAATAATTAGGCAGCTAAAATCAACCTATCCCTGAACTTGTAGCAAGTTCATTCCAGTTGGTGGCGGCATCTTCTTCTAGCTAACTAACCCCTACTTATTGACGGACAAGGCCCCTCCGATGTCTGCAGCGTGGCACAGGGGTTGCGCACGCTCATTGGCACAGTGAGAGAGATTTTGTTATGTAGAGCTCTTCGGCCTGCAGCTCTTTAAAAGGGGGGGAGAGGAACCCCTAAGCCGGCACTTAGTGGGCGACACCTCTCCCTGTGTTCGGGCCGTCACTCTGCTCACACTGCGCCCGCTCCCAGGGCCTTGCCCGACCGCCACAAAAGACGCCTCTTGCCGCCACACTTAACCAACATAGCCCTTAAATAACAGTATAACAATATAACATACAACCAAATTCAACTTTTTTTTTTTTTTTTTTTTTATATATAAATAACGCTGTGTTAACAACGGTCGGATGCCAACCATAGCACAGAACTTTGAAACTAACTAATGCCCTAATAAATGTTCATTTTAAACAACCGATGAGATGGCTGTCTTAAGGTTAGCCAGGAAAATGTCCAACCCGACGTCCGCCAGGTGAACCCCATCCGGTCGGTAAAGGGCCTTCTTGTCGGCCGTAATAGTGTCATGCCTAATGACGAAACCTCCCACGGCCGTGACCGCTCTCCCCACTTCCCTATTAACTTTCTTGCGGACATTGTACGCTGCCCTCTGTGTCACAATGTGACGCCAACGCAGCCGTGCAACCACGTTAGACCAACCTATCCGCACATCCTGAAGCCATGTGCACACCCACTTAATGTCCGCAACCATAATCCGTATTAAATCCAACACGGGAATGGATCCCAAGTCATTTCCGCCCAGATGCACAACAATCACTTGAGGCTTTCCCCACCTCCTATGTGCATCCTGTAACAGAGCGGGAAGCTCCCTCCAATTAAGACCCCTGCGCCTGAGCCAGCGAATGTTAGCCCTGGATGCTGCCAATCCTAGCTGCTGCCCTCCCGGGGAATGATGCGCCCTGATAGCCGCCCAGTGGATAAAGGAGTGCCCAATAATCCACACGCGCACCGGGGTCTTTCCTGTACCTATAACAACATGGATGGGGACAATGAAATGGTGACAAACCACTGGCAATACCCCTTTCTCACCCCCCCCCACTCCCCACCAAGTCGGGAAGGAATCAAGAGGTTACACACCTTACAGACCCTCATCACTAAGCATGCAATGGGCGAATATAGCCCCTATATCGCTCAGACTTCCAACGCCCCATTTTCTTAATGACCGCCTGCGACGACCCCAAGGCCGCAGCACTAGTCGCTGCCCCGATGCGGAATGAATGCGGCGCAATCTTAGATGGATCCAATCCCGCTGCCGCTGCCACTTTGGCAAGCACTTTGCGGAACTGGAAAGCTGAAAGTGAACTACCGTCCTCGTGCACGAGAAACTGTAGTCCTCCGACCGGCCGTACATGGCAATAATCCGCCACGCTCGATACCGGGCAGCACTCTGTGTATTCGTGTCTGGCTAAAGGCAACCAGGCCCCTTTCCCAGCCTGATCAGTTTTGGATCTGGGAATGAGCAAGAGCACGCAATCGTCCGTGGTCCTTACGTGCCCCACTTTAATACCGCCTACCTCCCCTCTTGTGGAGGAGGCGACCACTTCGCCTATCCTCAGCGCCCCCGCAAATGCCAGCGCGAAAGCAGCCCGAAACAAGACCGCCTCGTAGGCTGAACTGCACACTGCCCCCAGATTTACCACCAACGAGCGCAATCTTTCCGTCGTGATTGGCTCCCTCCGATCCTTTGCGGGTGGGGCCAACCGGCCCCATCCCTTCAAGATCTGCCTTACTAGAAAAGTACCTGTATAATCCCTGAAACCTAAGGCTTTATTGAAAAAGGACAATGCCGCTAACCTGCTCAAAGCTGACAATCTGGACATACCCTCAAGCTTCAAGCACGCAAGCCATTCTAGAACGTGTACCTGAGACGCCTGACACAACAAGAAGCCCTTCTGCAAGCTGAAACGCTCCCATGCCCTCCAATGCGCCGAATACGCAGCCCACGTCTTAGGAGCCAGCGATGCCCTGATCATGGGGAGGATGGACTCCCAACCCCCGCCAGCTGCCAAAGGAAAAGAGGGCACGTTAGACCCTCAGCTGCCGCCCTCGGGGCTACCCTTCTAAACTGATCCCATTGAAATCTGGAAAGGGCATCTGCTATCACATTGCTCACCCCTGGGACGTGCCGTGCTGTGAAGCGAACATTAAGCTGCAAACACCGCAAGACGAGGTGCCGTAGGTAGGTCACCACCACCGGTGAGGTTGCTGACAACCTGTTTATGGCGTATACCACGCTCATATTGTCTGACCAGAAGATTACTGACCGATTTGACAGCCTCTCTCCCCATAGTTCTATTGCTACCACAATAGGGAAGAGTTCTAGCATCGTAAGGTTACGCGTGAGACCCGCGGCAGCCCAGCCCTCTGGCCATGGCTCCGCACTCCAGTCTCCGTCTAAATAGGCTCCATAGCCAAACCCGCCCGCGGCATCCGTGAACAGATGCAAGGCTTGATTGGAAATGGGCCCGTCTCTCCAAAGGCAGACCCCGTTAAAATGAACAAGGAACCTCTCCCAAACTCTCAGGTCGTCCCTCATCTCCTCTGTCACCCGACGCTTGTGGCTAAGCATCCGAGGCCCCTTCAATTGAGCTTCTAACCTGCGGTTGAAGACCCTCCCCATGGGGATCGCCCTCCCCGCAAAGTTAAGCAATCCCAGAAGGGATTGCAGCTCAGTAATGGAGATATGCTCCGCGCGACATGCTGATTGAACCGCCCCAAGTAGGCGGTCGACTTTATCTTTTGGGAGCCGGCATAGGGAGGCAACAGTGTCGATCTCTATGCCTAGGAACGTCAGGCAGGTACATGGTCCCTGCGTTTTTTCGTGCGCGAGCGGCACTCCAAACTCTGCTGTAATATCCCGCATCACCCGCATCAATGCCGCACATTCGTCAGTATCTGGACCCCCTACCAGCAGGAAATCATCCAGGTAGTGAGCCACGGCCCCGCCCCCAGACGCCCTCTGCACTACCCAGTGCAGGAAGGAGCTGAAGCATTCAAAAAGGGCACATGACAAGGAGCAGCCCATGGGCAAACACCTGTCAACAAAAAATTCACCCTCGAACTTCATCCCCATCAGCCGGAATGAGGAAGGATGAAGTGGGAGCAAGCGGAAGGCGGACTCAATGTCCAGCTTGGCCATCAAGGCCCCGCGACCCCGAGAGCGAACCACCTCCAGTGCCTCGTCAAAGGACTGATAATGCACAGAACTGAGGTCCGGATCTATCGCATCGTTCACTGACGCCCCCTTGGGATAAGACAAGTGGTGAATGAGCCTGTACTTCCCCTTCTCCCGCTTGGGAACTACCCCCAGTGGAGAGACTACTAGATCCGCGATTGGTCGTTCCCGAAATGGGCCGACCACCCTCCCCAGCCTCAGTTCCTTATCCAGCTTCTCCCTCACTACGTGCGGGAACTCATAAGCTGACTTTAGGTTACGGTGGACGGAGGACCCAGTTACTTGCGATGTAATCGGTATCCTAAACCCCACCCTCAATCCCGACGACAGGACTGCCGCTGCCTCGCCGTCAGGATACAGCGCCAGCCACGGCGCCATCCTCTCGTACCTAAGTGGAGTTGGGGCCCTTGCCCCCAGGTCCCCCTCTACTAATCGGGGAGGGTGCACCAGCTCCCCTTCTATTCGCGCATTCTGCCCCCGGGTGGGGTCCGCTGCAAAACTTGCAGATGTGCCGAAAGGAGCAATTTGCTCCCCTGTCACACTGCTTGTCCTGGAATTTCCAGCACTCCCTCCCCCGCCTCTTCGGGCGCGGAAAGGACCGCTGCGTCCCAGGCTTCGCCGCCCCGGTTGGCGAGGTAGACCTCTCGCGCCCCAACTTAGACCACAGGTGCATATCTTGCGTCCCGAAGTGTAAGATGTGGTTACCCACCATTTTCTTGCGAAACGCCACATCGTAGTCCCGCCAAGCACCTTCCCTGAACCTTTTGTAAATATCACCAATAGTGTCTTGATATTTAAAAAGGTTATGCCCCTGAGTCGGCCACCTATCAACATAGCAGGACGCCAACACCCTATATCCAGCCTGCCATTCCTCATAAGTTTCCTGGCGCCTAACTTTCTTGGGGCCCGAGCCCTCGGCCGCCCTCTCCTTGGCTCTACAGGCTTCCGGAGTGAGTTCGTAGATATTCACATATCTACCCTCTTGGATCTTTTTAATCACTTTAGCCTTCAAATGGCCGTAAAGTGAGTGGACTAGGCATGGGTAGGAATCCCCATGCACCGCCACTTTTCTTGATGCCACCTGCCCCGCCGGCGCAACTCCCGCTTGCGCTAAGGAATTGTTCTCCACGACGCCCTGCGTGCCTGCCTTCGCCTGCACCTGCGCTGCCACTAATTTTTTAATCATTCTAAACATTTGTTGTTGGCCCTTTCCCACTAAACCCAGCCCTGCCTCGCTATCAGAACCTGAGTCACTAGAGGAAGACCCCATGTTAGTGTGTGTAATATCAGTGATTGTGCACTCACCAGCTTGAGACAGCTGCTGCGACACTCCTTCCGATGGCTGTGGTTGTCCGCCTTCTGAAATGCTAGCAAGTCCCACAGCTCCTCCATTTGCCATGCAATGGCCGCTTGTACCAGCCTCCATTCTGCGTTCAGCACCTGATGACACCTGAGGAGACAAAACAGACTGGGGAGTACTCTGAGTGACGAAGAGGGGCCCAGATGGGGCCGCACCCTCCTTTTCGACACCCCTAGCCCTCTCTTGCACCCCAAGTGCTGCAGCCACCGCCCTTCTAATCAAATCCTCCTGAACACCCAATGCCTGACTAACGCATTCTCTCACCTCGCGCTGTACCTCAGCAGCGATCTGCGCACTGTCCACACGTGCATTCACACCCCTCAACTGGCCCTGCCTAGAAGCATCTACATTACCTATAGTACCTGACCTAAGAGTCACATTTTCATTGCCTTGTCTATTAGCTATCTGCTCCCTCTGCTGCTCAGGGGCCTGTTGCGGACGTACCGCTTCTTGAAAGTAGGGGGCATCATTTGCACTTAAACTTTGTCCCCTGCAAACTCTCACACTTTGCTCCTGACTCTGTGGCTGATCTCTCATGATAAGATCCCTGTTCATACCGGCAACAGCACCATTCGAGCCACTACCCCTCAGCACCACAACCTCCGCTTCTATTGGAGGTATAACCTGCTGCCTGTGACCCATGGGGTCCCCATCTGCCGTGATGGCGTCATCTGCGCCTCTAACACATGAGTCTCTCACCTGCCGCCTATGCTCCTCGCCTGCAGCCACACTCACCACCTGCCCGGTACCCGCCCCCCTGCCCCCTGCGGCCGTCGTCGCCACCCGGAGTCTCCCCAACTTACTAGGGGCTGCTCCGGAAGGCTCCTCCGGCTGGTCAGCAGGGCGGCGTTGTGTGCGCGTGCGACCGCGCTCCTCCCCAGAAGAAGATCCGTCAGAGGGGGAGGAGACGCGACGCACGTTACGTGCGGGGGCGTGGCCACGCCCCACGCTGCTAGAAGGCCTCAAGCCCGCCCGGCCGCGGCAGCCACCGGCAATAACCCCAGACCCTCCGGCACCATCCAGGCCCTGCACTATGCCGCCCGACCCCCGGCCAGAGGCCAGAGACTGGGCAAGGGCCAAGACAGTGGCCAGAGCGCCCGGCGGAAGCGCCGGGAGCTGCTGCATAAGGGCCCCAATGTCTGCTCCATGCTCCCCAGCTCCCCCTACCTCAGGCCCAGTCCTAGCAGAAACCTGGGCAGCATCAACACTGGGAACCGCTCTCCCTGCTCCTCTTCCCCTAGCCCTGGTGCTTGCCCCGGCCCCCGCCCTGCTAGAAGGGGTGTAACTGAGCTCCCTCCTAACCCTCTGTCTAGTAGCAATGGAGGGCCTACTGGGAACCCTAACTTGGGGGGTAGGGGGTACCACATCATCCAGGTCTGACTCCTCATTTTCTCCTGCAGGTCTCTTTCTTCTTGAAGGCTCCACCACCGCATCCCTGTACCTCCTGGGAGGCAAAGAAGTACGCCTGGCACGCTTCATGATCCCTGGGGCCTAAAGTTCAAGATATCCAGCACAGAAGAAAGTTCTCCTCGAAGTCTGGAGGCAGGAAGAGGCCGAATCCACTGGAACAGGACCCTATAAAGGCAAGAGGTACACCCTCCCACACATTTGCAACATTGTAGCATACACACACTTCTAGAATCCTCCAGACTTCAAGTCAGCTATCCCTTAATTTTGCTACAGGCCCACTAGAGGGCCCTCCACTTCCATTTTGATGTGTTTTGTGCAACTTTTTAGTCGAGCGTAAGAGTTAACAAAAACAATGAAGTTGCGCTATCCTGACGTCATTTCAATTCAATTGCATTTGCGCAAATGCTTTTACTTTCAACTTGTGATACGCATGCTACTTCCAACACATTCAAAAGAGTTATGATAAACCCTTTTTTGCTTGCACGCAACTGTTAGCTCGTCACTCGTAATCTAGCACTTACTGCCTATATACACCTTTGGGTCCTTCCCAGTTAAACACCTTATCATATACCATATCCCTTTAAAACAATGTAAGCACCAGAAGATTGTGACATTAGTTCACTATTTCAGCTGAACTATACCTTTTCATGCAGTCACTGATTTCAACTGGTCATTTTTTGGAACATATTTATCACAAGTTCAATAACATTTGCCTGCAAGTGCTTGAAAATACAATCAGCTATTTTTAATGGATTTGCCAAAATTCAGATTGACAGTGACTGAGGCCTGAAGCTACATTTTGCCTCTTAGAAACTTAAATGATTCATTATTTGATAAAACTGGGCCTATAAGTTTTGCTAAATGAGAAGATGAAGAGCAGTGGTTGGCTTTTTTTCAGTTACTATAGATTTGTTTATTCAATGCCATTTCAAAAAGAGTCTATTTATTGCATTCATTCACTTATGTGTTTTTTTCCACCACATTTGGCTAAGAAGCTGACAGAGAATACACTCTCCAAAAAACTTCCCAGCTTTCTGATATGATCTCATATAGTAATAAATATGGTGGTCATTTCAACAATTCTATTGCATAGTTAATTCTGCTTCTACAAGTATTGTGCTATTGTAATACATATTTACTTAAAAATGACTCAAGGCTGTTATTGATTTTTAACATTAACATCACTTATTATGAAATCTACAAATGAATAAAAACTATCTGCTTCTGGATAGAATCAGATTATACTGTGACCGGAAATAAAAATCAATACACCATTTTATCTTAGCATGCAGTGTTATATAGCTTTCAGTAAATGGGCGTATGGTAAATAGTAAATAGGCCAGCAAGTCATGCAAAGCAAATAGAATAATGGAAATGTGAATATAATGTAAGTCAATGCATTTTTGCTGTTATTAGCATTATTGCTGCTAATAATAAAGGTAACTATATCTCACTTTTCTGACAGCACATATCTCATGTAATTCATAATTAGCATGTCAGCTGCTGACTATACAAAACGCATGCTGATACCATTTCCTCCTATATGTTTGCATAACAATTGAGGTTGTTGCTATTCCTAACTCTAGTTAGTTATGTATTATCATAAATAAATACCACAACTTTTTTGTGTAAAATAATCTAATGCCATTTCACTATATTGTTGAAAAAATTTGTGTGTATTTATTATATCTTCATAAATCTAAATAACATAAAAAGTCGTACATTTAATACTAAAATATACAGCATATAAAATCTAAAATTATAGGAAACATACCAGCTATGCTTGTTAGCATACAGTTGAATAAATTAGTATACATCAGTACAAAATGTCATGGTAGGTGCTGTCTAAAAGAATAATTTCTTTCCTTGCTGCAATTAGGCATACTGCACCTTTAATGAGGCCTAGAAGATCAATTAGGCCTTAATTGCAGTAGTTTATATTAGCTCTGTGTTTGTAGCATGAGGTTGCTTGTGTATTAAAGGGACAGTCTACACCAGAATTTGTATTGTTTAAAAAGATAGATAATCCCTTTATTACCCATTCCCTAGTTTTGAATAACCAACACAGTTATATAAATAAACTTTTTACCTCTGTGAGTATCTTGTATCTAAGCCTCTGCAAACTGCCCCCTTATTTCAGGTCTTTTGACAGACATGCATTTTAGCCAATCTGTGCTAGCTCATGGGAGCTCCACGTGCGTGAGCACAGTGTTATCTATATGACACACATGAACTAACACTCTCTAGTGATGAATTTTTTTTAAAAATGCCTTGAGAGAAGAGGTGGCCTTCAAGGGCTTAGAAATTAGCATATGAACCTCCTAGGTTTACCTTTCAACTAAGAATACCAAGAGAACAAAGCAACATTGGTGATAAAAGTAAATTTGAAAATTGTTTAAAATGACATGCAGACAGTATCTGAATCATGAAAGCTAATTTCTCTTATTCTGACAATCACTATTTGTATATAATATCTTGACTTCTGCTTCCCCTGACTACGCTTTTGCTTAACTATTTGTTTGGACTAACTTGGTTTTCCTTGTGAGGCCTTGTCCCGGACTGTATGGTTTAGATCACCTTAATCTTAATCAGCTATCAGGAGAACTGCATTTAAGTAATTTAAACAAGTTTATATTCATCTGGTAAGTGAGATTAAACTTTTACAAAGGTATGTCTTCCTTTGATATTTGAATTTATAAATTTACAGTTCAAGTATTTAAACGGACAGTCTACACCAGAATATTTATTGTTTAAAAAGATACACAATCCCTGTATTACCCATTCCCCAGTTTTACTTAACCCCTTAACGACCACAACACTTTTCCATTTTCTGTCCGTTTGGGACCTAGGCTATTTTTACATTTCTGCGGTGTTTGTGTTTAGCTGTAATTTTCCCCTTACTCATTTAATGTACCCACACATATTATATACTGTTTTTCTCGCCAATAAATTGACTTTCAAAATATACCATTATTTTCATCATATCTTATAATTTACTATAAAAATTTTTATAAAATATGAGGAAAAAATGGAAAAAAACACACTTTTTCTAACTTTGACCCCCAAAATCTGTTATACATCTACAACCACCAGAAAAAAATTATGCTAAATAGTTTCTAAATTTTGTCCTGAGTTTAGAAATACCCAATGTTTACATGTTATTTGCTTTTTTTGCAAGTTATAGGGCCATAAATACAAGTAGCACTTTGCTATTTCCAAACCACTTTTTTTCAAAATTAGCGCTAGTTACATTAGAACACTGATATCTTTCAGGAATCTCTGAATATCCATTGACATGTATATATTTTTTTTTAGAAGACATCCCAAAGTATTGATCTAGGCCCATTTTGGTATATTTCATGTCACCATTTCACCGCCAAATGCGATCAAATAAAATTTTTTTTCACTTTTTCACAATTTTTTTCACAAACTTTCGGTTTCTCACTGAAATTATTTACAAAAAACTTATGCAATTATAGCATACATGGTTGTAAATGCTTCTCTGGGATCCCCTTTGTTCATAAATAGCAGACATATATGGCTTTGGTTTTGCTTTTTACTAATTAGAAGGCTGCTAAATGCGACTGCGCACCACACGTGTATTATGCCCAGCAGTGAAGGGGTTAATTAGGGAGCATGTAGGGAGCTTCTATGGTTAATTTTAGCTTCAGTGTAGTGTAGTAAACAACCCCAAGTATTGATCTAGGCCCATTTTGGTATATTTCATGCCACCATTTCACCGCCAAATGCAATCAAATTAAAAAAAACGCTAAATTTTTCACAATTTTAGGTTTCTCACTGAAATTATTTACAAACAGCATGTGCAATTATGGCACAAATGGTTGTAAATGCTTCTCTGGGATCCCCTTTGTTCAAAAATAGCAGACATATATGACTTTGGCGTTGCTTTTTGGTAATTAGAAGGCCGCTAAGTGCTGCTGTGCATCACACGTGTATTATAGCTAGCAGTGAAGGGGTTAATTAGGTAGTTTGTAGGGAGCTTGCAGGGTTAATTTTAGGTTTAGTGTAGAGATCAGACTCCCACCTGACACATCAGACCCCCTGATCCCTCCCAAACAGCTCCCTTCCCTCCCCCACCCCACAATTGTCCCCGCCATTTTAAGTACTGGCAGACTTTCTAAATAATAATAAAAGGTTTTTTTTTTTTGTTTTTTTTTAAATACATTTTTAGCATATTTACATATGCTACTTTGTAGGATCCCCCTTAGCCCCCAACCTCCCTGATCCCCCCCAAAACAGCTCTCTAATCCCCCCCTCTGCCTAATTGGGGGCCATCTTGGGTACTGGCAGACAGTTTGCAAGAGAAATGGGGTTTTTTTAATTGTTATGTACTTTTTCTGTACTTTTTCTGTAGTGTAGCTTCCCCCCCCACAGACCAATCCCCCACCCCCTGACTAATGTATTTTATATACAGAAATACTATTTTAAAACTTTTAATACATCTTTTTTTCTGTAGTTCAGCGGTTCCCACCCGCTCCCTCCCCGTGCACGCGCCCGCCCCCGCCCTCCCGTGCACGCTCACCCTCCCGTGCATGCGCGTGCGCCCTTGCGCGCCCCCGATGACCCCCGCCCACGATCCCGCCCCCCTACACATCATCAGGGCCATCGATGGCCACCACCCGCCTCCCGAACCGGCTCCCACCCACCAACGAATTTAGCCGGTGATGTCCGGTGCAGAGAGGGCCACAGAGTGGCTCTCTCTGCACCGGATTGCTAAAAAAGGTTATTGCAGGATGCCTCAATATCGAGGCATCACTGCAATAACCGGAAAGCAACTGGAAGCGAGCAGGATCGCTTCCAGCTGCTTTCCAGACCAAGGACGTACGTACACCACACGTCCTCGGTCATTAATTGTATTTTTTTTTTAGGACGTGTGGCGTACGTCCTTGGTCGTTAAGGGGTTAACCAACAGTTATATTAATATACTTTTTACCTCTGTGATTATTTTGTATCTAAGCTTCTGCAGACTGCCCCCTTATCTTTGTGCTTTTGACAGACATGCAGTTTAGCCAATCTGTGCTAACTCCTAAATAACTCAATGGGAGTGAGCACAATGTTATCTATATGACACACGTGAACTAGTACTGTCTAACTGAAAAACTTTCAAAATGCTACGAGTTAAGAAGCGGTTTTCAATGGTTTAGAAATCAGTTTGAGCCTACATAGGTTTAGCTTTTCAAAAATACCACCAAGGGAACAAAGCAAATTTAATGATAAAAGTCAATTGTAAAGTTGTTTAAAATGTCATGCCCTATCTGAATCATGAAATTTTAATTTTGACTAGACTGTCCCTTTAACTGTTGTTTGTTTTGTAGGAGCTGATTAAAGTACTTGAGAGAGCTCATATACTAAGTTTAGTCACATTGCTCTCTTACCCCTCTTGAAGACACACAGGATTACTCTACCATCCCGGAGTCATTTGTTTGAACACTGTGTTTACGTCAAGTGCTCTAGTAAGGGCTTGTAGTCAGTTGGGCCTCTCAGCCATTGATTCCAGGCTGTAAGACCCCCGCTCAGACAGGAAAGTGGTTTGCTTTTTGTTATACCTAATCTTCTAGGACTGAATTATGTGATAATTTATATAATAATTCCAACACATTTACAAAAATGTTCACCATGATAGAGGCTTAATTTTCATATTTATTCTTTATTTTCTATATTTACCTGAACAATACAAATACCTGCCATGTCAATAAATTAGCAAATGGGTGCAATCCTATGACTGGAAGATAGTGCTACCATAGTGTGTCTACATTATAAAGCTTGGATTTTAAAATACTCATAACATTTGATTGTTGTTTTGGTTTAGGTGAACATTGAAAGTTTAATTTTCAATATTTTTAGAGGAAAGTTAAAATATGTATTTATGGCTTTACAAATGCACGTTTCTGCTGTTTTCCTGTCTATACCTCACAGGGATGTACTGCATCACACAGTCCTCCTGAAAACATACAGGAGTAAAGCTAACAAAGCTGACTGGCGCTTACTCTTGGGTAAACTGATAGCAGCTGATCCACTTCTCCTAGAACTGAATATTCATGGTTAACCCAACAGTTGTGATGTAGATGCAGTGAGAATGGGCACAGTCTGCAAGCACTGGTAACAAAGAGTGGGCAGTGCTGTGTGAGTTCATCATGTGGGTCCTCTTTAGGCACCTGTTGTGAAAGCTACTGCCTTGGTCACACTTCATTCTTTTCTGGGTTGAAGCTTCCATTGTATAAATAAATCCACTTCAAACCTCCCAGCCCATCTCTCCTCATCTATGTGTGTGGGACTGGACAGGTTGAGCCACTCTTTTCTTCCTTATAGATCACTTTTGATGTTTGTCTCTTGGCTGCAATTTTTTCTGCTTCGTTATTTGGGATAGTGTAAACCTTTCAGAGCCTGCCTTCTCCCAGTAATTATTATGTATCCCCCTCCCAATAATGCTTACAGTATCAATATATTGCACTAAATAGGATGCACATATTATTTTACAGTAATTTATTCTTCTCATGCTGTTTGTCCCATTATGAATGTATTCTACACTTTGTAGTCTGTTTTGTCTTCCTTTACCTTTACATCAGGGGTTTTAAAAGCATTAGGCGGTGGGCCTCCCCTCTGACTACGTTTTTAAGACTGCACCCCCCCCCCCCCGCATAATATTTATCTTTAAAGAAAATTGTAATATTTGTTTTTAGTTTAATTTGGGGAATTTATATCTGATCCAGGGTTCAAACACAGCTACTCGACCAAAAGAATGCTTCACTCACATTTTCACTCACAATTAGCACTTTGTTACATGCAAGTTACTGATCAAGACAACAAATGCAAAGCAGTCTCTGAGCAATTCTGACCACAGTGCTTTTCTTCTATCTACATCCTGCCTTTCGCCTTACTCCCCCATGACATGGCAAGTGTCATTTTCTGCTCTTAAAAATATTTTGCCAAAGTCAGCTACTGCTTGTGATTTCCATAGGATAGTGCAAAGTGTCACAGCTACCACGCCTCCTCTTATATGTTCTAGCATCTCCCGAGTGAGGTCCGTCTCACACTTTGAAAATCACTGCTTAACATAAATATTCTTCTTATTATCCTTCACACAGACTTGCTTCTGCTCCCCCCCCCCAACCCTGTGTTGGGTTAGCACAGTTCGAGTCTTTGCTTCTACTATCAAGTTACTGCAAGAGTAAATGTACAGTCCTCTCTCTGGCAATTGATAACAGAAGTAAATTTGAAAAAAGTTTACAATTGCATGCTATGGGGTAGATTTAACAAGCAGCAAATGCTGCTTTCTACCCCTAAAGTTTCAGGTCTGCCTGAAACTTAAATTAAAAAGACGCCTTCATAAGACCGCTGCTCCCTAGCTTTTAGGTGGCAGACTGCAATCATCCCAATTTTGATATGATTGGGATGATTGACACCCCCTGCTAGTGACTGATTGGCAGCGAATGTGCAGGGGGCGGTATTGCTTGTGCATTTCACAAGAAATGCTTGTGAAATGTTAAATGCTGACAGTGTATGCTGTCAGCATTTAGCGATGTCGGACGGACATGATTTGCTACAGTGAATCGTATCCGCCAGGCACTTGGTAAATTGTCCCCTTAATCTAAATCATGAAAGAAAAAAATTTGGGTTTTATGTCCCTTTAATTAAGGGGATGATTTCCAAGTTAGTTTATCAGTATGAAAATTCACTCAAATCTTAAAATATAGCTAATCTGTCAGTTTTCAATAAAATAAAATCTACCTAGCAAAGGTTTAAACCAATTATGAGGGGATATACTAATATGTTATTTTTGGAATGCTATATTAATGCCTTTTTTTTTTTTCTTTGTTTCATGTAGATTTTAGCATCTGTTATGATTGTACCATCTTCAACATTTTAAAGACCGCTGCTCCATAACCTGTCCGCCTGCTCTGAGGTGGCGGACAGACATCGCCAGAAATCAACCCGATCGAATAAGATCGGGTTGATTGACACCTACTGCTAGCGGCCGATTGGCCGCAAATCTGCAGGGGGATGTATTGCACCTGCAGTTCATAAGATCTGCTGGTGCAATGATAAATGCCGACAGCGCAATATCGGATCATGTCCGCTTGCACAATTATAATTTGGCCCCTATATCTTTTACATCTACCTAGGTTTAGGCTATATAATTAAATTACTTTAATCCACATTTAAAAAAAATGAACATCTGATTATTCATTGCTCTGAATTGTCAAATATAATTACTAGGTGTTTTACAAATATATGCTCTAAAAATACCAGTTTTTTGACAGTGTTTGAGGTAAAGATTTATTTAAAAAAAAAAAAAAAAAAAATGTATGATTTGTCTCTGTTCTAATCAATATGTTTTGTTTAATACTGTACTCTACCAGTGACCTATTTTAATTATGCAGTTTAACCTTCTTTATAACATTAAAACAAATATAACATCTTTAGTTAGAGATAGTACATGCAATTTAAACAACATTTAAAATACAAAGTACATCCAATAACAGTAAATGAAATAATAATTACATACATAACAATATTTAGCCTCTGTAATGAAAACAAGGCTTAAATAAACTGGGACAGAAAGGTCACATGTTTAAGTATGTGTATGTACAACTTAAAATGGTATATTTTTATACTTACTAATATAATATTACTCGGGCAAGTGTATATCAAGCCTTCTACCTATTGTGCCAGGCCTTAACCTATCACCGACTGAACAGTGTGTTGTAAAGCCAGGTGCCTTCTAAACTGTATGTCTAGCTTGCTCCTATTAGACCTGTGTGTATAGCCTCTGCCTACCACCACATGAAATGTCTGTCAAGCCACCTACCATTTTAGGAGTCAGTCAAGCTTCAGCCTGACACAAGCTGGCAGGTCTATCAAGCTTCTGCCAGTGAGCTTATACTGAGTAAATTGCCTATTTTATGCTTTAGTGTGCCTGAACAGACTCAAGCTTGTGGAATTGATCTTCTGCTATATCAACTACCTTTCATGCCTCATTGAGCGTCCTGATATCTTCTTACTTTTTAATTAGTCCTTATCCTACTGCCATCTTAAAGGGACAGGCTACATCAGAATTTTTTTTGTTTTAAAAGATAGATATTCTCTTTATTACCCATTCCCTAGTTTGGCATAACCAACACAGTTATATTAATACACTTTTTACCTCTGTGATTATCTTGTATCTAAGCCTCTGTAAACTGCCCCATATTTAAATTCTTTTGACATACTTGCATTTTAACCAATCAGTGCTGGCTCCTAGGAACTCCACGTGCACGAGAACAGTGTTATCTATATGAAACACATGAATTAACACCCTCTAGTGGTGAAAAACTGTAAAAATGCCCTGAGGTAAGAGGGGGCCTTCAAGGGCTTAGAAATTACCATATGAACCTCCTAGGTTTAGCTTTCAACTAAGAATACCAAGAGAATAAAGCAAAATTGGTGATAGAATTAAATTGGAAAATTGTTTGGAATTGCATGCCTTATATGAATCATGAAAGTTTGTTTTGGACTAGACTGTCCCTTTAAGGAGAAACTTTTATGTTTGGAGAAATATACAAATGCATTTACTAATATTCTAAAAACACACTAGAAGTTATCTGGCTTTGTCTTAAAGGGACACTAAACCCAAACATTTTCTTTCATGATTTAGATAGAACATGCAATTTTAAGCAACTTTCTAATTTACTCCTTTTATCAATTTTTCTTTGTTCTCTTGCTATCTTTATTTAAAAAGCAAGAATGTGATGAATAGGAGCTGGCAATTTTTGGTTGAGAACCTGGGTTATGCTTGCTTATTGGTGGGTAAATGTAAGCCTCCAATAAGCAAGCGCTATCCATGGTGCTGTACCTAAAATGGGCTGGCTGCTAAGATTTACATTCTTGGTTTTAAAATAAATGGCTAGATTACGAGTTTTGCGTTAGAGGCTGTGTGGTGCTAATGAGCAGTTTTGTCTCACCGCTCACTTACATGCAGCGCTGGTATTACGAGTTTTCAGAAACCCGTTGCTAAAAGACAAGAAGTGAGCGTTGAGCAAAATTTTGCTCATTACCGCACTCCAATACCAGCGCTGGTTAAGTCAGCGGTGAGCTGGACGTACGTACTCGTGCGCGATTTCCCCATAGAAATCAACGGGGAGAGCCAGCTGAAAAAAAGTCTAACACCTGCCAAAAAGCAGCGTAAAGCTCCCTAACGCAACCCCATTGATTCCTATGGGGAAATACATTTTATGTCTACACCTAACACCCTAACATGAACCCCGAGTCTAAACACCCCTAATCTTACACTTATTAACCCCTAATCTGCCGCTCCTTACATCGCCGACACCTACATTATTTTATTAACCCCTAATCTGCCGCTTCGGACACCGCCGCCACCTACATTATAATTATGAACTCCTAATCTGCTGCCCCCAACATCGCCGACACCTACTTTATATATATTAACCCCTAATCTGCTGCCCCCAATGTCGCCGCAACCTACCCACATGTATTAACCCCTAATCTGCTGCCCCCAACGTCGCCACCACTATATTAAAGTTATTAACCCCTAAACCTAAGTCTAACCCTAACACCCCCTAACTTAAATATAATTACAATAAATCTAAATAAATATTCCTATCATTAACTAAATTATTCCTATTTAAAACTAAATACTTACCTATAAAATGTAACCCTAAGCTAGCTACAATATAACTAATAGTTACATTGTAGCTATCTTAGGGTTTATTTTTATTTTACAGGCAAGTTTGTATTTATTTTAACTAGGTAGAATAGTTATTAAATAGTTATTAACTATTTAATAACTACCTAGCTAAAATAAATACAAATGTACCTGTAAAATAAAACCTAACCTAAATTACACTAACACCTAACACTACAATATAATTAAATAAATTAACTAAATTAAATACAATTACCTAAATTAAATTAAATTAGCTAAAGTACAAAAAAGCAAACACTAAATTACAGATAATAACCAACCAACCCCCCAAATAAAATACTATCTAAAAAAAACTAAGCTCCTCATTGCCCTGAAAAGGGCATTTGGATGGACCTTGCCCTTAAAAGGGCAGTTAGCTCTTTTGTGGCCCAAAGTCCCTAACTAAAAATAAAACCCACCCAATACACCCTTAAAAAAAAACTAACACTAAACCCCTGAAGATCTACTTACCGGGAGACGTCTTCATCCAAGCCGGGCCGAAGTCCTCAACGAAGCCGGGAGAAGTCTTTATCCAAGCCGGGTGAAGTAGTCCTCCAGACGGGCAGAAATCTTCATCCAGACGGCATCTTCTATCTTCATCCATCCGGCGCGGAGCGGGTCCATGTTCAAGACATCCGACACGGAGCATCCTCTTCATCCGATGACTAAAGCTGAATGAAGTTACCTTTAAGTGACGTCATCCAAGATAGTGTCCCTTAGATTTAGATTGGCTGATAGAATTCTATCAGCCAATCGGAATTAAGGTAGAAAAAAATCCTATTGGCTGATGCAATCAGTCAATAGGATTGAAGTTCAATCCTATTGGCTGATCCAATCAGCCAATAGGATTGAGCTCACATTCTATTGGCTCTTCCAATCAGCCAATAGCTGATTACTTTGGGGCAATGCCCCGCAAAAGTCCCTTTTAAGGGCTATTGGTTGTTTAGTTTAGGCTAGAGTTTTTTTTTTTGGGGGGGGGGCTTTTTTATTTTAATAGGGCTATTAGATTAGGTGTAATTAGTTTAAATATCTGTAATTTGTTTATTATTTTCTGTAATTTAGTGGGGGTTTTTTGTACTTTAGCTAATTTAATTTAATTTAGGTAATTGTATTTCATTTAGTTAATTTATTTAATTATATTGTAGTGTTAGGTGTTAGTGTAACTTAGGTTAGGTTTTATTTTACAGGTAAATTTGTATTTATTTTTGCTAGGTAGTTATTAAATAGTTAATAACTATTTAATAACTATTATACCTAGTTAAATAAATACAAACTTGCCTGTAAAATAAAAATAAACCCTAAGATAGCTACAATGTAACTATTAGTTATATTGTAGCTATCTTAGGGTTTATTTTACAGGTAAGTATTTTGTTGGAATAATTTAGTTAATGATAGGAATATTTATTTAGATTTATTTAAATTATATTTAAGTTAGTGGGTGTTAGGTTTAGGGTTAGACTTAGGTTTAGGGGTTAATAACTTTAATATAGTGGCAGTGACATTGGGGGCGGCAGATTAGGGGGGCAGCAGATTAGGGGTTAATAAATAGTATGTAGGTGTCGGCGATGTTGGGGGCAGCAGATTAGGGGTTCATCATAACTATAATGTAGGTGTTGGCGGTGTCCGGAGTGGCAGATTAGGGGTTAATAATTTTATTATAGTGCTTGTGATGCAGGAGGGCCTTGGTTTAGGGGTTAATAGGTAGTTTATGGGTGTTAGTGTACTTTTTAGCACTTTAGTTATGAGTTTTATGTTCCTACTGACTTTTAAATGCATTAGGGGTCTTGACAGGGTAGGCTGTACCGCTCACTTTTTGGCCTCCCAGGACAGACTCGTAATATCAGCGCTATGGAAGTCCCATAGAAAAAAGACTTTACAAAGTTTACGTAAGTTGTTTTGCGGTAAGGCCAAAAAAGTGTGCGGTACACCTAAACCTTCAAAACTCATAATACCAGCGAGCATAAAAAAGTAACGTTAGGACCTCTTAACGCTGCTTTTTTACCCTAATGCACAACTCGTAATCTAGCCGATTGATAGCAAGAGAACGAAGAAAATTTGATAATAGGAGTAAATTAAAAAGTTGCTTAAAATTTCATGCTCTATCTGAATCATGAAAGAATAAATTGAGTTCAGTGTCCCTTTAATGCTTAATTTGAAACTATGTAAACATTTTCCCTGAAAGCCCACATTTTGTACATGCTACTTTAAAATATACTCTTATATAAACTGTTTGTGGTTTTTAAGATAGTGTCATTTAAATGTGAAATATAAATATTATTTTATATGCGGATGTGCAACCTGAAATGAACATGGATGCTTTTTACAAATAAGAATTAAAATTGGTAGCTTATCTATTAAGGAAGCATGGAGCAAAGCTATATTAAATCAAGTCAGATGTTGTCCTTGAATCAGTTGCCAGCATGCTCAGATTAAGAGCTTTTTGTAGCTCTCCTAGGTGTTCCCAAATGAAACTAATCTCTGGATTGTTTTTCTATGAGTTATTTTGCCAAGGTACAGTCTAACTATTCTGTCCATTTTAGTGCGTTAGTGTTAGGTCAAAGGTGTGAGAGTGTTAGGGGGTGTGGAACGCAGAATGCAGGAACAAATAAACAGAACAAGGAAAGTCTTTTTGAAAGCTTTACTGATTGATAAGCAAAAGAACAGTTGGTAGTTCATATTTAAGATCACAGAAACAGCAAGTTTAAACATAGACCTAATACAAAACACTAAAGTCCAAAACAAAGTTCAGAATACTTTAAGTAGTTTGCAGTAACAAAGTCCAATAGACACTGGTGCTTAAATTAGACCGTAAAGGGTTAGGTTGTCACATAATACCTGGCAGGTACAGCAGACACAGCTAGTGAGAGGAAAGCAGACACAGGTTTCTCAACAGGCACAGAATACCCAGTGGGTACTGTTTGTAAGACTGTCACAGAATACCAGATAGGTGAGGCAGACACAGCTGGTTTGAGGAAGGCTGTCACTGGTATGGTAGACACAGGTTTCTCAGCAGGCACAGGATACCCAGTGGGTACTGTTGGTGAGACTGTCACGGGATACCAGATAGGTATCCTGTGAACAAGGTGAGCATACACAGGTATCAGGTTAGTCTGCTTGGCTTTCAGGAACCAGATGAGCATAAGCAGAATCAAGGTAAGTATGCTTTGTCTCTTGGAACAAGGTGAACATACACAGTATGCTTGGTCTCTGAAACAAGGCGAGCGTACACAGGTAAAAGTTAAGTATGATTGGTCTCTGGAGCAAGGTAAGCATACTCAGGTACAAGGTAAGTGTGCTTGGAGTCTAGAGCCAGGAACAAGGTAGGTAAGGAAATAACTCAGCCCAGAGTGATGGGCTGAGTGAGCTTTTATAGGAGCTCCAACACCAGATGGGAGTTCCTGTAATTGAGGTGCGGTCCCTTTAAATCTAGGCAGTGCACAGCCACACAGACCTAGAGAGCTGAAGCTGAAGCAAGGCTGGAGTTTTGGCATCCCTCCTAGTGCGACGCAGAGATGGAAGACACCGTTGTCGTATACTGAGCCCTCCCCGTCTGGCCATGGTAAGTACCCTCACAAAAGGTCTTTTCTTCATTGACAAGAAAACACTGAGACTCTTGCTTATTCAGAAAGAAATGTTGTGATCAAAGCTGAGTACATGCTAGGCTCCTCCAATAATATATCAGATACTCTATGTATTTGAATAATTTAGAAAAAGATAAAATATGTAATGCAGAAGAAGAATGTTTGATCTTCATGGAACTCTACACTTTGGCAACAACTTTGCTCCTGCATCGCAGAGTTCTTTTAAGTTTGTTAAGTGAAAAACAAAATCATTTCAAGGACTAACCTGTTGAAGGTATGATTTGGAAATGTATTGTGTTCTTTAGTTCATAAGCAGCAAAAATGGAACTACTAAAAATGACCATACTGTATTCAAAGAGCATTTGTATCTTGGCAAATGAAAAAGCCCTTTATTTATCAATTTATGATATACATATTATAGAATTGAAAATGTATACAAACTGGTGTGGATAACTAAACATAGGGGCATATTTATCAAGCTCCGTATAGAGCTTGATGCCCTGAAGGCTCTCCGGAAACAGAAGTTATGACCTCTGCTCAATAACCTGTCCGTCTGCTCTGAGGCGGCAGACAGAAATCAACCCGATCGAATATGATCGGGTTGATTGACACCCCCATTCTAGCGGCCATGAATCTGCAAGGGGCGGTATTGCACCAGCAGTTCACAAGAACTGCTGGTGCCATGATAAATGCTGACAGCGTATGCTATCAGCATTTATCGATGTGCAGCGTACATGATAGGCTACGTCCTATCATGTCCGCTCGCACTATAATAAATTGACCCCATAGTGTTATATTCTTTAAATAATATATCATGTTATTATTACTACTTCTTGTCAAAATGTTCTATATGCCATCCTAGACAACATAAAGACAGACAATGGTTCTCTTTGTCTAAGCAATACTTTTTTAAAGGTATGAAAGTTTGAAATTCAACATCACAGATAACTCCTTTATGGCCACAAGCAAATTGACTGAATACATCATGAATAACTGAATAGATAAACATATTAATCTTCGATACATGATATGTATGAAGAAAAACTAACAATTCCACAACAAATATACCTCCTCCCACCCTAATGTTTTATTGACATGTCTTCAAAACTAACATGCTACACATCAAAATTTGAAAGTGGGAATTTTATAATATGTATTTCATAAATTTATAAATAAGGGGCTTTTTCATTTGACTTACAAAATCATGTTTTCAATAAACAGTATTGTAATCAAAGTTATTCTTTATTTTTTATCATAGTCCATCAGTGGTTCATAAAAGAGAATAAACTATATGGAAAGCAGGAAATGAGAACCTTATGGTGATAATAAAGATTACTCATTTTAATCACATATTTCAATTTCTATCTCTTAGGACCCCAACACAACATGAAATGGTCATAGGTCAAACATTAAGTACCTCCAACTTTGGGACAAGCCCTGAAGTTGAATAACTACATGCAAAGACTAAATCAGGATGAATTAAAAACCTCCTGAGAAATATGTATGTCAGACAGTATAATATTTTACAGAGCTGCATGCTTGTTTCTGTTTAACTGTATAAGCTTGATGGGGTCATAGGACCAGGACGTTGACAGCTGAAGATGTAGAGAGCTAACTATTGGGATTTTAAAATAAGGAATCTGAAGATATCATATCTATTAAGAAGAATAAAATATATAACACTCATTAATACTGCAAGACAAATGTTGCACTTCAAGAATGTAGATATGTCATTTGTAGCTATTTAAACTTGTTTTCCAGACAGACTACCATAAAGTGAAATTAACGTTATTTTTAAAAACAAAAAACAATAAAGGATTTTCTTAATATATGAAATGCACATGAACACCACAGGCCAGATTACAAGTGGAACGTTATTTAATGCTCCCACTCAAGCATTAATTGCACTAGACTATGGTTTTTACTCCCGTCAGGTTACGATCATATTACAAGTTGAAAATAAACTGTTTTTGCTAGTGTGCTAACCCAACATGCGCAAAAAGCCGAACTTAGAATATTGTGTGCGTGTTCACCTATTCCCCATTAGAATTTAATGGAGCAAAAAAGTGGAAAGAAACACCCTACTCGTGTTTAAACACGATCGCATATTCTCATGTGAGCTAACCCGACATGTAAATATGAATATTTAACATTCCAATGTTCTTATCATAGCAGAATATGTTTTATTTATTAATAAATACAAATTTATACATATTTCTGATATCTATATATGTGCACAAATGTATTTTTGTGTTTATATGTGTATATATGCATGTAAATACACATACAAATACATAAATACATAAGTGCACAAATATACACATATATACATACATCTAAATATATATATATATATACTGTATATATATTTATATATACATACATATCCATCTTTATACATGTGTATGTATGTATCTCTATGTTAAAGCCCTTTGCCTGCCTTTAGCCCTCATATCTTTGAACCCTTATAACTTTTGTGTGCAATATTTTTTTTAATAATTTTTATTAGATGTTTTTATTAGTGTTATTGTTATTATAAGTGTAACTGTAGTTTGTAATGTATTTTTCATATGTTTTGTGACACTTTTCTATTTCGCTAAACAGAGTTCAGAGGACACGGTAATCATCTAGTAAATCCCGTTCAAGTGATTGTGTTTACTTTCAACTTGTAATACCAGGGGTAAACCCGAAGAGTGCAAACACCAGTGATAAACGTCTTATCATTCGCGCATAACTGTTAGCATCCACTTGAAATCTGTCCCTACATATTTTTCATGTTTAGAGCATTTCACTTTAAATACTTAAAAAGTCATTAACTGAATTGCATGGGATTTTATACTGTGTTACTTACTATAAGGGTAAAGCATTCTGTCTCCTAATCTATATTGGTGCTTGATAATATCAAAATACATTTTTAACTTTACTAATTTATCTGATAGCAAATTAGATACATATTACAAATGGCATGCTATGTAGCACTTTTTCTCATGCGAGAAAACTTCCAGAAGTAAACTTTTAACATGCGCAGGTTATCGTGCCTGTTACAAGTTGAAAGTAAAAGGTTAAACTATCTTGAGGACTTTGGATATTGCAGCTGCGCTAGCTTCTTCTTCCCATAGGGGCATATTTATCAAGCTCCGTATGGAGCTTGATGCCCCGTGCAGGCTCCAGGTTCTGAGCAGGTGGGCAGACATCGCTGGAAATCAACCCGATCGAGTACGATCGGGTTGATTGACACCTCCCTGCTGGTGGCCTATTGGCCGCAAGTCTGCAGGGGGCAGCATTGCACCAGCAGTTCTTGTGAACTGATGGTGCAATGCTGAATACGGCGAGCGTATTGCTTGCCGTATTCAGCGAGGTCTGGCGGACCTGATCCGCAGTGTCGGATCAGGTCCGCCAGACCTTGATAAATATGGGCCATAGGTTTCAATGTAGAGTGCAAACTGAAAAAAAAAACCTAAAATTTATTGCTTGCGTGCTATCTCAACACGCATTAGACCAACTGCTCTGACCTGAAGGTAGTTATGAATATTTTATATTCCAATGTTCTTCATATAAAAGAAAATGATTAATAAATAGATCATTTTATCTATCTATCTATCTATCTATCTATCTATCTCTCTCTCTATATATATATATATATATATATATATATATATATCTGATGTATATTTTGTAAATTATCTATCTAAATATACATATTTATAGGCATAGGTATACAGATATACAATATATATATATTTTAAAGAACATTTTCCCCATGTGAAGAACTTGGAAATGTAAAATATTTACAGTACATACACACTAAAACACTTTATTAAATATAAACATTTTAGAAAAACAAATGTTCTTGTTTTTAGAAATACATATGTGTTTGTTTATATGTGTATATATCTATGTGTATACATATATACACATATACACACATAAATACACATGCATAAATAAATAAACATATGTATATATACACATATACACATGTATATGGTTGTGTGTGTATATATACTGTATATATATATATATATATATATATATATATATATATATATATATATATATATATATATATTAAAGCCCTTTCAATTAAAATACCCTGTCATATACCATAAACCTTTTAATCCTTATAACTTGTTGTTTTTTTTTAAATATTTATATGATTTATTAGATTGTGTATATATAAGTGTAACCCTTAATGTGAGGTCTTCAGTTGAGCTAACCCGACAAGTGCAAATTTAATTTGCGCTTGTGCAGTCGCACTTACTTTCAACTTGTAATATGTGCAAGTAAACACGGGAGCAATATTTGAATACCGCACATCCGCTGATGTTAGTGCCCCACTTGTAATCTAGCCCTCTGTTTGGTCCCAGGTCCCTCAAAAAGTATAGGCTAGACACCTAAAGTGTGAAAGAAGGTCAAACTTGCTATTTTAAAAAATGAAATGAAAGCGATTTGTCTAAAAGAAAAAAAAAAAACGTTATTTACTCCAAAGTATCAGATTTAGAAAAAAAGTTTTCCCATCAGCATAAGAACATTGAATAAAAAAAGCTTCACTTTTGAGGATCCTGAAGACTAGCAAAAAAAATAAAAAATAAATGAAAAAAGTATATTGTTTTGTTACTTGATCCACTGTTGTGATAAAATGTTTGTCAAAATGTATGTACATATAAAGTGAAAAAAGTAATAGTCATGATAACTTATGGTAATGTTCTGATCTATTTCCCTCTTCACTGATTCCAATAACTTTAGTAAAAAAAAGATGCAAAATGTAATAGTCTAACACATTGGTCCCTATTTATCAAAGGTGTTGCGGACCTGATCCGATAGTGCGGATCAGGTTCACAACACCTCGCTAAATGCGGAGAGCAATACGCTCTCCGCATTTAACATTGCAACAGCACAATATATATATATGCATACATATACATGTATAAATATTTGTATGTATATGTATATATAAATATATATATATATATATACATTATATATATATATATATATATATATATATATATATATATATATATATATATATATATATATATATATATATATATAAAGGCCAAAGAGAGCACTCACGGTAATTCTTGTGTCCAAAAGAGTGCTCTCTTTGGCCTTTATATACATACTGAGTGGAATGCACCCCAGAGGAACTTGGGTATAGTGAGTGCTGGACTTTTGTACTTCTAAATATATATATATATATATATATATATATATATATATATATATATATATATATATATATATATTTCTTTTTATGTGTTTATTTATGTATATATGTCTATACATACATATATACACATATAAACACATATATACACATATATTCATATGTATATCTACTTTGGAACCCTTTCCACTCAAATACCTGAAAATATGAAAAATAATTTTATTCAATATTTAATAATGTGTTTTACTGTGTATGTACTGTAAATATTTTATGTGTAAATAACTACACCTATTTATATTCATATATACATATACATACAAACATATATATATATATATATATATATATACAGTATATAAACTAAAACAAATGACAGTGCCTTGCATATAATAAAAAAAAATAATATTATAAAATAAACGTAATAGAAAAAAATAGTCCCTGTTTAAGGCAGCTATCTTGCCTGCAGAAACATTTATTATATAACACCAAAAATATAGATTGCACCAAAATCAGGGTTATAAAATATATTTTTATAGATATAGATATAGATATATAGATATATATAGATGTAGATAAATAGATATATAGATACAGATATATATTTTTCAAAAATACATTAATTATATAAAGAAATCTATATTTAAAAATAAAAAGAATATTTTCTTCTATGTCAAGAACATTGGAATGTAAAATATTTATAACTACATTTGAGTTACCGCTGTAGGTTTAATTCCTGTTGGGTTAGTGCGAGAGCGACAAGAGATATTTTTTTCTTTTTCCAGTTTGAGGTCTCCATTGAAGTCTATGGGTAGAAGAAGTTATTATGGTCGCCAAATCCAAAGTCCTGAAGTTAGCACACATCAACCCACAAACATTTTACTTTCAACTTGTAACGCGCACTAAGCCGCACATGTTAAAAGTTTAAATGCTAAATTGCACACCACTTGTAATCCGGCCCTATGTGATTACAAAAATGTTAACACTATAGGTATTTAACTTCCTTTGGAGGAGGGGCCGGACAAAGGCAAACAGCCAAAACGCATAGAGGTCCGAAGGTTGTTAACCTAACATTACAGAGAGCTCTGTACCTGAAGGAAAAATCCAGCCACGACTGGTTGCTAGTAGTCACGTGTTAGTGACATCACAGGAGTCTGGAGATGTGAGACGGAGATACACTTGTAGCAGAAAATCACTGGAAACAAAAAAGCAAGTCCGTCTTAGAAGCTAACAAGCAAGTCCGTCCTACAGTCTACCTACTTACACCACAGTAGAAAGGGTCCCAATGAGGGGGCTTAGCGGGTAAGTTATTCCCCAATACCGCATATGTGGAAAGCCTAAGACCCGGAGAAGGCCATTTCGATTGGGGAACTTGTTTGAAATACACTAATAAGAGAACTTGTAACCCTTAGACTCTGGAACATTCAAATCCGGTATTTATGAAAGGATTTTACTTTTATCCGATTGGGACTATTATATTGTTGAACTACTTGTAGTTGGTTTAGTTACACTTTGACTCTATTAGGATTTGGCCTGTTAAGAACTTTTGAATCGTATGCATAGTACATTGATTGCTATTTTATGTAACCACCGGTGAATGTTTATTGTTATGTTGGAGTGATAGATTTCATATTAATAAATATTATTTTGGTGTTAAAATATTCCTTGAATTAACATTTTAGCGATATTATAGCTTATATTTTGGTGTGTGTTTTTAGCTATTTTCTTAGCACATTTGTTTTTTTACCTTAGACTTGTTATAATAGAACTGTTTTCAGAGAACAGCTCCATCATCATTTACCAAACACTCATTGCTACTATTTTATTCTAACTTTGGAGGAGGGGTCCGGATGTCACATGGTGCTGTTAGCACCTGTTGAGGACGCCGATGCTTGTGTGCTGCTTGAGCCTTGTAGGGTGGATTAATCGATACTCCTGGCATTTCGACTACTCTTGCTTGATTAAGCAGATATGAGCTCTGGATCACTCACCATAGATGTTAGTAATGGCACTTTTAACAACAAAAAGGGAGCGCTAGTTCACAAATAGGAGGTATTAGAATGTGATAAAAAGATCCCCCTAACTGGAGCCTGCTAGCCAGTACACCTTAATAAATTTGTAGTGCAGTATCACAAATAGATTTGTAATGCAATATGAATAAGCTAAAACCTAATTCAAGGATATATCCAGACAATTGTAATTAATAAATAAAGCCAAAACATACATATAAAACGTAGGGTTAAAAAAATAGAAATGACATTTCATAAAAACACACATATATTAGATGTCTCATAATAGAGAAAAACAGACTAAAAACAAGTCCCCAAAATATAAAGTTCAAATTCTTCCAGAGATGGTGATTTCTAGAGGCAAAGGAGATTGGAGAAGGTCTCGTTACAGGTGGTAAAACAATTGACAAAATTGTGTACTTAGGTACTTACACTGGATAATGTCGTTTTCACTCTTGTAGCATCCCAAACATTCACATGTAGTAGTGGTGTTCCTGGGCTCTTTAATCCAATACCCGGTACACTTTTATTTCTGGCAACTTTGAGGGAATCCTTGGGTGAATATTAAACGGCTGTTTAGCGTATTGCATATAGCATATCCTGCATCTCAAAAACAAACCGTTACTGCTCTCTTTCCTACACCTGCTCCTACAGGTGATCCCTTTGAACAAAGTTCACAGGATTACTAAGTGAGCAACGCATTTCTGAGGTTACCCTCCTTTCTCAAGCTCAATTAACGATTCCTTAGTATCTCTTTAAATAGGTTGTTGCATAGCCACATTTACATACAATTATTGGCTGTTTATAACTTGCAATATATGGGCTCATATAGGCTCTCTTAGCACATAAATACAAAAACATACATAAAAACTTTTATATCAAAATTCCTAAAACCATCATTTTCATATAAATACGTTTTTTAATAAATGTGGTTATCAATATAGTAGTGAATAACCCTTTACCCTTTCTTTTTGCTGCCAAAATAGTGGTTGTATTTTATAGATAACAGAGAGAGCACATCTTATTATCTAAGAATTTGGAAATTTATGAATAACAAAAAATTGATGATCAATAAAAGTAAAAAACTAAATTTTAATTAAGTTGAAAAAAATTATGTTTTTTTTTTAAAAATGGATGTTTATAAAATGGGTATTTATTCAAAAAATTTGTATTTTGTTTAGAAAAATGCTAAAAAAAAAAGAGTGTTTAAAAATACATACAAAACCAGACGAAATATATCTAAAAGTAATTGATCTCATTAAACCTTTTCAACTGGTCTACAGGATATATATTGTCACTAGATGACAGTGCAGGTTAACATTACCTGCATATAACAGACAGTAATGGATACATTTTAAATTAATTGTAGTTACAATGTAATCATTTTCAAAGTTTTTTTTTAAAATGAAGCTAAGCCGTAAAAACTATGCCTACATCTAAAAAACTTTCTTCTAAACGATTATGATTGTGCTTGAAACTATGTGGTTAGTCATTGAGGAAGCTCCCTAAATCAAAATCTATGTTCAGGCCTGAGGGGGTTAAGGTGTGAAAGATCCACTTAGCTTCTAATCTCAATAAAGCCTTATGTTTATTACCCCCTCTCCAATTTGTTTGTACTTTATAGCAGTGAATTTAAAGTGACTTAAATATCCCTTATTGTAGGCTTTAAAATGTTTAGGGACAGTTAGATCTTTGTTCCTGTCTTGACCCATATTCTCATTTGAGTTAATGTGTTCCCTTATTCTTTCCTTTATAGGTCTCTCATATTCACCTATATATTGCACCCCACATTTACATTCAATTAGGTAGACCACATCTCTATCCATACATCTAATGGTTTTATTAATTTTGTACTTTTTTGTAGTTATAAAAGAGCTGAAGGTCTTTCTTTTTTGAGAGTGCTTACAGGATTTACATGTACTGCAGGGAAAGAAACCTTTTATGTATTTCCCCCAAAGATCTTTATCCATATTGCTATATTTATGTTTGTACATATCGGTGGGCACTAATATATTCTTCAAATTTTTTGCCTTTTTATAGACAAATTGTGGGTTTTTACCTAATCTTGGTCCCAAAATATCATCAGTTTTTAAAATTGACCAATGTCATTTTAAAATTTCTTCTATCATAAATGTATTTGTGTTAAACTGTTTAATAAAAGGTATAAATAGTTATTCCTCCGTCTTATGAAAATCCCTTTTCTTAACCAAATGGCTCTTTCTGGTGATCAAATTTTCTCTATCAATCTTTTGGGCTTCATTCTTATTTTGTTCTAATCTATCTTCATTATACACCCTTTCTAAGAATTTGTTCTTAATAATTTCAACTTGTGCTTCAAAGTCCTGTTAATCTGGACAATTCTTCCTATTATCAGTTGGCTTTTGGGGATATTCTCCTTCCATTTTTCTAGGTGGCAACTGGTGGAATGTATGAAATTGTTGGCGTTTACTGCTTTAAAAAATGTCTTAGTAATGATTTTGTTTTGATCTACCCTAATATTCAAATCTAAAAAGTTTATCTCATCTTTGCTAATTTCATATGTAAATTTCAGATTTTTTGTGTTCTTATTCATAACCTTAAAAAATCATTCCAGATCCATATTGTGCACTAATATATAAGATATTTTTGTTAGGTGTGCTTAACCAAACCCCCATGTTGTATTTCTTAAATTTAGGGAGACTGACCAAATCCCTTTGGTTAAAGCACACCACCCTACTCAGGTGTGTTCCAGACAGTGTAATTGAGCTATGTATATAAAGCCAGGGAGCTTCATTATATGCAGTCTTGATTTGAGGCATAGTACTGCAGTGTTGTAATTCTATTTTGGCATATTAGAATTGAATGATTCAGCCCAGTAAGGCTAAAATTTATAGTGTTAGGACCAGTCTATCTTGGGAAACCTTGTAAGTGGTGCCTGGCTGAGCAGAATTATTTTGTGACTAAGATCTCAATTTCATTTGAAAGTATAAAGTTTTTTGCAGGTATTTCTTGCAGCATTTTATAATATGTGGTCTCATTAGTTTGGATGTGCGCCAATACTTTGTTTTCTGTTTTGTATTTACTTTGGTCATTTTGGCAGCACTCCCACAATATGTGTACTAATATATAAGATATTTTTGTTAGGTGTGCTTAACCAAACCCCCATGTTGTATTTCTTAAATTTAGGGAGACAGGTGTCTCCCAGACAGTGTAATTGAGCAATAAATATAAAGCCAGGGAGCTTCATTCTATGCAGTCTTAATTTGAGGCATAGTACTGCAGTGTTGGAATTCTATTTTGGTATATTAGAATCAAATGATTCAGCCCAGTAACGCTAAAATTTATAGTTTTAGGACCAGTCTATCTTGGTACACCATGTAAGTGGTGACTGGCTGAGCAGAATATGGCCATATTGTGTGACTAAGATCCCAATTTTATTTAAAATTATCAAGTTTTTTGCAGGCATTTTCTTGCAGCATTTTATAATATGTGGTCTCATTAGTTTAGATGTGCGCCAATACTTTGTTTTTTGTTTTGTATTTACTTTGGTCATTTTGGCAGCACTCCCACAATATGTGTACTAATATATAAGATATTTTTGTTAGGTGTGCTTAACCAAACCCTTATGTTGTATTTTTAGGAAATGTAATTTCTTTTTATTAACCTTACATTTTATATGTATGTTTTGACTTTATTTATTAATTAATATTGTCTGGATATATCCTTGAATTAGGTTTTAGCTTATGCATATTGCATTACAAATCTATTTGTGATACTGCCCTTTTAAAAAATGATTAAGTTGTACTGGCTAGCAGGTTCCAGTTAGGGGATCTTTTTATCACATTCTAATACTTCCTATTTGTGAACTAGCGCTCCCGTTTTGTTGTTAAAAAAGCTGTTTGATCTTTTCTCTGGATCAATTATAAAGGGAGAACAGTATTTCAAAATTGCGCTGAGACCCTAACCTTTGTGTTTGCTTGTTAGTAATGGCACACAAAGCTGCTTTCCACAGCTGCAGTGGTTTCTGAAGTTGATTTTATATGTACTGAAGAAAACGTTCATTCAAGATTGGCTGGCACACTTCGTCTGAGATACAGGTCAGTCTGAATACTACACCCTTTAAGAAGCTGGAACATAGATCAGCTTGAACAGTGCGATGTGAGTACACAACTTTTCTTTTTTTCTCTGGGACTGTTTGCCTCAAGTATATAGGTCAGCTAGAAGCAAGACAAGTGTGAAAGATCAAAACTGCTTGAAAATAGATGTATATGGTCCTTTCAAATGCTAACAAGTAATAGAAAAGTATCTAAATAAAGGGTGACCCATACTGCTCTGGGCTATAGTGGTTTCATTAATATAAGGGAAATTATCTTTTTTTTTTTTAACAAACTACAAGACTGTGATGATTTAAAAACTGACATTTATTTGTAAGTTATACAATCTTCTGAGATAAAGAAAGTGTGCTAAGGCAGTATTAGAAAACATCACCTTTTTGTCTATGCATGGTATGAAGTATTTATACTTTTTTTGGGGATGCTGTATAAATAACGTTGAAGAAAATCAGCTGTAAAGGTGCTGAAAACCTATTTAAAAATAAAGCTTGTTTGCTGATTATCATATTGAACAGAGGAAGCTGAATAATAGATTCTAAGATTGGGTCTAATCAGAGGAGGATATGAAGGTTTACCAGTGAAGAGATTGTGGTATAATACTTTCTAAGCTACAGATCATCTAGTCTGGTATACTCTCCCATCTGACAGAAAATAACATTTTGCGATAAGATATTGCTTTTTTGTCTATCTATGGTTAGGCAAGAATCTTTTTTTCAGTTGTGATCTGGACTTGAGCAATGGGACGTTGTATGTTTATGAATAGAGGTTAAGGCAAGTGCATAAATACAGGTTGACTTGTAATGCATGGCTATAAGCCGGGCTAGTGGTTCGCTGATAAATCAAAATTACTATCCCCTGTATAATTCAGATCTGTGTTGGGAATGCTGCTAAAAACAGGTTTAATTTCTGAATGAATTTCAGAAGCTTTCAGGCTGTTTGGTGACTCCTATCCTGGATAAAGGAAATCAAATATTGGGTTCAATTAGAGGTAGACATAGGTATTTATCAGTGAGGAGATTGTGGTATACAGTGTGGAAATCTAATTCCTTTTTCCAAAACCACTGATCAGTCAGTCTGGTATATACCCTCAAAGGAAAGAAACATTGACACTATTCCACAAGATATGGCATTCACATTATAAGCCTCTGTTTGTGGGTGGATTAGGCGCTTTAAAGAATCTGATTTGGGATAAAGATCAGTGAAGAAGCCATAATACTGAAGTTGTTGTCTCAAAGGGGCCTATTTATCAAGCTCCGTATGAAGCTTAATGCCCCGTGTTTCTGGCGAGCCTTCACAAGTTATGAAGCAGTGGTCTAAAGACCACTGCTCCATAACCTGTCCGCCTGCTCTGAGATGGCGGACAGACATCGCCAGAAATCAACCCAATCCAATACGATCAGGCTGATTTACACCCCTTGCTAGTGGCCAATCTGCAGGGGGCGGTATTGCACCAGCAGTACACAAGAACTGCTGGTGCAATGTAAATGCTGAGAGCGTATGCTGTCGGCATTTATAGATGTGCAGCAGACATGATCAGCAATATCGGATCATGTCCGCTCGCACGTTCTTAAATAGGCCCCACATTGTCAATTTGGCATAGTGGACAGTGACCAAAAACCTTGATATATATATATCCCTTTCGTTGTTCCTCTCGATCCATACACTGGAGTATTACTCAATATATACAAAGATTTTCAGGATGTCTTTCAGAATTTGTATATACAAATGTTGGAACTGAATAACAATCCTTGTTTAATGTTAAGCAGTGTTATCAATGATAGTTCACTGATCCTGTGAAGGAGAGGAGGGAATGAGAATTATTTATACCTAAAAGTGAATCATATAGAGTCTTGGAACTGGTGTCTGAAATGTTTGTAAAACCTGCAACACTCTTTACCTTTCTATTGATTCTATTCTGTAGCTGACCTCTCTTTTCATAGTGGAGAAACAATACCCACATGTAAAGATCTGTGGGGTGAAGCTTGTACTTTTTTGATTCTGCATTAACTTGGAAATCCAAGTCCTCTGATCCTATAAGAAAGAAAAGGGAAGGAAAAACATTAAGGTTTATAATTTTTTCATAAGGGTATCTAGATCTGTTGCTTATACATTTTCATAGTGTTTGTGCGACTATATACGTGTATGCAAATGATTGCTGATTAGTCTTAAGCTAAACAAGCAGCAAAGTATCTCCTCAAAATACTATTTTAGAATGACTGTTCAAGTGTTTCATGTTTTTATAAACCTTTTTTTATTTTAAAAAACTTGGAGAGGGGTTATATTAATAGTTAAAGGCAATCACTCCCTTTTATTTTTTTCTCTTCAATGATTTATATAAACTTTCTTTTTTCACTCCTATTGAATATATACACGCACAACCGACTATTTAAAGGGACATGAAACCCCAAAAATGTCTTTCATTATTCAGATAGAGAATGCAATTTTAAATAAGTTTCCTATTTACTTCTATTAGCAAATTTGCTCTGTTCTCATGTTATTCTTTGTTGAAGAGGTACCTAGGTAGGTAGCGTGCACACGCCTGAAGCACTACATAACAGGAAATAGTGCTGCCATCTAGTGCTCTTTCTAATTTATTACATTGTTGCAAAACTGCTGCCATATAGTGCTGCAGACATGTGCACACTCCTGAGCGTATAGCTCTGCTTTTCAAGAAAGAATAACAAGAAAACAAAAAAAATTGATAATAGAAGTAAATTGAAAAGTTGTTTAAAATGGTGTGTTCTATCTGAATCATGAAAGAAAATTTTGGGGTTTTATGTCCCTTTAACAGATAGAAATATTGAAAGGGTCAGATTCACATATAGATATTTGGATTTTTTTGTAATTATATCCAATTTTAGTAGTAAACGGTTGGGCTGTTTTTTTTTTGTTTTTTTTTTTTTAAATAAGATCTCCTGTTATGCCTCTGAAAAGTAAGAAAAAAAAGAATAGTAATATAAAGTCTTCTAGCTCACAGGACAGCATTAGTGAATAAGTTAATCCTATATCGAGTAATATGAATGAGCAATACATGACCTAAAATATATCTGATTTAATGCTTCCACATTTTGAACAGATTAGAAAAGACTTTGCTAGTTTATCTAATGAATTTCACCAATTCATATTCTGGAAGTTGAATCCAGAGTATCAGAAGAAGAAGATACGTTTAAAGTACAAGAGACAAAAACAGATAAGTTTGAAATTTATATTAAAAAACTTCAGGAAACAGTAGAAGACTTATAGGTTCTGTCGAGTTTTAACAATATTAGAATTGTAGGCATTCCTGAAACTATCGAATACAGAGATTTGGTTAATTTTGTATCAACTGATCTTCCTAAGTTAATAAAAATGCCTGAGGAATTGAGAATGATTAAAGTAGAAAGAGCACATAGGGTTGGAATAAAAAAAATCCAGGTCAGATGGTTCCAAAAATTATGCAAAATTATTGAACTTCCAAGATAAAGTAGAGATACTAAAATATTATAGGAGACAAAAAGAGGTTAAAATAGGAGAACACAAACTTTTATTATTTCAGGATTTTTCATCTGAGACTTCTAGTTAATGAAAGGAGATGGCCCTGTTTTGTACAGGTTTAATTAAGAAAGCTTTAGATGTAATGCTTTTAAAACCTTGGAAAGATCAAGGTCCAATATGATGATGAACTGAGAATTATTAAAGTAGAAAGAGCACATAGGATTGGAATAAAAAAAAAAGCCAGGTCAGATGGTTCCATTATTAAGAAACCAATAATTGCAAAATTATTGAACTTCCAAGATAAAATGGAGATACTAGAATATTATAGGAGACAAAAAGAGGTTAAAATAGAAAACCACAAACTTTTAAATATTTCAGTATTTTTCAGCCGAGACTTCTAGTAAAAGAAAGGAGATGGCCCTGTTTTGTACAAGTTTAATTAAGAAAGGTTTAGATGCAATTATACCTTGAAAAGATTATGGTCCAGTATGATTATAAATGGCAAATAATAAACAATATCTTGGAAGCAGGTGAGGGTTTATATCTGCAATGCATACAAATTTAATGTAGATACTTTTTTGAATATAAGAATGTTTTCTTATCTTAGAATGCTTTATAACTATGGCTTATTATTTATTAGTTGGGATTATTTTTTATTGACTGTTGGCAATTCCCCCCCCCCCTTTTTTTTTTCCTCTTTCCCTCTCTCTCTCCTTTTCTCCCCCTATCTTTGGCTTTTCTGGTATATGTATAAATATAGCCTATGAATAAAATCAGTATTGTGTCATGGAATGTGGGAGGTATCACCTCCCCGATTAAACGAAAGTCGATATTTAAACAAATTAAGAACAAATATTGTTTCTTACAAGAAAAATGCATTTAAACCAAAAGGAGCTTGACAAATTAAAATTTGTCTTGGTCGGGGAGGTGATAGCAAAACCTTGCTTAGATAGGAAGAAGGGAGTGGCAATTTTATTAAGTAAATATTTAGCATATAATATACTGTTAAAAGATTTAGACACAGAAGAAAGGTTTGTTATATTGAAGATTGAGATTATGCAACCGCTATATGTAACTGTATTGTCTACGGACCGAATAATTTTGGGATAAGCTGCAAATCAGACTTTTGAACTACTCACAAAGTAATTTAATAGTGGCAGGTGACTTTGACCTTATATCACAAACTCCAATAGAAACATTTTCCTCAGATAAAAAAAGTAAATATGTGACCTTATAAGAGGGAAGTAGCACTATTAAATTAATTTAAGAATATGTTGAATTTAAGAGATGTGTGTAGAATTCAAAATCCAAATTTAAAAGGATATTCCTGTAAATCTAATACTCATAGATAGTTTTCCAGGATAAATTTGTTCTTGATACCGGAAAAATTAATAGGGAACATTAACATGGTCAGTATGCCTAAAAGGGGGCATACCCAAAGAAAGGTAAATGAGAAAGAGAAAATAAATGGATGGGTGGGTGGGTAAAACGTAAATGAAATGCAGACAAGATGGGAGAGACCAGAGCAACTATTTATAAGGTGTAAGACTTCTCCTACAAATTCAGGCTAGCTAATATCTAGCCTTCCCACTTGTACTGAGAGTCTTACTGTAATGTAACAATGAACAACAATAAAGTAAATGGAAAGTGACTTAAGGTGTGCTGTTTTCACATGGTCAGTATGCCTAAAAGGGGGCATACCCAAAGAAAGGTAAATGAGAAAGAGAAAATTAATGAATGGGTGGGTGGGTAAAACGTAAATGAAATGCAGACAAGATGGGAGAGACCAGAGCAACTATTTATAAGGTGTAAGACTTCTCCTACAAATTCAGGCTAGCTAATATCTAGCCTTCCCACTTGTACTGAGAGTCTTACTGTAATGTAACAATGAACAACAATAAAGTATAGGGAAAGTGACCTGAGGTGTGCCGTGATCACATGGTCAGTATGCCTAACAAGGGGGTAAAAAGAGTCAAAATAGGATAGAGTAAATATGATAACAAATAATACAACCAGATTAATTCAACCCAAAAAAAGTAAAGCACCTAACAGCACAACTTATGGATCAGGAATATATCTAACAAACAAGATGAAAACCATCTGCCTAACCTTAAAATGAAATGAGCTGGAGCCCCAAATAGAGAGGCTGCTGAAGCCGCTTCTATTCTAAGGTAATGGCCAGAGTGACTATGGATTAAGACCAAAATCCACAAAAACATGCAATGTTTGAGAAAATGGTAATGGTAGTGTGGGAAGAAAGGGGAAAGAAAAATTGGGACATCCCTAGGTCTAACTAACGACTTAAACATGAGCTAGTGCAAGACAGGTACCAGGCACCTTAAGTTAAGATTAAATAGGATATAAAATTCAAAAAACAAAGGAAACTAAGCAAACCTGGACATAACAGAAAATCATACTGGTCAAGACACTGACAGCAAATAAGTGCCAAAAAATATTCAAAATTCCAACCCTCTAATAAACTTCTAGATGTTAGCAGGAACAAAATGCAGCACAGTGACAAAGAGGGTGCAAGCAGCCACACCTGAGGATACAGCAAAAGCAGAGACAGAATAATTGAAGAGCAGCGGATGTCTCAGGGGTCAAAATAGTAGGCAAGAGACTCAGAGAGCATCAACCCTAGCGCAAAGTTCATGAAATGAAGTAGACAAAGAAAACAGAAAAAGTATAAATCTGAGTCAAAGACGTAGCAACAAAACACAGAGACCCATTCAGCGGCTGACGCAAAGCGTACTGTGGAACAGACTAAATAAAACAGCTGTTCATGCAGTACCCGGGTAAGAAATACCCCTGCACTGTAATCAGTCATGAGTTTAGGAATGGTTCAAAACCTAAATAAACATCTACTCCCGAGCCATGATCCCCTGGTAGGAGATTGCAAGACATTGACAAACATCAATGTCTGTGGCTTGAGACATAACCTATAACTGAGAGAAAAAGAATTTAGTTAACAACAAATTAACATATATATATATATATATATATATATATATATATATATATATATATATATAGATATATATATATATATTTAAGGATATGTCATAAGAATGTGATGCAAACGAAACGGACACATAGTAATGGCAATAAATCGTAAAAACAACAAACTCAATAACCTAAATATATCAAATAAGAGGTAGGAATGTTACGATATGAAATGAATGTATGATGTATAAATCTACGGATGAGAAACTTGCCACCAAACAAGTAAATTAATAAACGATAACTCAGTCCGTATGCACCCATTAAAATGATGGGTAACAACAAGTGGTGATCAAAGCTTAATATGAAACGTAATGAGGACATGAAGTAATGTAAATGCAAAAAAAACATAACTAAAAATACTATCAGAAGAATGTAGTGCAAATGAACAGGCACAAAACAGAGATAATAAACAAACTGAATTGTACGTGACTGAAATACGTAACAAATAAGAGGTAGGAATGTACGTGTTCCTTAACATAAAGCCCTAGCAGATTCACTAGGGTGATAGTAAAATAATTAAAAATTAACACTTAACATGCACGGGACAGAAAACGTGTCAGTCCCTATCTGTAAAGGAGGCCGAATTACCTGGGACATACCAGGCAAATTAAAAAACGTAAAACTCAGGCCTTATAAATACCTAAAGATGTGTTAGGTAAAAGGTAGGAATGTTTATGATATGACGTGCACGTATGATGTATGAATCTATGGACGGGAAACTTGCCACCAAACAAGTCAATTAACAAACGATAACTCAGTCCATAGGCGCCCATAAAGGTGATGGGCAACAACAAGTGGAGATAAAACGCCAGAAAAAAACAAAATACAGCTATATGTGAAATGAAATGTGATGCAGACATAATGTAACATGAATACAACAAAACATAAGATAAACCAACCATAATAACAGTGAAAACAATCATAAAAGCGGACTGAAAGCGTATCAGCCCCTGTCTAAAAGAGGCAGAGTTACCTGGACGTACCAGGCTAACTAGGGACGTAAAACTCAGGTCTTGATAAAAAAAAACTGAAAGTGTGTCAGATAAAAGGTAGGAATGTAATGATATGTCATGAAACGTATGACGTATGATTTACAGACAAGAAACTTGAACAACAAATGTAACAAAACAGTAAATATGCGAAGATGATGGTATATATATATATATATATATATGAATAAAAAGTAATGTCTAATATCAAACACCACAGGTGCTTAAATCCCAAAGCACAGAAAAAAAAAATTGAATAATAAAACGGCGTAACTGATGTCATGACATACCAAATGACAGCTAAAGGACCCCTACACTGGCTGTCCAAGAAATCACTTCTAGTGAGAAACAATTATTTAAATTAATCTGCAGTGTGATTAAAGCTGAGTTCATAAACTGAACAAATGCTCGTCTAGTGACTCTCTGATGAATGTTGCCAAATTGACCTACCTATGACAAACTGAGTAGAATTATGGCTTCTGAAGAAGAATATTGCACATTTCTTAAATAAGGTATTTAAAACAAATTATTCAGGAATGTCCTGCAATAGAACAATACAGGGGCCTCTATAACCAATGAACTACCATATTATTGTAAACTTTATCATGCCTACTAGGCATATTAAAAATCAGGGACATACACCTATAAGTACTTTATAGCTAACAGTGAGAAAAGAGGGTCACTTCTAGAACGGCCATTGACCACTGTTGTGTAGTAATATACACAGCATCACATGTGAGCCTTAAGCAAAGCCCGCTCAGCTTAGTTAAGGAAGTGAGCATCTGCGTGTTTGAGGCTTCACCTAAACCTATGTGCTTACCTTCATCCAAACCTGTGTTTTAAATGTGAGCAGCATGCACTCCCATACACATTGTATTGTGTCAAGCCTAAAAAAGAGAACAGTGACAATACCGCCTATATTTCTAGTAGCCACTAAGCTACGGTATGAATTGGGCGGGAACTGAACAATACTTTGTATATTCATATACATAAATGCAACTGGTCCTAGCAAATACATATGGATTGCAGAGTTGCTGTTTAAACACACCTGTTTTGTAGGGCTGAACAACTCGGGTTAGTAGTCAATTGGGCAGCCACATTATAAAGTTTAACGTATTTGGTGCGTTCACGTTAAAAATAAAAATTGAGTCTGGCAAATTATTACATGGTAGAGTTCTACTTTAAATTAAAAAGGAAAATGTCGGACTTCCGGTTGGCGGCATTCTAAGATTGCCACTGATTTACTTAGCTCTAAGTAAAACCTCTATTTTTTTAGCATATTTGTGGCTGCACTCTTAGCCATCCACCTCTTCTTTGGCAGCTTAGGTACCCAGGAACTTCTTTGGATCAGGATATCTCTTCTCCTGGCTGCCAAGGGGTCAGATAATAACTTTGAAGCCGTTAGGCATTTACCCAGCAACACATTCTATAGAAAAGATGGTGCACATTACAAAGGCTATATCAGTAATACTCCTACCGTTATTTGATAATTTACAGCAATCGCTGGAGAATATTTTACAAGTCATCTGGACCAACAAAGGAGCAATCTCTAGCTTGGAGGTTGCAGAAACTAAACAGTTTTTACTCGTCGAGGATAAAGCTGACTACCTGACCGAGATTGACTGTCATCACCCGGCTCCCCTCTGTATTGACCCTCCTGCACTTCTTCCTTGTGATAGTCTCCAAGCTGACAACTCCAGATCACAAACCATACCTAAGGACTGTGTGCATGTCTCCGGAATTGAAATTGTAACTACACAATATTACACTCCACGGGCTGCCTCTGATATGAAAGTTCTTCATTTCCTGCAACCTTGGTATATGGAGGAGCAGATAATGCTACCAAACGATTGTTTACCAGCTTATTCTCATTCATGGATCCCTCTACTTGCTATTCTGGACTGTCCTGGTCACTGTGTACATCTGCTAGTACTAGTTTGGCAAATTAATTGTCACAAACAACAAAGGGACTCATATCCAAGACATTGAGTTGGTTAGCTAGTTCTTCTTTGCAAAGCTGGTAATCTCTTACTTGCATTGCAAATCTTATACATAATTGCCTCAGCAATACTGACATTTCATAAGATACCTTATTATCATTACAAGTTATACAACCCTATCTTTTAGGTTGAGACTCATGCTGCATATATAGCTTCATGCAACAGATCCTATGCATACTCAGAATATTTTAGAATACTTTATTGTAATTGCGTATGTATGAATGTGCAAATGTTTTTGCATGTAGAAGTATGATCAATTGCAAGGGCTATTTCACAATACATACAATGGTATTATCTTATACATATCTGGTATCTAATGTTAACATTGTTTATATTGAAAATGTTAGCAGTATCATAGCCATCTTGTCTTACTCTCACCAGTGTGGTGTAAAACTGATTAATGCCTCTACATTCTCTACCGAAAGTATTGCATAGGCATCACTGAGTTAATAAATGCTCTGGGTTGTGGAGGATAGTAAGATAACTACTGTATATTGTACAATTAATGTGACCTTTTTTTATGCTGCCTCCATTTCTGGATTTCTGCGTTAGGTAACATTATACAAATTCTGGTGATATTGCCTATAGTGTATGGGTATATACTGGAATAGCGTAACTCATCGTAGTTGGAACCATCTGCTAATACTTCATCATAGCTGCATGCTACTTTTCTATAATTTACTTGTATCTGAGTCATAATGAATTAGCAAATTCTTATACTTGCTGCAATATTGGGAGAGAATTGTCTATGTCTATGTAAATGTAAAAAGAAAAGCACAGGATCGGCACTTTGCATTCCTGTCTCTTGCAAAATTAACTGATAATTAACTCTGAGGACCTCTAGGGGTGTATTGCAGTACTGCATCTCAGAATTAATTTACAAAATAATGGTTCATCTCCTCTTGGTCAGCAATTTGAGCTAGCAGCAACTTCTTCTAAATGTATACCTGTTGTTTACTACTATAGACTGACCTTGCCCAATTGCCTATATCATTGCTGTTAACTGGTTCTCACAGTAGTTCAGTACACCATAATTAATGAGCATGTTAGGATTCCAGTTGCTCTGCACCATCATATTCTCTTAGCCTAGGAACTATATGCTTCAATTCCTAACTAAGTAACATAGTACTAAGATGCAACACACATTAGTGACCAATATCCAGATTTTTTAATTCTAGAACAAAATCCTTAATATATATGTCACCGATTTATTAGATTTGGCTTGTATCATCTACTCCTTTCAGAAGAGTTGGTCTGCAGAGGGAGCTGTTCGCACCTAATTTTGATTGAAAAATGTATAATCCTGTAAGGTCTAAATCTTGGATGTTAATAATCAAGCAAGCTGTTTAGTTATTTCACTCATCACTTTACTAAATAAACAATTTTTAGTCATTCCTTATATGAACCAGACAGTACGGAATGGAAACCAATATATCTTCAATCAGAAATCAGTTTTTAAGGTTTTGTTTTTGTTCTCTGTGTTTGTTTGTTAATGTGGTTTGTTTCTCTTAATTAATGCTAAGATCCATTGTAACCTTGGTATGCAAGCTTGGAGCCTCGTATCTACACAGATAGTGGACTCACTGCCCTTTAAAACGCTCTGCTTAGTGTTATATCTTATTAAATACCATCTTGATCCTCTTATTATTTTCATCAGACATATTATTAGAGAAAGAACAATACTCACATCAGCAGGAGCATGCTTCATGTCTTAAAGTTAAAGCCCTGCATACGTATGAGCTGGGAACTTTGCACTTACTAAAATAGTGGATATACTGTTCATTAGAAACATATTGCTGGGTATTGTACTCCAACTACTGGCAATTAGATTGTTGCTTATTGGGGGTAACTTGTTTGGCGGTATACTTTCACTGCTATTCAAATAAACTCCCTTATGCTGTCCTTGTTAGACATATTTCTGTGGACACACTGCCCCAGTAAATAATTGTTTGATATATCCCCGCCTCTAAGACCTTGACAAGAGTTTGCAAGCAGACATGACTCATAATGATACGCAATAAATGTACCCACACACATTATCTATTTATCTAGAGACTTACCTAATTGGCATTCTTCCCCACTAGGATAATGGTTCATTTACTTTTGGGTCTACTCTAATCTGTTTAGTTTAGTTTTTATATGTTATGTTATATTTTGCTTAATATAGTTAATAAAAAAATAAAATCTGAGAGAGTTCAGTGGACAGAAGAGGAGAAAGCTGCAATACCCACACATCATGCTTGTTTTATGGCTAATAACATGTAAGGTTACTTCACAATTTCTTGCCTGTCTTAGAGAATCACCTATTATTGGTAACGGTATTGCAAGACATTATGCTCTTAATAATAGGTCTTTGGAACCAATTTCTATTATCTCTTTACTATGTGTAACTCGTGCTTTTTGTCAAAATATTCTTTAACTGTAACATGAACAGCACTGAATTTTCTGTATGTCATGAATTGCTTATTGTTTTAATAAAAAGAATTTGAAGAAAAAAAAAGGAAAGTGTCTAAATTTAAAATGATTAATCAGCGATGTGCACTCTGCATACGTCGCAAAAATCATGAGGGAGAAAGGTACACTGTACCCCGGATTACTCAAGCTTCTATTAAGTATTTAGTGAATACTGAAATGTTCCCTATAAAATCCCTAACAGTTATTAAGCCACTACATTTGAGGGAGTTACCTATATCAACACTTTGTTAGCTTAGAGGTAGTCGCCAATAAACTGGTACTAAACCTGCCGGGTCAAATAAATATACCTACATTGAACATGGCTTGTCCTAAGCCCTGTGTACTCATATTGTACCTGGAAGGGGCTACCGGCAGTGAAGAGCTCCATTCCTCCAATGGATAACATCTCATCTCCTGCTCCACACCGCGCTGCCATCTTGCCCCAGTACTTTGCCAGCAAAGCCATGATAGCGCACGTGAGACTTGCTGCATGGAGTGGAATAGAAAAGAGTCTGTGTGGGACCAAAAAGCCTCCTGTCCGTTGCAGGTTGACTCCCCACCCCCAGTAGCTCACCAGCCTGGTCCTCCCCATATGTATTTAGACAAGGAAATTCTGTTATATATTCAGTTTGTTTGCACACTAGTTGCCATAAACAGCAAGAACGGCAAAAATGTACAGACACAGAGGGGCGGAGCTGACTGCCAAGTTGAGCAGACGTGCTTTGTTAGAGCTCCACACAATTGTGCTCTAAATTGCTGATTTTTATAGAAAAAATTTGGTTATAGTAACTTTGATTTTACAAGGTAACTTGCAATACTTGTGCTATACCCTGTTTTTTTGGGTACCCTGACTCTTTATACTGCCTAAAAGCAAGTTAGGAGCCTGATTACGGACCACGCATTTGGGGCCTGAAACCCACTTTGAGTTTGAGACTGTGTGCCCCTTCTGAGCTCTGGAGGGTCGGGGCTCCGCTCCGGAGCTGGGGCTGTGCCTGAAGGCACTTTGAGACCTGACCGTGAGGACATATAGCGCCGGATCCCTGACACTATCATGCTGCCTAGAGTTGCGGTTGCAAGGGGAGACTGTTGAAGTCGAGCATCCGGACCAGAGACTACTGAGACCAGAGACTTCCTAGGGGCTTCTGGAGAATGTGGCAAAGATGACCCAAGTGACTGAGGTAACCCTGGAGGTGGCCTGCTTGGAGGATTCAGCCACTGTGGAGTGACGCGAATGGTGGCCATATTTTCTTCTGCCTCCTTTGGCTGAGGAGGAGGCCCAGACATCCCTGTGGATCTGGAGGTATTGCACTAGCCAGCACTGAGAGATTTAGTAACTCGGATTAACCTGATATGATAGACTTACCCTCTGGCCCGCTGAATTTATAATTCACCCACTAAAGGGCTCATTGAAGGTGGAACACACTTGAGAGTAAGTTAACTGCTGAGCAGGGCCACACAGTTGTTAAGATCTGGATGCCCTACTTATTAATGAAGCGCCCATTTTGGCCTTCAGGAGGCCTTTAGGCCTTATAAGTTTGTTTTGAGCTACGGAGGTGATCTAATTCCAAAACGCCTCACTAGTTACTCAAGGAGCCCATTCTGGTCTCGGATCTAAATTGACATTATATGAAAATCACTCCCCTTGCTTATCTGGGTAGCGTCATTGGGAGATTTTCAGCCCTAGGTATCCCCTGTAACCCATCATATCCCTGAGAGGACTGATATCTATAAGTACTACTTTGAGTATACACCCAGCTTCTCACCCCCACGGCCTCTAACCTCCCTCCCTTTTCACATAGTTTTTTTTATTTTTTTTCTCTTCTTCCACCCTGGTAAAGGTTTCAAGTAACTTTTCCCACTCACTCTATAACATCTGAATCTCAGCACCGTCATTAAGGTCCCTGGTGAAAGTGAGGGACTATTCTACCTGGATATTAACTGACTCTCACTAAGCAGGCCATATCAGACGTGCCCAAGAGGTGATCTTTCACACCTAATTTCTGAACACTTTATTGGAACTCGACATCCACTACTCAGATTATTGTCTCCTTATAAACCTCTGTCCCCAACTGTGAGACTTTTCAGGAGTCTATCATCTCCCCCATCCAGGCCCCATCAGCATCCTTGATCACACTGGCTGAGACCCCCAAGGAGGGTCCTGGGTTTGCAAACCCTTTATCCTCGACTTACTGTTAAATAATTATTCATATCCTTTGAGGCTGCTGCATCAGCTTAGGTGTCTTTGGAAACTCCATACAAAGTATAGTGTCATTAACCTAACCATAACAGCCTTCTTTTTACAGGGATCCAGTTTACATTGTACACTATCGGGCCACGTGCCATTTTGTCCACCTTGTCTGCTACTCATTTGTGTTGAAGCGTTAATTTGGGCTCTGAGATCAGTTGAATCCCCTCGAGACTCCCCCTTTCCGGCTCAGCTTGTCTGAGCTGGTCACTTCCCCCTTCCCTTTCCCCTTCCTTCAGGTCGTATCCCCTATTCCCTGAGTCAAGAGGGGACCAACTGACCTAGCTGGTAGGGCTACTGTAACAACACTTTTCCCTACTAATCTGTTAGTTTTGTGATATATTTTGTGCAAACTAACCCTCCCTCCTGCCCAGCCTATCCAGGCGAGTCACGCAAAGTGTTCCTCTCCCCTTGAGAAGGGGAAGCTGAACTACACCTTGCTACAGTAATCTCCTTAACCAGTGGGCACCCGATAAGAGCTCCTATAAATTCAGGGGTGAAAATTGTAGTGTCCCTTCGGGGTATTTGCAGGGTCCTTTATCCCCCCAACAGAGGTAATCCACGCAAGACTGCCCCCTCCCCTCCCCCCTTGCCTGGGTGGGTCGCCTCCCCTTTCCTTTTCCCCACTCAATAGAGGAAGTATCCCATGCGTCCTAAGGAGAGCCTACCACATAACCTCGAGGGTGACCCCTTAACCTATGCCTAACATTTGATAGTGTTTCTTCTGAGATTACACCAAGCCCCGCTCTAAAGGTATTTATGTAAAGCTTATTATACACATGTATAGTTCTAACCTTCTTTGTGGTGCATACCTTGTAGGTATTAAAAGTGTTGCAGTTCTTTCCTATATTGCTTTTATTAGCAGTTAGATCCTCATAAAATGTCATATTCAGCTAGGAAGCACCCTAAATCAGCATTGAAATCTAAGAAGACAGTCTATGATCACTTCACACAGCCGACCAAAGGCCCAAACATGGAATCCTAGAGAGAACTAAGTGATCCTGACTCACAAGATGAGGGATCTCAATCCAGCATTCACTCAGCGTCCACCTCCCAACATTTCATCACTGAATCGATGTTAAAGAAAATGCTAGCCACACAGACTAAATATATAACTCACGAGATACAGCGCAGTTCTGCTGAACTTAAAAAGGAGATTTCTGAAATTGGCGAGAGAGTGGACGCACTGGAACGGAAGCAGGATGATATTGTGTTGGATCAATCTAACCTTCTCTTGTACTCAGAAAACTTAGCTGAACAAATTTCTCAACTAGAACTCAAGCTGGCTGATGTCGAGGACAGGTCCAGATACAACAACATTAGTTTTAGGGGCATCCCTGAATCTGTCACTCCAGCAGAGATACAAGAGTTTCTACTAGATTTGTTTAGTGATCTGATAGGCACTCCAGAGGGCCTAACTAATACAATGGAATGAGCCCACAGGGCCCTCCGCTCCAGGATGGTGGCCCCAGATAAGCCACGAGATGTAATAATTTGCTTCCACAGCTTTCTGTACAAAGATAGATTGATCCAAGCAGCCTTCAGGAAGCCACACCTCAGTGAGAGGTTCAAAGATATACAACTCCTCCCTGACCTTTCGGCATACACTCTTCAGCAAAGGCGGCAGTTCCAACCCATCACTATTACCCTGCGTGAAAACAACATCAAGTACAGATGGGGCTACCTCACTAGACTCATCATTATGAAGGACAATCAAACTTTTGTGGCTACAACAATAGCTCATGGCCTTCTTCTACCTGAATCCCCCCCGCAACGAGATCCTCCTCATCCCAAATTACGCACTTCTGCACCAGAGTGGTCAGCAAAAGAGCAAAGAATAAAACGGCCTAAGACACACCAACCTCCAGACACTAGTTGATTTCCTTACACTGAGGCCTACTCTTTCTCTGAATGTTCACCTACTACTTCTGTAGGTCCTTGTAATTGGATAAGCTGTTTTTTCTCTTACTCAGCAGCGGACTTTTAGCCCGCTATAACTGCACTTGTTCAAAAATGCACTTTACATTGGAATGTCTTATTGTTTAAGTTATGGTTTACTGTTTTCCAGTCACGGTTGAATATGTGAATGTTGTAGAGCGGGGCTGGTGTTTATGGCCCTATTTACTTTATTTTGTACCTAAAGATCCCCCCCACTTGGAAGCCCATGCTAGGGCTCTTTTGAGGTGGATTACTTCCACCACATTCTTGGGCACTACCTTAGTGTCCGACCCACCTACCCATAATACCCCTAAAAGCCCCTTCCCTTCCTTCTCTCACCCCACTTTATAACCTATCCACACTACTCTAGCCTTCCCCTATCTTCCCCCACACTGAACATGTCCTTCATTCGGCTACTAACCCACAACGTTAGAGGTCTTAACTCTACTCACAAACGCAGCCTTTTACTCAGATACTTGAAGCATCATAACCCAGATGTTGTTTTTCTCCAAGAAACACACTGGCTAGACATCTAAACTCCTAAACTTACCTCCAAAACTTACACCCACATTGAATTGGCTCCTTTTGCTAAATTTTACTTCACAAGCGACTCGTTTTTTTAATCAATCCAGGTCATCAAAGACCCACAAGCGAGATATGTTATCCTAATCTGTAAATTAAATGTGGTTTATACTCTGGCCTCTGTCTATCTCCCGAACTCCAACCAGCAAAGATGCCTTAAGCACATTCTCTATGTCCTAGCACGGGTCCAACAGGGTAGAGTCCTTTTGGCTGGTGACTTCAATATGGTCTGGGACCATAAAATATATAGGAAAACCACCACAAAGTCTAAAATGTTTTCCCCATCCGAACATCTAGCTTGTAGGTTCTGACATCTGATGTCCTGCTCAGGTTTTTATGACATTTGGAGAGCCCTTCACCCAAAAGACTATGACTATACACACTTCTCGCACCCACACAACCTGTATTCTAGGCTAGACTACATATTCTCCACAGCAGATTCTCTAGATATAGTCACGCAGTCCAAGAAATCCCTATGAGCTTGGTCTGACCACGACCTGGTGCAAGCTGATATTCCCACTACAAATATCTCACACTCTCGAACTGCCTGGTGTCTACCCCATCACCTTCTAGGAGATGTACCTTTTAGAGAGGAGCTCTGTAGAGACATTATTCACTACATACAAACAAATGATAACGCGTCAGTTAGGGACGACACCTTGTGGGGTGCTGCTAAAGCCACTTTTAGGGGACTCCTTATCACCAAGCAGGCACATCTTAGAAAGCATGCTGGCCTTACCCTTTCACAAGCCCATATCAACCTAAGAAAGTTAGAAGCTCAAAATAGGCGGACTATGGACACAGATATAACATGTCAAATTACCGCTGTTAGGAATCACATATCACAAATTGAGCTCCGTAGAACACAACTTAACCTTACCAAATTAAAGCAGATGTTCTACTACAAAAGCAACAAAGCAGACACCTTGCTGGCCAATAAAATAAGAAACAGGGTGGGGGCCTCACGCATCCACTCAATACGATCTTCAGACTCCCTTCTCCAGACTCACAAATAGGCAGGGCATTCGCTGAATATTATTCTAATCTATACAATATTGCTGCCTCTGAATCACCCCAGTCAACCTCCCGAGATGATATACGTGCCTTCTTAGATATTTTGTCACTTCCCACGCTTACCGCAGAGCAGCAAGACCTCCTGAGTTCCCCGTTTTCACTCTCGGAAATCCTGACGGTCATTAGAAATGCAAAGTCTTTTAAGTCACCGGGCCCGAATGGCTTCCCAATCCATTTTTACAAAGTCTTCACTCGGGAGCTCTCTCCTTTATTGCTCAAGCTGTATAATCTAGCTAGAGAAGAAGGCTACTTTTAGAAAGAATTCTTAGAACAAAGACCCCTCTCTTTCTGCCAACTATAGGCCGATCTCCTTGATTAATACCGACATAAAGTTTTATTCTAAGATTATAGCTAACTGGGTTGCGAACCTATTACTGTCTCTCATCAATTCGGACCAGGTGGGATTTTTCCCACAACAAGAAGGCCCAGACAACACCAGGAGGCTACTTAATATCCTCACCCTTTCCTCTCAGCTTAATAAGCCACTTTCGGTCATCTCTCTCGATGCTGGGAAGGCTTTCAACCGGGTTAGGTGGCAGCATCTATGGGAGGTCCCTTAAATGTTTCCAGATTCCTAGTGGCATGGTAGGTGTGATCAAAGCCCTTTACTTAACCCTTATGTCTTCTGTGAGTGGGCTAGGTTTCCACTACTCTCTCTTCCCCATAACAAACGGCACTAGACAGGGCTTCCCGCTGTCCCCGCTGCTTTTCGCATTGGCAATTGAACCCCTGGTGGAGAAAATTAGGATGGACCCTCAAATTCAAGGTGTCACCTTGTTTGGCACTTCACACACAATTGCGTTGTTTGCGGATGACATCACCCTCTTTTCGTCTGATCCCGCACAGTCCTTCCCCAAACTCAGAGATTCTAGCATCTTTCGGTGCCCACTCTTACTACAAGTTGAACCTTTCAAAAACGGAGGTGTACACACAGCGCTTCCCAGGAGAACAGTAAGCCTCCCTAAAAAGAGGCTTTAATTTTACCTGGACGGAGAAATCTATTTTACACCTGGGAGTTCGATTGTCTAGTTGTCTCCCTCAGATAATCAAGGACAACTATCTCCTTCTCCTTTCTTCACTTCGCTCCCTAAAGAGTAACTGGAATCTGTCACATATATCCTGGCTGGGCAGGATAGCTGCATTAAAAATGTCTTTCCTCCCCAGGCTCACTTACTTGTTTAGATGTCTCCCTATCAGGATCCCTAAGCACATCCTCTTACAGATTCAGAGTGGGCTAACAAAATATATCTGGCAGGACAGACCACCTAGAGTGGTGCACAGAATTCTCCAATTCCCTAAAACTTCTGGAGGTATAGCATCACCGTCGGTTCTCCGATACTATGAGGGAGCAATGCTCACTCATGTGTCCTAATGGGGAGTTAAACACTCCCAATCTAAATGGAGATCCATTGAGCAAGCTTCCTTGCTCTGTTCTATTCATTTGCGAGACCTAATCTGAACCCCACCACACTGCCGTAGAGAACTGGACTTGACCAACCCAGTGATCCGCGAATGTCTAGATTTTTGGGACAAGATTAGGCACCATCCTTACATAGCCCCACACCCCTCCCCTAGCACCTCTATGATGGGCCTCCTCTCGGGATTGCAGGACTCTTACCCTAATAAATGGATACAACTGGGAATCAACCTTGTTTCAGACCTTTGGTCCTCCACCTCTCAGGGCTTCTTTAAGCAACTCTCCCAAATCAGTACTAGCACTCTGACTCCACCATATTTGCCCTTCGAGTTTTATAGAATAAAGAGCTACCTAAATAGCTGGGGATTCAGTCCGAGTCTTGCCCACCCTCTGACCCTTTGGTAGACTATTTTAGGGCCAAGGAGATAGACTGCACAGACCTCTATCCATTCATTATTCCTTACTTGGTGGAACCTCATGCCCCGAAGTTCCAGCCCGTTTAGCATGCTGGGAGTCTTTATTGTAGACACGAGTACCCCCTCATATATGGGAGAGCATCTTCTCTCTTACCCAGAAAGCTATTCAATGCACGACGCTATATGAAACTTATTATAAACTCTTATCCCACTGGTATTATATCCCTACTAGGTTGGCGAAAATGTTCCCGAGCGCATCTCCCGAGTGCTGGAGGAGATGCGACAAGAGAGGCAACATGTTGCATATTTGGTGGGAGTGCCCTGTAATTCAGCCCTTATGGCAGCAATGTTTCTCAGTCCTATCCAATTTAGGTGTATCTTTCCCTAAATCCCTGGCCATAGCCTTACTACACATAGGGGTCCACACTCTACCCAAACATCTCTCATATATTTGTATATACCTATTCACGACTATCAAACATACAATAGCCTGTGCGTGGAAAAAGGAGTCCCTTCCTAGATGGTCTGCAATACTATGGCGTATATCTATACCATGGAGAAGAGCATCTTTTATAAACTCAACAACTCAGACTTATTTGAACTCATTTGGATAGACTGGAAGGAGAGATATGACACTGAGTGGAAACCCAATATATTGACCTCTGACCCCTAGTTAAATCTGGAGACATAGAGTGCGCCCGCGACTAACACGACAGACTAACAAAGGTAATAGTATAATGTTCTCTCTCTCCCTTCCTTTCCCATCCCTTTCATTCCCTTCCCCCTTTCCTTATCCAGTGAACACGATAAAACGAGGAACTATGAGTCCTCTTTGCATTTGAAGCGCATCTCCCGAGTGCTGGAGGAGATGCGACAAGAGAGGCAACATGTTGCATATTTGGTGGGAGTGCCCTGTAATTCAGCCCTTATGGCAGCAATGTTTCTCAGTCCTATCCAATTTAGGTGTATCTTTCCCTAAATCCCTGGCCATAGCCTTACTACACATAGGGGTCCACACTCTACCCAAACATCTCTCATATATTTGTATATACCTATTCACGACTATCAAACATACAATAGCCTGTGCGTGGAAAAAGGAGTCCCTTCCTAGATGGTCTGCAATACTATGGCGTATATCTATACCATGGAGAAGAGCATCTTTTATAAACTCAACAACTCAGACTTATTTGAACTCATTTGGATAGACTGGAAGGAGAGATATGACACTGAGTGGAAACCCAATATATTGACCTCTGACCCCTAGTTAAATCTGGAGACATAGAGTGCGCCCGCGACTAACACGACAGACTAACAAAGGTAATAGTATAATGTTCTCTCTCTCCCTTCCTTTCCCATCCCTTTCATTCCCTTCCCCCTTTCCTTATCCAGTGAACACGATAAAACGAGGAACTATGAGTCCTCTTTGCATTTGAATTTTACTCCTAAGTTTCATTCTACAATACAGAGAAGCTTAATTATTAATGTATCCCATAATAACCTGATTAACATTTAAGATTACCATGTTCTCTTGAATCACTTATTTGGATCTTCAGACCATTTTTGTAACATGGATGTTTACTGATATCTGTCTTGTATACTCTATTCTTTTTTTGTATTTTCGATATGTTGATCAATAAAGCTCTTTTGGAAAAGTAAAAAAAAAAAAAAAAAGTACAGACACTGTGAAAAGGAAGTAATACAACTACACTGAGAAACCACATATTGTGAGATTGGCGTAAGGAATAATCTAGTTAAGATGAACCTCAGTAATAAAGTGCATAAATGAAACAGTAAACTAAACCAGTCAGTGTGAACTTAAAAGATTGAGCAGTGCGCGCCTCTCTCTGCTGTGTGTATCAGGCAATGATATAATCAGCTGCATGTAGTGCAAGTCTTGATTTTATTATGCTATTACTTAGAATGCAAATGTGAACATATATTACAGTAAAAATGGAATTAGTTAGGTTACTTAAAAACAAATTACCTTGTAGGTGAGCTAAATCACAATATAAGCAGTCGTTTCCTACAGACCTGAAAAAACAGTTGGCCGCAGACACTTACTACAAAAAAGTGCTCACCACCACTAACTTAACTGTACCGGAGCTAGTGAAGGAGGCGCTGAGCGATATGTAAGCGAGTAGAGACAGTACATGTTGTGAAATTACTGAGTGCACACAAGCAACAGGTATCATACTATCTGAGAGTGCAGAGTTCTAATCTGGATCCCCAAATGTTAAAGGCCCCGTCAGCAGGCCGTAACAGGCATAGCAGCTGCATTCCAACAGCATCACTACAGAAACAGGAGAGAGAGAAAACACAGACCGGAAGTACCAGCACGCCACAAAACGTAAAGGAAACGTATACAAGATGGGAGAGACCAGAGCAACTATTTATAAGGTGTAAGACTCCTCCTACAAATTAAGGCTAGCTAATAGCTAGCCTTCCTACTTAGATATTCTGGGAGACCTCTAAAGCGGTACTAAGAGGAGAGATTAAGGCATACCTTATCAAAATGAAAAATAGTTTAATGCTAGAGATATCCAACTAGCTAACCAGGTTCGTAATGCATATAATGCTTACTTGTTGTCACCAATGATAAGGAACTGGGATTTGCAACAAAAAGCTAAAACAGAAAGAGAAACGTTTAATCTTCAGAAAATGTCTAGTGAATGTATAAAATCAAATGCTAGCTTTTTGGTTTGGTGAGAAAACAGGCAAATATTTGGCAAAATAGAGTAAGGGATCTAGAGTAATTGACGCTATTAAACATCAAGGTAAAAGATACACTCAAATTAAAAGAGTAAAAACACATTTACTGAACATTTTAAAAAGATCTATACAGCAGAGGATATACATGAAGGTAATAAGGCAGAATTTTGAAAAGACTGTCAACTTCCTCTATCTATATCTATAGATGCCGAAAAGGCATTAGACTCAATACAATAGAATAATTTATTTTCGGTTATAGGTAAATTTAGCTTTAAACAGTACTTTTCTAAATATATTGAGCTTCTTTACAGTAATCCCATTTCTACCCTAATAGTAAATGGATATGTCTCAGCTAATATAAAACTATCAAAGGAACAAAACAGGGATGCCCCAAGTCCCCTCTATTATTTAACCATGATATTGAACCTCTGGCGTGTGTGTTAAGGGAAAAAATAGAAGGCATAGTTCTAGGTACACAGGAAGTACACATAGCACTCTATGCAGACAATCTATTCATTTTTATCCACATTGAAAACCAATGGAATCCAGCCTCTGATAAAACCTCTTTGTTGTATCCACATCATGGGAAAAAAGGACAATGTTTCCCATGTTTATTTAGCAATTTAGCAATTTTACAGGTTATAAGATAAATGTCTTAAAGCCTGAAATACTATGGATCTGGAAAAGAAATACCACTGTAAGAATATCTTTTAAAGAAGTAAAAGAATCAATGAAATACTTGGGAATCAAGATTAGTACTCGTCCAGGTGAATGGTATAGTCTAAATTTTAAATACCTTTTGGAAAAATTTAAAGAGGATATTAAGAGTTGGAGCCATTTGCCGTTATCATTGACTGGAAAAGTAAATATAATTAAGATGATTATCTTTCCTAAGTTACTATATATTATGCAGCACCTTCCATTGTTTATAAAATATAGGGATCTGATCAATTTAAATAAGTTATTCAGAGAATGTATTTGAGGTAAAAAGATTTCTAGAATCTCCTTTATAGGCTTCTTCAGAAAAAAGATTTTGATGGTCTTGGACTCGCTTGGATAAGATGGTATAATTGGATATGCATAGCAAAGACAGCAATAGACTGGAATACAGAGGTAGGCTATTATTATTTTATGGAGTTAGAAAACAGAATGAGTGATCTTTTTTCTTTACAAGCGTTTTTAACATAACCCAGTTAAAAGTTTACCCAAAGAAATTAGGACGATGAATACCATTATAAATCCAGTTATAGCCTTGTCTAAAGCGTGCAGGTTTTGGGACGTTGACTTCTCTATATACTTGCCTATAACAGGAACTCTGAATTTGTTGAGGGAATAAATTCTAAACTTTTTTTGGTGAAAGAGGAATGGCCTTGAATACGTATATCAATTGCTAGAAAGGGGTAGACAACATGTTAAGTTTTTTGAGGAGTTGAAAAAGGAATTTAATGTACCAAATAAGGATTCTTTTTTTTGCATATCTGCAAATTCATCACTTCTCAGATACTATTAAAAATTGAGAACATTTCAGAGACAATTGGCAACATATAGAAACTGACCTTTTGAGGCCTACTTATCAAGCCGTCAACTGTGCTGCATTCGCCGGCACCAATACGCTCGCCTGACATCACCTAACATCGCTGCCGCGGACCTGAATACACTCTCCATATTTAATAAAAAAGCCACGCACCAAGTACGGGGCGATGAGCAGCGGTCTGTTGTTAACTAACAGTCATCGATGTCGCTGCTCTTTGGCTTTTTCCCAGCTTTATTTGTATACTGTCACTAAGCCCTTTTGCGGGCTTGGATGAAGACTTCAGCCACTTCGATGAGGACTTCTGCCGGCTTCTTGGAGGATGGATGTCGGATCTTCAAAACTGTAAGTCGATCTTCAGGGGTTAGTGTTAGGATTTTTTAAGGGTGTATTGGGTGGGTTTTAGTTTTAAATTAGGGTTTGGGCTGCAATAGAGCCATCCAAATGTCCTTTTTCAGGGCAATGGGGAGCTTAGGTTTTTTTAGTTAGGCTTTTATTTGGGGGGTTTAGTTGTGTGGGTGGTGGGTTTTACTGTTGGGGGGGGTATTTGTATTTGTTTTTTATAGGTAAAAGAGCTGATTTCTTTGGGGCAATGCCCCGCAAAAGGCCCTTTTAAGGGCTATTTGTAGTTTATTGTGGGTTAGGGTTTTTTTTTATTTTGGGGGGACTTTTTTATTTTCATAGGGCCCTTAGATTAGGTGTAATTAGTTTAAATCTTTGATAATTTCTTTTTTATTTTGTGTAACTTAGTGTTTGTTATTTTTTGTAACTTTTTTAGTGTAGATTTTTTAATGTAGATTTAAATTATTTGAGTAGGGTTAGGTTAATTTGTAGTGTAATGTAATTTTAGTATAAAAGTTAGAGGTAGGTTAATTAATTTAATATAGTTTATTGTAATTTTAGTTTAAAAGTTAGGGTAGGTTAATTATTAATTTAATATAGTTTAATGTAATTTTTTTTTTTTTTTTAAACTTTTATTTATCATAACAAGGGTTACCATGTGGAGATGTCTCTCTCATGGGTCACAGATCAATGGCAAACAAAAAACATGTTACAATTAAGTGTTTACACTGCAAAACTAGGTCTATCTTGTTACGAGTGGTAATATTACATACAGTCTCTCAGCAGGTGTTTCCAAGTTTTTCTCTTAAGGCAAAAAGGAAGTTCTACGAACTGTGTCCCAAGAGTTGTTCTTTTTGCAGCAATAGTCCATGATAAATCCCTCTTTTCCTTTTTCTTCTCTCAGTTTCCTCCCATCCCTCCCTCACTCCCCCCCCAACTCCTCCCAACAGTACAGCATTCAATACTAACTTGATACAAATAATAATCATCATAACGGTAACAATCAGAGTTGAATCTGATCCTCTCTCTGCACTGATCTGTTTGGATCTTGACCGTCTCCCATAGTTAGGTCTGTTGTTCTCCCCTGGGCAGTAGCAGAAAGACAGACTTCGCATTGTGTAGGCAGATGTCTACTAACTCATCTTTCATGTTTCATGTTTCTTTTCATACAGAAAACCCCATTTACCTCTCAGGTGTTGTTCTAATAGGATCTCAGTGTTTCTAAGGGGGAATAAAAGCTGTGTTTGCACAGTGGTATGTAGAGTGTGTATGTAGGGCTCCCATTTTTTCAGAAAGGGTCTGGTTCTCAGTTGTACATCTCTCAGGGCATCTGCCGCTTCATATGTAAGCTGTGTCTGGATGTTTGTTTTGAGTTGTGATAGTGTGGGTGACCTCGGGCTCAACCAATTTTTGAATATAAGTTTCCTAGCTTGTAAGATGATGTTAGTGATCATTTTTTTAAGGGAGTTAGGTGTAGAAGTCGGGATCTCCAGGAACACTATCAGTCTGGGGGATATTGTCAGTTCAGTTTGGAACGTGGATTTTATCCAATATGCTGTCATGCCCCAAAATTTCCGTATCCTAGGGCATAGCCACAGCAAGTGGGGCAGGTCCGCATCTGCTGCTTTGCATTTCTTACAGTGACCTTCTGTTTCTGGCCTCCATTTTTTGAATGTCTTAGGTGGTATGTATGCTGCTTGCAACAGTCTGGTATGTGATTCTCTAGTAGTTGCTGATAAAGTTGCTCCTCTTGTATTTTGTATGCTGCGCTGTATTACGTCTGGTGTGATTTCAGTGTTTAGGGTGCGTGTCCATGTGTCACTGATATGCGTGATCGTGGCTACATTCGTCTGTTTCATATGCAGTCTGTAAGTTGGGGAGATAGACGTGTTACCTTGCATTGTCATATGTAGCAGTCTATTGACGTCAGAGTTTTGGTCAGTAAGTTCTATGTGTCCTAGTAAGTCTTGGATGTAGTGTCTTGCTTGTAGGTATGCGAAATGGTGTGTGCGGGGTAGATTGAATTGGGTTTGTAGTTCTTGAAAGGGCTTGACCTTCATGTCCAACCCATTTATCAGATGGGACACAGCAGTCAACCCCTTAGTCTCCCATGTGGAAAACACTGGGGAATCAATCCCTGCGGGAAATCCTGGGTTACCTCTCAGAGGGAGGTATTTTGTATAGGTAGGGTCAAATCGGGATCTCTTGCATAGTCTCCACCAAGTAGAGAGGGGCTGAGATATTAGTGGGTAGTTTCTAGTTAGCTTGAGTGTGCTTGACGGTGCCATATGTGGGAGCGCCTGTAGGGACCATGGAGCCGTAGCCTGCTTTTCAAGATCTGGCAATGTGAAGTGTCCTTTTTCTGTCAACCAGTCCAGTACATATTTGACCTGGGCTGCCTCACAGTATGCCTCGAGGTTGGGGACAGCTAAGCCTCCTGAATTGATCTCCGCCGTCAGTCTAGACGAGTTTATTTTATGCTTTTTCCCTGCCCATATAAAAGCGAGCATCGCTTTATTTAGTGTTTGTGTATCCGCTTTCTGGATGTAATGAGGTATCATCTGAAATAAGTACAAGAGTTTCGGGAATATGATCATTTTGACGAGGGCGATCCTACCCGGTAATGCTACCGGGAGGTTACTCCATCTGAGCAATGTCTCTTGGAGGTCTTTTATCAGGGGACGGTAATTTAGGTGGTACCACTCTCCGGGGTTATGGGATAACTTGACTCCCAGGTATTTGAAAGAGTGGGTAACTTGTTTGAAGTTATATGGTAGGGTAGCGCAGGGTGCTCTTGGGAGTAGCCAGACTAACTCTGACTTGTCCGCGTTTATCTTGTAGCCTGAGATCTGACTAAACTGGAGTATGATTTGCATGACGTGTGGAATGTTTGTTTTTGGGTTTTGTAAGTACAGAATCATGTCGTCTGCAAAGAGGGACAGATGGCACTGGACTTTACCCACCCACAGTCCTTCTGACTCTGCTCTAATCTTGATAGCCAGGGGTTCGATGGCAATGTCAAAAAGGAGGGGTGACAGCGGGCAGCCCTGTCTTGTACCCCTGCCCAATTGGAATGGAGGTGAGGGAATGCCATTAATCAAAACTGAGGCGTGTGGACTCGCGTATAGGGATTTGATTGTGGATGTGAAAGGGCCCTTGATACCGAATTTATCTAAGGTGTTAAAAAGATGGTCCCAAAGGACCATGTCAAAGGCCTTCTCCGCGTCTATAAGTAGGGCGCAGGCATTTATGTCTGAGTCCCCTCCTTCACCAGCCTGGTTCCAGTAGTGTGTCAGTATAAATTGGAGCTTGCGAATGTTTAATACCGAGGATCTACCCTTCACAAACCCCGTCTGGTCTCGGTGTATCAGTGTGGGTAGGGTTATTGCGAGTCTATCAACCAGGATCTTGGTTAGCAGTTTGTAGTCCTGGTTTAACAGGGATATTGGGCGATAGGATTGGGTGAGTAATTTGTCTCTTCCTTCCTTGGGAATTACACAGATGTTAGCTTCTGTGAAGCGGGTAGAGATCTTTTCCTCACCTTTCATGATTTTATTGTAGAGAGTGGTAAGTGTTACCACCACCTCCTCCTTCACTAGTTTGTAAAATTCTCCTGGTAGTCCATCCGGACCAGGGGTTTTGTCTAGGGGCAGAGTATTTATGGTCTTTACTATTTCTGTCTCTGAGATGGGTGTGTTGAGGAGAGTTAGATGTTCTTCTGAGATGGTAGGATTATGTATGGTTTCCCAAAAGGATGTTTTCTGTGTACTGTCTACTGCCTCCACTTTATATAAGGTTTTGTAATAGTTCATGAAGGCGGTTTGTATCTGTGATGTGGTGGTGTGAGTAGTATTCCCTACTTTGATGGCTCCTATATATTTATTGGGTTTAGCAAATTTAGTGAGTCTGGCCAGGAGTTTCCCTGTCTTATCTCCGTGTCTGTAAAAATTTGCTTGAGTTGCTGTCATCTCCCTGACAGTGTTTTGTTGTAGTGATAGGTCTCTAAGTGATTTTGCATCAGTGTATTGTTTTTTCGTCGTCAGGTTGGGGTTTCGTAAGTATTTATTTCTAGCACTGATCACCCTTCTCAGTAGGTCCTCGCTTTTTTGTTTCAGGCGTTTGGACCTTCTGATTATGTAAGAGGATATAAGACCCCTCATCACCGCTTTTCCCGCCTCCCAAAGTAGTAGGGTGTCATTTCGGTGTTCGGAGTTTAGAGTCATGTAAGTTTTCCATTCTCCCTTTAGATATCTCTTAAAGTTTATATCCCCATATAAGTAAGTGGGAAAGAACCACCTATGGGGTCCCTCTCTAGCTGGCATGAGATTGATTTTGAGGCTAATGGGGGCATGGTCAGATATGGTTGCAGGATCTATGGAGGTGTTGGTGATCTGGTGTCCCAGGGTGTGTGTTGTGAGGAATAGGTCTATTCTGGAGAGGGTGTCTTTGGCTGTGGTGGTGCAAGTGTAATTTTTTTCTTCTGGGTGTTGATCTCGCCATATGTCAGTCAGTGCTAAAGAGTGTTTGAATTTGGACAGGATCAGGGAATCTCTCTTTGCGTTTCTATAGGTCGTGTTATGTCTTGTTGCAGAGTTTGGATCTCTGAATCTGTCTGCTGGGGTTTGGGGGGCTATATTGTAGTCTCCCCCTAGAATTATCGGGGAGTCAGCAAATTTTGTTGTGAGAGTGCTGAAATTTCCCCAGAAGTCTTTTTTATCAGTGTGTGGGCCGTAGACTCCTCCTATAATAATGTGTTTATGATTGAATTTGAGTTTTATTAACACGTATCTACCCTCGGGGTCTGTCAGTTGTTTAACTATAGTGTAATCTAGATTTTTCCTAAAGAGGATAGCCACTCCTCTGGCTCTTTTCCTTTCATACGTAGTGTGGATAACTTCACCCACCCATCCCTGTCTTAGTTTCTGATGCTCTGCGTTAGTTAAATGGGTTTCTTCCAAGATTGCTATGTCTGCGTGTTGGTTTCTTAAATGTTTTAAAATGGTTTTTCTTTTGATGGGGGACGTGATGCCCCCCACGTTCCAGGAAACTAATTTCATGAGGAAACCAGAGGGGGTGTGTGCGGTGGGAGTGTGAGAAAGTGGTATGAGAAAAAAAGGAGTAAGTCTGTCTTTTTTTTACTTACCGCCAACTGCCCAGGGGAGAGCGGGTATGATTATCCAAGTGTTTTAAGGCAGCAGTACTGTTGATCAGCTCTCTGCAGAGGTAAACAATAAGTTCTAAGTTATAAATTAGCACAATAAATACATATACAGATAGGTGTTATTTCCTGTTGTTTACAGTTAGCAATATGTAACAGCAATTCCTGACTCGTTCAAATTCAAACCGTAACTAAACTTGTAAACTATTCAACTGTTAAACCCTACAAAATCCCAAAAGCCCTCCCCCCCTCCCACTTTGAAAAGGATATATTTGCAGTTTGTTGCACCAATTTCTGTGCATTATGTCCCTCCAGTGAGTCCTGATAGGTTAAAAAGTCCTGAGTTGAGGATTTTTAATCTTGCTTGGTTTTCTCCTACTTCATGTGTCTTCTTCTTCTTCTTGCTGGGCCTGCCTTGGCCTATCTGCACGCCTCTGGATTTGATCTAGGAACAGTTGAAGGTGTTTTGGAGAGTCAAATATCTTTGGGCCTTGTGGCGTCTGAAGTCGCAATCTGGCTGGGTAGAGAAGTGCTATGGTTTCACCTTGAGCTATAAGGTCTCTGCAGTAAGGCGTGAATTCTCTCCTTTTCTTTGAGACATCAGCAGAATAATCCTGGAAGATGAAAATTTTTCTCCCTTCAAAATCAATAGGTGTCTTTTGTCTGTACGCTCTGAGTATTATTTATCTTTGAAATTTAGGTAGCGTACCATTATCTGTCTAGGTGCACCATCTTGCTGGGAATTTCCCACTCTGTGAGCTCTTTCTGCTATGCAAGGTATACTTGTGGGTGGGAGTTTGAGTATACCTGGGAGAATAGTCTCTACAAAGTTCATTAGGTCCCCCGAGGGGACAGATTCTGGCACTCCAACTATTCTTAAATTGTTCCGTCTTGAACGGTTTTCCAAGTCCTCTACTTTGGCCTGTAGCAATTTGTTTTGCCTTTGGAGAGTAGTAATGGAGGATGTTGTATCCCTGTGTCTTTCTTCTCCCTCTGCTGTTTTCTGTTCCACGGCCGTTAGGCGTGTGGAGAAGGCTCTGAGGTCTGTGGATAGGCTGTCCATTCCTGTTTGCAACTGTTCTATTTTAGGCAAGAAGAGCGCAGATAATTGCGATACAATAGGATGTGTATCTTGTGTCGAGGTAGTGGATGTTTCTAGCATTGACTGAGTCAGGTCTTGGTTATCAGTTTGGGTTCTCTGGCGTCTCTCCGTTTGCTTTTGTCTACCTGCCATGTTGTCAGTCTTTTTGGTATATGGGGTATAGTATTTTTGCATACAGGCAAATCCCAGTAAAGGTTGTGCTGTAGATGTAGCTTAGTAGGGGGATTCAACTTTTCCCATAGGACTAGGAGATTTAGTTTCTCTTCAGTATCTGGAGGTTTATGGTTGGGGAGGGGGGGTACAGTGGCTCCGGTTTAGTGTGCCATGTCTATTGTGGCCCCCTAAGTAGATTCAACAACTGAGCTGTTGGTAGTCAGTCTTATGGTAAGGTGGGTTTTTCCCTAATTGTCCGCCTCTCCTGCGAGTCTGGCACTGCTGTGTTAAAGAGTCCTCTCTTCCCCACGTGGGATCTATCTATGTAACGCTGACAGCTTTTTCAAGCTCTTTGCTGGCGGTCTCTCAATGGTGGGCAGGTTCCCCTGCAAGGGGCAGGAACAGTATAATAAACTTGGGAGGAGAGGGGAGATAATAAGGCTATTGAGCCCCCAAATATAAAGCAGTCCACTTTTGCCGGTGAGTGTTATTACTTAGCACTATTATAGACTGGCCGATACCTAAGATGGCCGCCGTTAGTTTGATGCGTGGTTCTCTGGGTGTTGGGGCAGATTACCTTGTCTGTTTCTGCTTTTCAAAAGACTGGGATTAAACCCTCTTCTGCTAACCCCCAGCCTATTTGGCTTCTCACCTACTCCTTTTCGGTGATATGGGAGGTCTGGCTTTTCTGATCGCCGCCGCAATCGTGTGTCCACTACTTGTCTGTACGGCTGCCGGCGGGGGAGCGGATTGAAGGCGCCCCTCACTTTATCTTGTCCGGGCAGGTGTCCGATGAGTGTCCTGCAAAGGATTGCAGCGTATTGGCACTTTGGGTGGCTAAAAACACAGGTCCGCGAGCTTAGGGATACGGAGCTCAGCAAACCTGCGTCTTCTCGCCGTGCCCGCCCACCGGAAGTCCAGTTTAATGTAATTTTATTATAATAGTTAGGGTAGGTTAATTATTAGTTTAATATAGTTTAATGTAATTTTAAAGGTAAGTTTAAATTTATTATAAGATAGGGATGAGTTAAAATTTAATATAAAATTAGCCGGTTGTTAGGTTTAGGGGTTAATAGGTTAATTTAGTTTATGGCGATGTGGGGGGCTGCCGGTTTAGGGGTTAATAACTTTATTTAGTTGCAGTGGGCTCCGGGAGCAGTAGGATAGGGGTTAATAACTTTATGTAGGTGGCGGCGGTGGCGGGTGGCAGATTAGGGGTTAATAACATTATGTAGGTGGCGGCGGTATAGGTGGCGGCAGATTAGGGGTTAATAAGTATAATGTAGGTGATGGCCGTGTCGGGGTGGCAGATTAGGGGTTAATAAATATAATGTAGGTAGCGGCGGTGTAGGGGACAGCAGATTAGGGGTGTTTAGACTCGGGGTACATGTTAGGGTGTTAGGTGTAAACTTTACTTTTATTCTCCCAAAGAAATCAATAAGATATCGGGCAGCAGTGAACATGAGCTTTCGCTGCTTTCAGACTCCCATTGATTCCTATGGCATCCGCCGCCTCCAGAGCGGCGGATTGAAAACCAGGTACGCTGGGTCAGAATAGTGGCGAGCGTACCTGGTAGTTATTTGATAAGTAGCAAAAGTAGTCAGTGCCGAATTTTCATTCACAACATCTGTAGTGGCGTAAGCATCAATCTGTGTCGGACTGAGACCGGCGGATCGTATGTTACGTCACAAAATTCTACTTTTTCCGGTCTGTAGGCTTTGATAACTAAGGGGAATCAAGCTCTCTACAATTACGCTGCAGAATTCCAGCGTATTTGCGGTTGACGGCTTGATAAATAGGCCTTCAAGTTTTATAGAGATGGTAACAGGTCAATTACATTTTGTTATAGGCTAGTGCTACAAAAGGTGTTGTGAAAAACTTGGATAGATTGTGTAAACTATAGCAAAAAGAAAAGATCTATACTAACTCTAAGGATATTCAGGAAAGTATTGACAGAGTATGTCACGTCAATCACTCTTGCTACCTCTTGGAGACAATCACACATTAAAGGGACAGTCAAAATTGAAATGCAGATAGATGAATTACATCTTTAAATAGAAACATATTTACAATATACATGTATTGGCAAAAATGCTTCTAGTTAAAGTTATCACTGTTTTAGTGTTAACATTTTTTTGCTACACGTGCATGTGAAGCATAGCTAGATATTTTCAAAACTCAAACATTTCAAATACTGCAGCTACTCAGAGAGCCAGTGATGCTTATATCATGTCAGCAATTAACAAATGGAGTCAATAACAGATGGTAGAAGCATCTTAGGTTCTCTGAGCAAGGCTGTGTCTAAAATGCTGGTGCACGGTGCATACTTATATACACTTTTGAAATAGCTATTACTTTTGTTAGAAGCATTTTTGCTAATACATGTATATCACACAAATGCTTCTACTCAAAAATTAAATGCATCCACGTCGATTCCAATTTTGGCTGGAATGTCCCTTTAAATTGGTTAATAGAGTTTATATAACTCCCAATGCAATAACTAAATGGAGTAGAAATTCTACAGCCATCTGTTCCAGATGTAGCAGTCCAGATGCAAATCTAATATATCGTTTATCGAAATGCACTAAAGTAAATAATTTCTAACAGAAAATATCATACTGGTTATCTAAAGTTTTCAAACAATATATACATCTAGAAGTTGAAGACATTCTCTGGCTTAAAAATTTGTTAAGAATGAAAAGTGTTAGCTTTGAATTTATACTATTATTCTCCGTGGAAGGTAGATCAATTTTTCAAATTGGAAAACTAAAAATGAACCTAGTTTTGCTACGTTTATAGCAAAAATTAGAAGTCAAATGATAATTGAACAACATGACTTTTTAATGAATACTAAATTAGAGGGGAAGAAATGTTTCCTTAAATGGATAGCATTTATTAAAATGGCCCCTTTGGATGTTCAGAGACAATATATTTTGCCCTTTGGGAATACAGAATTTATACAAAATGCTATTTATATTAGGTGAACTTAATAAAGACCTCTAGAAGGAAGTGCAGAGATGCGTAGAAAAACCTATGTTGTATTTATAGATATTATAGATATTAAATATACATATTTGTCTAGAACTGCTTCAATGAAAATATATGTGTAATTATCTGGAAAATGGATACAATGTTTCTTTTTCTTTTGTATAAATCATTTCACATTATTTAAAGGGACAGTCTACACCAGAATTGGTATTGTTTAAAAAGATAGATAATCCCTTTATTACCCATTCCCCAGTTTTGCATAACCAACATATTTATATAAATACACTTTTTACCTCTGTGATTATCTTGTATCTAAGCCTCTGCAAACTGCCCCCTTATTTCAGTTCTTTTGACAGACATACATTTTAGCCAATCAGAGCTAGCTCACCGGAACTCCATGTGCGTGAGCACAGTGTTATTTATATGAAACACATTAACTAGCACCCTCTAGTGGTGAAAAACTGTCAAAATGCCCTGAGAGAAGAGGCGGCCTTCAAGGGCTTAGAAATTAGCATATGAACATCCTAGGTTTAGCTTTCAACTAAGAATACCAAGAGAACAAAGAAAAATTGGTGATGAAAGTAAATTGGAAAATTGTTTAAAATTACATTCTCTATCTGAATCATGAAATTTTATTTTGGACTAGACTGTCCCTTTAGCTATGTCTGAATTTTGGAGTGTTAATGTGAATATGGGCATCGCCCACAAAAGCCGGGGTCGCTGGTTTCTAGTCTGGTGTTGTTATCACATATACGGCGCCGCATATCAATGCGGAGCATATATTTCACCATTGCCCGCTAATTTTAATCCCATAAACTAATTTAGAACCGTGTTGCAAATCACTATCACATATTCAGGGCAAGGACTTACGCTGTGAAAATGGAAACATTTTACTCCATTTGAACCTCGCCACACATAGGCAGGCGCAGCAAGCCTTGCGCTGAAAATGTGAGCACTGTAACTCCCTGGAAGTAGTAACAAACACCTAATGCATGCGCAGTATCTATCTACCTGTCAACCGCCATCCCCCACCGCAAAAACTAATAAAGTATATTAACCCCTAATCCGCCAACCCCCACATCACAATACAGCTAATAAACATATTAACCCCTAATCCGCCATCCCTCCACATCGCAATCTACCTATTAACCCCTAATCTGCCAACCCTCACATCACAAAGTATCTAATAAACATATTAACCCCTAATCCGCCAAACCCCCACAACGCAATAAACCTAATAAATCTATTAACCCCTCAATCCGCAAACCCCAACATCGCAAACTACATAATAAATCTATTAACCACTAATCCGCCATCCCCCCACAACGCATTAAACCTAATTACACTATTAACCCCTAAACTGCCAACCCCCCACATCACAATTAACCTAATTAAGCTATTAACTCCTAAACCGCCAACCCCCCACAACACAAATAACTAACAGCTAGATTACGAGTTTTGCGTTGTGAGTGAAAAAGCATTGTTATGCTATTGCAAGTCTTTTTGGTATAGGTGTACCGCACACCTTTTTGGCCGTCACGCAACTTCAGTACCGCACTTTAAGAAAAGTCCTTTTTCAATGGGACTCCCATAGCGCCGGTATTACAAGTTTTGCGGTGAGGCCAAAAAGTGAGCGGTACAGCCTAAAATGACAAGATCCGTACCGCCATCTAAAGTCTGTAGTTATGAGTTTTTTTTGTTTTTTTTTAAATAGTTTTTATTCAAATAAGTGTCAAAAATAACAACAAGAGCAGATTTTACAAATAACATCAGTGCATAATGTCACAATTTCTATGTATTACATTTTGCATAATAAGTACATTCAAGAGGGATGCGGAAAACAGTGTAAACCAATGTCCATGAATGATCTAGTCCCTTCTGAACCATCTGAGAGAAATCATTACAGACCTATCTTATATAAAAAGACAATTTACTGTCCATTAGTCTGAATAAGATAGCATAATATACATTGTGCATGAGACCATGGGAGAGCTGTCATTACCAACACCATAATGTTTCCATTGTGTGCATAAGTATGGAATGCTAAACTGATCTTTTCAAGCTTGTGCTGAGCTTCAAGATAAAAGTAAAAGTAAAATGGGAGATAATTTTTTTTTTATAGGGGAAGGGGTGGGATAGAGGGTTTCATATTAAGGAAGGGGGTAGGAATAGGAAAAGGGGGGAAAAAGGGGGAGATATGGGGGGTACCTGAGTATCCGTGCAAAAAGGGGATGAGGTGCGCAATCAGAGATTATTCCGGACCATATGTCCAGATCGTGATCTGAAGGTCTTTCGATCCGTGTATGTGAGAGACATATGATTCCATTGTCTTTACATACCGTAGAATGTCTACCACCTGATCCCAGGTGGGTGGGATTCGCTGAAGCCACTTTCGGTAGATATGAGTTTTATGCTACAATGCTGTAACATAAAACTCATAACTAAACTGTCACAAAAAATAAAAAAAGACCCGCAAAATAAAAAAAAACCCTAGCCTAAACTAAACTACCAATAGCCCTTAAAAGGGCCTTTTTCTGGGCATTGCCCATAATAAATCAGCTCTTTTACCTGTAAAAAAAATACAAACACCCCCCCAACAGTAAAACCCACCACCCATACAACCAACCCCCCAAATAAAATCCTAACTAAAAAAAAAAACCTAAGCTCCCCATTGCCCTGAAAAGGGCATTTGGATGGGCATTGCCCTTAAAAGGGCATTTATATATTTTTTCAAGATCTAAGGTGGGTCTTTTTTATTTTGATAAGTCTATTAGATTAGGTGTAATTAGATTAATTATCTGATAATTTCTTTTTTTATTTGTGTAATTTAGTGTTTGTTTTTTTGTAAGTTAGGTAATTGTATTTAATTTAGGTAATTTATTTAATTGTAGGTTAAGGTTAGGTGTTAGTGTAAAACAGGTTAGGTTTTATTTTACAGGTACATTTGTATTTATTTTAGCTAGGTAGTTAGTAAATAGTTAATAACTATTTAGTAACTATTCTACCTAGTTAAAATAAATACAAACTTGCCTGTAAAATAAAAATAAACCCTAAGCTAGCTACAATGTAACTATTAGTTATATTGTAGCTAGTTTAGGGTTTATTTTACAGGTAAGTATTTTGTTTTAAATAGGAATTATTTAGGTAATGATAGTAGGTTTTATTTAGATGTATTTTAATTATATTTAAGTTAGGGGGTGTTAGGGTTAGGGTTAGACTTAGGTTTAGGGGTTAATAAATTTAGTTTAGTGGCGGCAACATTGGAGGCAGCAGATTAGGGGTTAATAAATGTAATGTAGGTGTCGGCGATGTTGGGGATGGCAGATTAGGGGTTAATAAGTATAATTTAGGTGTCAGCGATGTAGGGGGGCAGATTAGGGGTTAATAAATATAATGTAGGTGTCAGCGATGTCGGGGGTGGCAGATTGGGGTTAATAAATATAATGTAGGTGTTAGCGATGTTGGGGGCAGCAGATTAGGGGTTAATAAGTGTAAGTTTAGGGGTGTTTAGACTCGGGTTCATGTTAGGGTGTTAGGTGTAAACATAAATTTTGTTTTCCCATAGGAATCAATGGGGCTGTGTTACGTAGCTTTACGCTACTTTCTTGCAGATGTTTGACTTTTTTTCAGCCTCACTTCCCTACAGCGCTGGTATTACAGGTTTACAAAAACCCAGCGTTAGCAGGCAAAACGGGAGCGTAGAGCAAAATTGAGCTCCATACCGCTCTCCCCATTGATGTCTATGGGGAAATAGTGCACAAGCACGTAAAACCAGCTCACCAGCAGCGCTGGTATTGGAGTGCGGTATGGAGCTCAATTTTGCTCTACGCTCACGTTTTGCCTGCTAACGCCGGGTTTTTGTAAACCTGTAATACCAGCACTGTAGGGAAGTGAGCGGTGACAATAACTTGCAAGTTAGCACTGCACCACTCATAACGCAAAACTCGTAATCTAGCTGTAAATTAGCTACAAAATAACTAATAGTTATAATATTGTAGCTATCTTAGGTTTTATTTTTATTTCACAAGTAAGTTTGTATTTATTTTAACTAGGTAGACTAGTTAGTAAATAGTTATTAACTATTTACTAGCTACCTAGTTAAAATAAATACTAATTTACCTGTAAAATAAAACCTAACCTGCCTCACACTAAAACCTAACTTTACAATAAAATGAAATAAATGAAATTAATCAAATTTCAATTATCTAAATTACCAAAAAAAATAAACACTAAATTACACAAAATAAAAAACAAAATTATCAAAAGTAAAAACGAATTACTCCTAATCTAATAGCCCTATCAAAATAAAAAGCCCACCCAAAATTAAAAAACCTAGCCTACACTAAACTGCAAATGGCCCTTAAAAGGGCCTTTTTCTGGGCATTGCCCCAAAGAAATCAGCTCTTTTACCTGCTGTAAATAAAATACAAACACCCCCCCAACAGTAAAACCCACCACCCATACAACCAACCCCCCAAATAAAATCCTAACTAAAAAAACCTAAGCTCTCCATTGCCCTGAAAAGGGCATTTGGATGGGCATTGCCCTTAAAAGGGCATTTAGATCTTTTTCAAGAGCTAAGGTGGGGCTTTTTTATTTTGATAGGTCTATTAGATTAGGTGTAATTAGATTAATTATCTGATAATTTCTTTTTTATTTTGTGTAATTAAGTGTTTTTTTTTTTGTAAGTTAGGTAATTGTATTTAATTTAGGTAATTGATTTAATTGTAGGTTAAGGTTAGGTGTTAGTGTAAGACAGGTTAGGTTTTATTTTACAGGTAAATTTGTATTTATTTTAGCTAGGTAGTTAGTAAATAGTTAATAACTATTTAGTAACTATTCTACCTAGTTAAAATAAATACAAACTTGCCTGTTAAATAAAAAAAAAACCCTAAGCTAGCTACAATGTAACTATTAGTTATATTGTAGCTAGCTTAGGGTTTATTTTACAGGTAAGTATTTTGTTTTAAATAGGAATTATTTAGGTAATGATAGTAGGTTTTATTTAGATGTATTTTAATTATATTTAAGTTAGGGGGTGTTAGGGTTAGGGTTAGACTTAGGTTTAGGGGTTAATAAATTTAGTATAGTGGCGGCAATGTTGGAGGCGGCAGATCAGGGGTTAATAAATATAATGTAGGTGTCAGCGATGTTGGGGACGGCAAATTAGGGGTTAATAAGTATAATTTAGGTGTCAGCGATGTAGGGGAGCAGATTAGGGGTTAATAAATATAATGTAGGTGTCGGCGATGTCGGGGGTGGCAGATTAGGGGTTAATAAATATAATGTAGGTGTTGGCGATGTTGGGGGCGGCAGATTAGGGGTTAATAAGTATAAGTTTAGGGGTGTTTAGACTCGGGGTTCATGTTAGAGTGTTAGGCGTAAACATAAATTTTGTTTCCCCATAGGAATCAATGGGGCTGTGTTACGTAGCTTTACGCTGCTTTTTTGCAGATGTTAGACTTTTTTTCAGCCGGCTCTCCCCATTGATGTCTATGAGGAAATAGTGCACAAGCACGTAAAACCAGCTCACCAGCAGCGCTGGTATGGAGCTCAATTTTGCTCTACACTCACGTTGTGCCTGCTAACGCCGGGTTTTTGTAAACCTGTAATACCAGCGCTGTAGGGAAGTGAGCGGTGACAATAACTTGCAAGTTAGCACCGCACCACTCATAACGCAAAACTTGTAATCTAGCTGTAAGTTAGCTACAAAATAACTAATAGTTATAATATTGTAGCTATCTTAGGTTTTATTTTTATTTCACAAGTAAGTTTATATTTATTTGAACTAGGTAGACTAGTTAGTAAATAGTTATTAACTATTTACTAGCTACCTAGTTAAAATAAATACTAATTTACCTGTAAAATAAAACCTAACCTGCCTCACACTAAAACCTAACTTTACAATAAAATGAAATAAATGAAATTAATCAAATTTCAATTATCTAAATTACCAAAAAAATAAACACTAAATTACACAAAATAAAAAACAAAATTATCAAAAGTAAAAACGAATTACTCCTAATCTAATAGCCCTATCAAAATAAAAAAGCCCACCCAAAATTAAAAGAAAAACCTAGCCTACACTAAACTGCAAATGGCCCTTTAAAGGCCTTTTGTGGGGCATTGCCCCAAAGAAATCAGCTCTTTTACCTGTAAAAAAATACAAACAAACCCCCAACAGTAAAACCCACCACCCACCCAACCAAACCCCCCAAATAAAAACGTATCTAAAAAATAAACCTAAGCTAACCATTGCCCTGAAAAGGGCATTTGGGTGGACATTGCCCTTAAAAGGGGATTTACCTCTTTTACATTGCCCAAACCCTAAGCTAAAAATAACACCCACCCAATAAACCCTTAAAAAACCTAACATTAACCCCGACGATCCACAATAGAATTGAGCTTTCATCCTATTGGCTGATCCAATCAGCCAATAGGATTGAGCTCTCATTCTATTGGCTGATTGCAACAGCCAATAGGATTTTTTCCCCTTTAATTCCTATCAGCCAATCAGAATGTGAGGGATGCCATCTTGGATGACATACCTTAAAGGGAAACATCATTCTATGTTGGCCATCGGAAGAAGAGGTTGCTCCGCTACGGATGTCTTGAAGATGGACCCGCTCCACGCCGGATGGATGAAGATAGAAGAGGCCGTCTGGATGAAGACTTCTGCCCGCTTGGATGAAGACTTCTGCCGGCTTCGATGAGGACTTTGGCATGCTTGGATGAAGACTTCTGCCACCTGGATGAGGATGGATGTCCGGTCTTCGAAAACTGTAAGTGGATCGCCGGGGGTTGTTAGTGTTAGGTTTTTTTTAAGGGTTTATTGGGTAAGTTTTATTTTTAGCTTAGGGTTTGGGCAGTAAAAGAGCTAAATGCCCTATTAAGGGCAATGCCCATCCAAATGCTCTTTTCAGGGCAATGGTTAGCTTAGGTTTATTTTGATAGGTTTTTATTTGGGGGGTTTGGTTGTGTGGGTGGTGAGTTTTACTGTTGGGGGTTGTTTGTATTTTTTTTACAGGTAAAAGAGCTGATTTCTTTGGGGCAATGCCCCGCAAAAGGCCCTTTTAAGGACCATTGGCAGTTTAGTGTAGGCTAGGGTTTTTTTTATTTTGGGGGGCTTTTTTATTTTGATAGGGCTATTAGATTAGGAGTAATTGTTTTTTTTTTATTTTGGATAATTTGATTTTTTATTTTGAGTAATTTAGTGTTTATTTGTTTGTAATTTAGATAATTGTATTTGATTAATTTAATTTATTTTATTTTATTGTAATGATAGCTTTTAGTGTAAGGCAGGTTAGGTTTATTTTACAGGTAAGTATTTTGTTTTAAATAGGAATTATTTAGGTAATGATAGTAGGTTTTATTTAGATGTATTTTAATTATATTTAAGTTAGGGGGTGTTAGGGTTAGGGTTAGACTTAGGTTTAGGGGTTAATAAATTTAGTATAGTGGCGGCAATGTTGGAGGCGGCAGATTAGGGGTTAATAAATATAATGTAGGTGTCAGCGATGTTGGGGACGGCAAATTAGGGGTTAATAAGTATAATTTAGGTGTCAGCGATGTAGGGGGGCAGATTAGGGGTTAATAAATATAATGTAGGTGTCGGCGATGTCGGGGGTGGCAGATTAGGGGTTAATAAATATAATGTAGGTGTTGGCGATGTTGGGGGCGGCAGATTAGGGGTTAATAAGTATAAGTTTAGGGGTGTTTAGACTCGGGGTTCATGTTAGCGTGTTAGGCGTAAACATAAATTTTGTTTCCCCATAGGAATCAATGGGGCTGTGTTACGTAGCTTTACGCTGCTTTTTTGCAGATGTTAGACTTTTTTTCAGCCGGCTCTCCCCATTGATGTCTATGAGGAAATAGTGCACAAGCACGTAAAACCAGCTCACCAGCAGCGCTGGTATGGAGCTCAATTTTGCTCTACACTCACGTTGTGCCTGCTAACGCCGGGTTTTTGTAAACCTGTAATACCAGCGCTGTAGGGAAGTGAGCGGTGACAATAACTTGCAAGTTAGCACCGCACCACTCATAACGCAAAACTTGTAATCTAGCTGTAAGTTAGCTACAAAATAACTAATAGTTATAATATTGTAGCTATCTTAGGTTTTATTTTTATTTCACAAGTAATTTTATATTTATTTGAACTAGGTAGACTAGTTAGTAAATAGTTATTAACTATTTACTAGCTACCTAGTTAAAATAAATACTAATTTACCTGTAAAATAAAACCTAACCTGCCTCACACTAAAACCTAACTTTAATCAAATTTCAATTATCTAAATTACCAAAAAATAAACACTAAATTACACAAAATAAAAAACAAAATTATCAAAAGTAAAAACGAATTACTCCTAATCTAATAGCCCTATCAAAATAAAAAAGCCCACCCAAAATTAAAAGAAAAACCTAGCCTACACTAAACTGCAAATGGCCCTTTAAAGGCCTTTTGTGGGGCATTGCCCCAAAGAAATCAGCTCTTTTACCTGTAAAAAAATACAAACAAACCCCCAACAGTAAAACCCACCACCCACCCAACCAAACCCCCCAAATAAAAACCTATCTAAAAAAATAAACCTAAGCTAACCATTGCCCTGAAAAGGGCATTTGGGTGGACATTGCCCTTAAAAGGGCATTTACCTCTTTTACATTGCCCAAACCCTAAGCTAAAAATAACACCCACCCAATAAACCCTTAAAAAACCTAACATTAACCCCGACGATCCACAATAGAATTGAGCTTTCATCCTATTGGCTGATCCAATCAGCCAATAGGATTGAGCTCTCATTCTATTGGCTGATTGCAACAGCCAATAGGATTTTTTCCCCTTTAATTCCTATCAGCCAATCAGAATGTGAGGGACGCCATCTTGGATGACATACCTTAAAGGGAAACATCATTCTATGTTGGCCATCGGAAGAAGAGGTTGCTCCGCTACGGATGTCTTGAAGATGGACCCGCTCCACGCCGGATGGATGAAGATAGAAGAGGCCGTCTGGATGAAGACTTCTGCCCGCTTGGATGAAGACTTCTGCCGGCTTCGATGAGGACTTTGGCATGCTTGGATGAAGACTTCTGCCACCTGGATGAGGATGGATGTCCGGTCTTCGAAAACTGTAAGTGGATCGCCGGGGGTTGTTAGTGTTAGGTTTTTTTTAAGGGTTTATTGGGTAAGTTTTATTTTTAGCTTAGGGTTTGGGCAGTAAAAGAGCTAAATGCCCTATTAAGGGCAATGCCCATCCAAATGCTCTTTTCAGGGCAATGGTTAGCTTAGGTTTATTTTGATAGGTTTTTATTTGGGGGGTTTGGTTGTGTGGGTGGTGAGTTTTACTGTTGGGGGTTGTTTGTATTTTTTTTACAGGTAAAAGAGCTGATTTCTTTGGGGCAATGCCCCGCAAAAGGCCCTTTTAAGGACCATTGGCAGTTTAGTGTAGGCTAGGGTTTTTTTTATTTTGGGGGGCTTTTTTATTTTGATAGGGCTATTAGATTAGGAGTAATTGTTTTTTTTTTATTTTGGATAATTTGATTTTTTATTTTGAGTAATTTAGTGTTTATTTGTTTGTAATTTAGATAATTGTATTTGATTAATTTAATTTATTTTATTTTATTGTAATGATAGCTTTTAGTGTAAGGCAGGTTAGGTTTTATTTTACAGGTAACTGTATTTATTTTAGCTAGGTAGCTATTAAATAGTTAATAACTATTTACTAACTAGTCTACCTAGTTAAAATAAATACAAACTTGCCTGTTAAATAAAAAAAAACCCTAAGCTAGCTACAATGTAACTATTAGTTATATTGTAGCTAGCTTAGGGTTTATTTAACAAGTAAGTATTTTGTTTTAAATAGGAATTATTTAGGTAATGATAGTAGGTTTTATTTAGATGTATTTTAATTAAATTTAAGTTAGGGGGTGTTAGGGTTAGGGTTAGACTTAGGTTTAGGGGTTAATACATTTAGTATAGTGGCGGCAATGTTGGAGGCGGCAGATTAGGGGTTAATAAATATAATGTAGGTGTCGGCGATGTTGGGGACGGCAGATTAGGGGTTAATAAGTATAATTTAGGTGTCAGTGATGTAGGGGGGCAGATTAGGGGTTAATAAATATAATGTACCTGTGAAATAAAAATAAAACCTAAGCTAGCTATAATATAGCTATTAGTTATTTTGTAGCTAGCTTAGGTTTCATTTTACAGGTAAGTATGTATTTAGTTTGAAATAGGTATTATTAAGTTAATAATTTAAATTTTTATTTAGATTGATTTTAATTATATTTAAGTTAGGGGATGTTAGGGTTATGTTAGGGTTAGGGTTATGCTTAGGTTTAGGGTTACGTTAGGGTTAGGGTTCTGTTTAGGGGTTAATATATTTATTTAGTGGTAGTGATGTTGGAGGCCAGAGGTTTAGGGGTTAATAACTTTAGTATATTAGTGACGATATTGGGGGTGGCAGATTAGGGGTTAATAACTGTAATGTAGGTGGTGGCGATGTTAAGGGCAGCAGATTAGGGGTTAATAAATTTATTTAGGTGGCGGCGATATCAGGAGCAGCAAATTAGGGGTTAATAGTTTTATGTAGGTGGCGGTGATGTTAGGGGCAGCAGATTAGGGGTGTTTAGACGTGGTTTTTATGTTAGGGTGTTAGGTTTAAACATAACTTTTTCTTTCCCCATAGACATCAATGGGGCTGCGTCACGGAGCTTTTGTTTCCTTGATCGCAAGTTTTTGTGGCGGTTGTTAATGTCCCTATAGCGCTCAAAATTTGTAATCTGGCAGTAATTTAATTACTAAGCCCCCTAACCTAACACCCCTAAATTAACCCCAATTACATACATTTAAATACTAACTTACAATTAAAATAAAAAACATAAGATTACTTTAAAAATAAATAAATCTAAAATTACAAAAAATAAAAAGTCTAACATTACATAATAAAATAAACCAAATTATCAAAAATTAAAAAATTAAACCTTATACCTAAATAAAAAGCCCCCCAAGAATAGAAACACCCCCAATATAAACTAAACTACCAATAGCCCTTAAAAGGGCCTTTTGTAGGGCATTGCCCTAAGCTAAACAGCTCTTTTGCATTTAAAAAAAAAGTCCCCCCAATAGTAAAACCTAAAACCCACCCACCAAATGCCCCAAAATAAAAAAAACTAGCACAAAAAACCTAAACTACCCATTGCCCCTAAAGGGGCATTTGTATGGGTATTTCCCTTAAAAGGGCATTCAGCTCTTTTACTGCCCTTACAAGGGCATTCAGCTCTTTTACAGCCCAAAAGAACCCTAATCTAAAAATAAAAGCCTCCCCCAAAAAAATTAAAAAAAGCCTAAGTCTTATCCCCAAATAGGTGCTCACTGTTCCTGAAGTTCGGTGGAGAAGGTCCTCTTCCAGGCAGTGAAGTCTTCTTGGAGGCGGCGACATCTTCTTAACAGCCAATAGGATTTCAGTAGCACTCATCTTATTGGCTGATTTGAAAATATCAGCCAATAGGAATTCAAGGTAGCCAATTTTTAAATGGGTACCTTGAATTCAATCCTCAGTGTGTGGCGGTGATCGTACGAAGAGGATCTCCACGCTGGATGGCTCTGCGGTTGCCGGTCTTGTTCTGCGGTCACCTCTGCTCTGTTTCGCCTTGGTCCTGGATGAAGCTAGAAGAGGTCCCCGCGCTGGAAGAAGATGTCGCCGCCTCCAAGAAGACCTCGCCGCCTGGAAGAGGACCTTCTCTGTCGGACTTCAGGAACAGTGGTTAGGCTTTTTTTATCTTTTTGTGTGGCTTTTATTTTTAGATTAGGGTTCTTTTGGGAATGCCCTTTTAAGGGCAATGCCCATACACATGCCCCTTTAGGGTAGGGGGGTAGTTTAGGTTTTTTTAGTATTAGGTTTTTTTATTTTGCGGGATTTATTGGGTGGGGTTTTTACTGTTAGGGGGGACTTAGTATTATTTAAATGTAAAAGAGCTGTTTAATTTATGGCAATGCCCTACAGAAGGTCCTTTTAAGAGCTATTGGTAGTATAGATTAGATTCGTTTTTTTGTTTTGTTTTCATAGGGATTAGGTTTAATTTTTTTATTTTTGATAATTTGTCTTATTTTTTTCTGTAATGTCAGACTTTTATTTGTTGTAGTTGATTAATTTAATCTTAGTATTTTTATTTTAAAAGTAATTGTATGTTTTGTATTTTAATTGTAAGTTAGTATTTAAATTGATGTAATTGGGGTTAATTTAGGGGGTGTTAGGTTAGGAGGGTTAGTAATTAAATTAGTTATTTGCATTGTGGGGGGTTGGCGGATTAGGAGTTTTTAGCTTAATTAGGTTAATTGCGATGTGGGGGGTTGGCGGTTTAAGGGTTAATAGTGTAATTAGGTTTAATGCATTGTGGGGGAATGGTGGATTATGGGTTAATAGATTTATTAGGTAGTTTGCGATGTTGGAGTTGGCGGATTTAGGGGTTAATATTTTTATTAGGTAGATTGTGATGTAAGTGAATGGCAGATTAGGGGTTAATAGTTTAATTAGGTATATTTTGGGAGACGTGTCAGACTTTTATGGGTTATTTAACTTTTTTTAGTCACATTTCTGGACATTGCTAGTTTATTCGACTTACGGCAGTAAGGGGAAACTAGGGGCGATGCGGATTTCAGCAGTTACGCTGAAGCTTGCGCCGCATATGTAATCTCGCCCTATGTGTCAACAGTAAGTTTTTGATCATAAAATTATAAAGTGCTAATTAGTACTTTACATAATAACCTGGACAGACACAGGTAATTCATCTTATCAGTTACTTTACTTTAATGGGCCATTTTTTGTAGACTATGACAATTCATAAAACATGCACATATAAGTTAAAACGTTCTCAAAGGCACTTAAAGGGACAGTCTAGGCCAAAATAAACGTTCATGATTCAGATAGAGCATGTAATTTTAAACAATTTTCCAATTTACTTTTATCACCAATTTTGCTTTGTTCTCTTGGTATTCTTAGTTGAAAGCTTAACCTAGGAGGTTCATATGCTAATTTCTTAGACCTTTGAAGCCCACCTCTTTCAGATTGCATTTTAACAGTTTTTCACCACTAGAGGGTGTTAGTTCACGTATTTCATATAGATAACACTGTGCTCATGCACGAGAAGCTATCTGGGAGCAGGCACTGATTGGCTAGACTGCAAGTCTGTCAAAAGAACTGAAAAAAGGGGCAGTTTGCAGATGCTTAGATACAAGATAATCACAGAGGTTAAAAGTATATTATTATAACTGTGTTGGTTATGCAAAACTGGGAAATGGGTAATAAAGGCATTATCTATCTTTTAAAGCAATAAAAAATTCTGGTGTAGACTGTCCCTTTAAGCCCGTAATCAAGGAAACACAAGTCGTGTATCTTAAATTTTTTTGAGCAACAATACTTCTGTATCATTTGAAAATTTGCAGAATTTGTCCAGATAGAAAATAAAAATCCTATAATTGATTTAGAACAAGTTAAAATGCCTAAAACAAATATTATGATTAGTCTGGGGAAGTTTCAAAATGTTAAACATTAAAATTATGCTTGAAAAATTATTTATTTGGAGCCTTATATTGTTGCGAAAAATAAAATAAAATAATATATATACAGTATATACTGTATATATAAAAAGAGTAGTAGATAGCGCACCCCCACTCGCCAAAAGCCGTAGTACCAGGGTGCAAAAAATAATGCATAAACAGATCCAATGATTGCACTCTCTGGGTTTAGGAGACAGCAAACTTTAATGTGTCACATTTCATTGCATTCACCCCTTCCTCAGACAACCATAAAGTGATAAAAACAGTGCTTAAATTATACAACAGGCTCCTCCTATTTCCTCCACAACCAATCACAAGGTATCTCAATAGATACTATCTTCATAACATACTGTACATGTCAAAATATTAAGCAAAACTTAGTGCAAGCATAAGGATATGTAATACATATCAAAGAGTGTATACAATAATTTCATAATATATCCCCCGTGCATATTGTGTGTATAATGTGGCTAAACATACATAAGCAAAGGAGATCCACAGTAAAAAATCACATTAACAAATCAAGCCACAGTTAATAATGCCCTGTAGTGCTATATACAGATCATTCTATAAACTTTATATTCACATTACGTTACCAGCAAGAGTATATATGTGCCATAGCCGCCATTGCCAGCCACATCACACTGCAAGACATCAGGATCAACCAATCAAACGGCCGTATTTACGATCCCGTATCCGGTCACAGTCCCCATCTTTCTTTCAAATGTGTTCTGAGACAAATATCCACTATGCATACAAGCCCAACCTAATCACAGCATACATTAATGTATAACAACTGCTTCTCAAACCGATAAATGTAGCCTCATAGAATATTCGTTCAGACTGATAAATGGTGGGCGTGTCAAACCATGTCATCCCATGTGTCATAAGTCTAAACCAATCAGCCAACATTATATGCGATTGCTTATGTTGACACAATCCCCATACTTCAGTATAGTTATCTGTAGTATACACCTGTGTAGCAATTAACACATTATCTACCCGGAAGAAAATAGTCATAGATATTCCCAATTTTAAGAAGAATATTCCCTTCCCAAGCAAATGTTCCATAAATTGATACAAATAAAGAGACTTAAAAAACTAGCAGAATATACCAATACAGATAGACTATGCGCATGAGGTAAAGAGGGACATAGATATAACTGTTCTTAACAGAGGGACAAATAACTAGATAAGGGGCTCCTTAACTAATCTGGATATTCGTCAACTAGACCATCTCTGAATCAAATATATTCAGTATTAAATATTAAGTAAAGGCAAGTCAGGGGCATAGGGCCACTACCTACTCACTGCAGTGGTTCTCTCAGTTATCCAATTTTTTCATGTCTTCATGGAATATGGTTATAAACTTTCCATGTAAATATATTTCCCATTTACAGGAAACTGTGCCAGTCCACACTAGTATTAAGTCCTCCTGGACGGACAGTCCCCAGGGTGTATATTTTTTTTTTTTATTATTTTTTTTTAAAAAGCTTTATTGAAAGATAGTATAATACAATACACAATGAAAATGTCGCCATGTCACAGTGTCCAATATCACAGAATGAGATATACAAGTATTGCAGGAGTCTGTTAAGTAAGACATTCAACATAACATCAATGTGTGATCATGATAAGAATAGGTTAAGTGAAGAAATCAATCAACATTATTAATTTGGATTATGAAGTGCATCAGAAACTATAATGCTCGTCTTAGTGAGAAGATACGAAGAAAGAAGAGGAAGAGGAGAAGGTAGAGGGAAGAATAAGAAAGAGAGATATCTGTGGTTGGGGAAAGGAGGGGGTTTCATCATGGGACGAGTAGGGAGGGGTAGAGGGGAAAGAAAAAACAAAAACAAAAAAAAAAAACAACTCAGGTGGGGGGTAGCTGTCTATGGAAGAACTCAGTGGGGGGGGGGGTTTAAAAGACTAATCTATGTATTGGTGCGGAGGAGAGTAGGATATCCTGGACTTATCTAGTCGATGGTCTCCAGAGTTCTTTCATGTATTCATGAATTTCAACCCTGTCCTCCCTCAGGTATCTAAATCTTTCCAATGACAAATGTCTATCCACTTGTGCTTCCCAGTCAGCGGTCTGAGGGATTCTGTTTGATTTCCAGTTTTTAGGGATGAGAGCTTTCACACTATTTAGCATGATATATAGTAAGTGTTTTTTAGGTTTCTCTGTAAGTTTGGGCAGTCTATGGAACAACAGTAGGCCAGGGTCTCTGTGCAATGTAATATTTAGTTTAGAGTCTATTATGTCCAATACTGCCGTCCAAAATGTAGCTATCAGTCCGCATGTCCACCAAATGTGGAGGATAGAACCAACCTCCCGCAGCCTCTCCAGCATTTACCATCCGATTTCTTATATATTTTTTTGATCCTGACTGGTGTAAGGTACCAGCGGGATAAGAATTTATAGTTGGATTCTAATGTTCTGGCTGAGACTGAGGCCTTGGTGTGATTGTGGAATATTTTTTGCCAGTCTGTGTCTGTAAGGGCGTGGTCCAGTGTTATGTTCCTGTCCCTTTAAATCAGGATGTTCAGGTATTCACATTCCTATATAAGGCCCCTCCTCCAGTCTACCTATGCTTGGTAATTTGTATTCACTTAGCTATAAGCTGAGCAACAACGAAGACACCTTGCTGATATTCCTAACCAAGGAATTTACTATTAGTAACTACAATTGCTGTGTGCTTTTCAACTTTGGATCGTCATATTTCAGGTTTCCTTGTTTTGACCGGAATCCTCAAAGTATCTTTTACTTGTTAAATCTGTTTCTCCCGGCTTATACATTGAAGCCGTGTTTCGGCGTCTGACGTCACCGTAAGTCTCTGGAGCTCTCTCTCACTCTGGCTGCAAACAACCAACTCCTGTGCTTAATAGCAACTCACCTTGAAGCTGCGGTAACCGTTACTATTTCTTACTCTCTGAAGGTGGTAACGTATTATACCTTAATTCACTTACTACTTTAAAGGACTTTCCTGCATGTTTTACAGTGTGACGCTTATGCAAATACAGCTACCTTTAACAATCTGATTGCTTGTAATATCTATCGATTCAGCTTGACGAACTGTGCTTAATATTCTATGTGCCTTATCAAATATCATACTGTTGGTTGTGAAGGACTGCCTGCTGTTTACATGATTACTAACAACGTTATAGACTAACTAAGGACTACCTGTAAACTAAAAACAATATAACCTGTTATAGAGCTCTCCTGCTTAATTTATATAGAAACACCTCCTGGTTGCAACCTGTGTTATTTGAGGCTGACATTCACCTACTAACACTTAATCTATATTTATCTTTCTTTACCTACTATCTCTATAATTATCTGCATATTGCAAACTGCTATTGCAATCGGGATAATATACCTTTAAATCTCATTTCCTCCTCTCTCTATAATTATCTGCATATTACAAACTGCTATTGCAATCGGGATAATATACCTTTAAATCTCATTTCTTTCACTCTGCATCCATGCAGCAGTGACCCTCAGATCTATGAGCAAAAACTAGGTTCTTGATTACATCAAATGAACCTAAAGGTTTGGTGTGAGACTGAGTGGTCCTGCAGTTAAGGATATCAAATACTTGCACCTAACATAACATATTACCAAGCCTAACATATATCCTACAGCATGGATATCAATGAACTTACAAACCGTGTTGGTTCCCTTGCACAAAGCATGGACCATATGCTACAAGGCCTCAGAGAAATTAAAATTGAAAATGATCACATTAGGAAGTTTATTAATGTGCATTTATCTGATAAACCTGTTCCTATTGATTTAACACCTGAACCAATTGTATCTCCACCTGAAAAATTCTTTGGTGACAGGACTCAGTTTAGAGAATTTAAAAACTCCTGTACTTTGTACTTTTCTTTAAAACCCCGAACCTATGCATCTGATCGAGTCAAAGTTCTAACGGTCATCTCATATCTCAGAGGAGAGGCTAAATCATGGGCTAACGCCTTCTATGAGAACAATGACCCCATATTGGACTCCTTAGATGCCTTCTTCTCTGCCATGTCCCTATTATATGAAGACCATCATAAGCAGAATACTGCTGAGACTGCTCTTAGGAACCTACGACAAGGTAAAAGAGCAGTAGAAGAATATATCACGGACTTTAAAAGATGGGCACCAGACACCCAATGGAATGAACCTGCTCTGAGAAATCAGTTCAGAACAGGTCTTTCTGAAACATTAAAAGATGAATTAGCCCGTGGTGCAGTTCCTGTGGATTTAGAGAATCTTATGACCTTATGTATCACTGTTGATAGAAGGATAAGAGAACGTAGATCTGAAAGGGCACTATCTGATCCTGTTGTCAAGAAAATCCCGGCTTACCATCCTGTGGTCACTGCACCATCTAAATCAAATGATGAACCTATGGAAGTTGCTGTAATGAGGGGTCCTCTAAAACCAGAGGAAAAAGCCAGAAGGAAGCTACATAACTTGTGTTTATATTGCGCAGCAAAGGACCATGCTGTTAGAGACTGTCCTGTGCTTATCAGACAGAAGAGGGGTAAGAATCTTCAACACCAAAATTGCCTTAATAAATTGTCTGCGCTTACCACTCATTTACCAATTTCTGTTCTTTTGCAGTGGCGTCTACAGAAGACAAAAACCCAGGCCGTTATTGACTCTGGTGCATCTGTGAATTTCATTGACCAAGCATTTGTAACAAAACATAAAATACCCACAATAAAAAAAGATAGTGCACAAGCCATAAGATTGGTTGATGGTTTTCTTATGAATACGGGGCCTATCACCCATCATACTACACCCTTACAAGTTATCACACAGAAGGGCCATACTGAGACATGTACATTTGACATTTTGCCCTCTAGTTTATACCCGTTAATTTTTGGTATCAATTGGTTGATAAAGCATGATCCTGATATTTCTTGGAAGCAAGGTGTTGTGAATTTTAATTCCACTTACTGTAAGGAAGTCTGTTTCCCCAAAGCTTCTGTGTGTTGTATGACTGATCATGTTTTACCTGAATGTTATAAAGAATATTCTGATGTGTTTGACAAAGTAGAAGCTCAGAACTTACCCCCCCATAGGTCATATGACTGTCCTATAGACTTACTACCGGGCAGTTCCATTCCCTTTGGTCATATATACCCTATGTCAGAACCTGAATTGGTTCATTTGAAACAGTACTTAGAGGATAACCTTAAGAAAGGTTTTATAAGACCTTCCACCTCTCCAGCGGGTGCTGCAATGTTTTTTGTTAAAAATAAGGACGGATCACTTCGTCCTATTATCGACTACAGACAACTTAACAAATGTACCAAGAAAAACAGGTACCCACTCCCACTTATCCCTGAACTTATAGAACGGTTGCAAGGAGCTAAAATTTACACAAAATTAGATCTTAGAGGAGCTTATAACTTGATAAGAATGAGGAAAGGCGATGAGTGGCTAACAGCTTTCCGCACACGCTATGGACTGTATGAATATACAGTAATGCCTTTTGGGCTGTGCAACGCTCCTGCAACGTTCCAGTGTTTTATAAATGACGTATTTCATGACTTACTTGATGTCTGTATGGTCATTTATTTAGATGACATTTTAATCTATTCTGACAATATAACAAACCATCACACCCATGTCAAGCTTGTTTTGTCCAGACTTCGTACACACCATCTCTATGCCAAGTTAGAGAAATGCATTTTTAATACCACTACTATCTCCTTCTTAGGATACCAGGTTTCCCCTTCTGGTATCGCCATGGAAGCAAACAAAGTGGAAGCTATTACTAACTGGAGCACCCCCCGTACAAAAAAAGATGTTCAGAGATTTCTTGGGTTTGCAAACTTCTATAGGAAGTTTATCAAGGGCTTTTCTGAGATTGCTAGACCCTTGACTAAATTAACTCAGAAAAAACCTGGTTTCTCTTGGAATATACATGCTGAGAACGCATTTAAAATATTAAAGGAGAGGTTTGTAACAGCACCGATACTCAAATTCCCAGATCCCAGTTTACAGTACACGCTTGAGGTTGATGCTTCTGAGTACGCTCTTGGAGCTGTACTCTCACAAAGAGTTTCACCCAAGGAAGCACTACATCCAATATCATATTACTCTAGGGTAATGAGCTCAGCCGAGCTAAATTATGCTATTGGTGAAAAAGAGCTTCTCGCTATAAAATCAGCACTAGAGTTTTGGAGACACCTCCTTGAGGGTACTAAACATACTATTCTTATATTTACGGATCATAGAAACCTTGAATATTTAAAAACCAGCAAAACGTTAACATCTAGACAAGTTAGATGGAGCCTCTTCTTTTCAAGATTTGATTTTACCATCACTTACCGCCCAGGTTCCAAAAATACAAAAGCAGATGCGCTTTCAAGGAAGGATCCAAAACCTCAACATTATATACCTCCAGATTCTATCATTCCACAAAATAAGTTCATTGGATTGACTTCAATCACTGAAACCTCTATAAAAGAGTATCAGAGAGCAGATCCAAAACTCCCATTAGCAGATCTACAAAAACACAGTAGTAATCTGTATTACCATGGAAACCAGATATACATTCCAGAACCTCTACGTAATGAATTGATGCATTCTGCACATGATTCTCTCCTTTCAGGACATCCTGGACTTCATAAAACACTACGCATACTTCAAAGAGACTATTGGTGGCCCAATATGAAAAGTTCTGTCTCTTCTTACATTCGATCCTGTTCTGTCTGCGCTACTTGCAAACATACTAGAACTCGTCCTTATGGACTTCTACTTTCATTACCAGTTCCTGAAAGACCCTGGAAGGACATAGCAATGGACTATATAGTGGAGCTACCCCCATCCTCTAACCATAACACAATTCTAGTCATTGTTGATCTGTTTTCTAAAATGGCACACTTTATCCCACATATGGGTTTACCAACCGCATCCGAAACAGCCATACTGTTCTTGAATCATGTTGTAAAGTTACATGGACTACCCGACTCCATCACGTCTGATAGAGGATCTCAATTCACCTCTAAGTTCTGGACTCAGTTATGTTCTATTCTCAAGATTACTAGGAGATTAAGTACTGCTTATCATCCCCAGACTAATGGTCAGTGTGAAAGGACTAACCAGTCTCTTGAACAATATCTGAGATGCTATTGTACCAACCAACAGGATAACTGGTTCGCTCTGCTGCCTACTGCAGAATTTGCACATAATAACATGACCAACGCATCCACAAAAACTTCGCCATTCTATATTAATTATGGTTTCCACCCTTCATATCATCTTTTCCACAGAACCGATTCCTTGCTACCTACGGTTGATCAGACAGTTAATACGATTGCTGAGGGTTTTTCTGTTCTCAAAACAACCTTACAAGAAGCTCAAGCTTCACAGAAACATCATTATGATTTAAGACGCTCAAAACCCCCTCCTTATAAACCTGGGGATAAGGTTTGGCTAAGTACCAAACACCTGAAACTTTGTATTCCAAGTAAAAAGCTTGGAAGTCTCTTCATAGGTCCCTATGACATAGTTAAGGTTGTTAATCCAAATGCTGTGACTCTTCAGCTGCCTCCCTCTCTCAGGATACATCCTACATTCCATGTGTCCCTTCTGAAACCTTTCTCTCCGACAAGGGATCCCCCTCATCCTTCTTTGACTAACCCTCCAGTTGTGGATGATGTTGAGTATGAAGTGGATTCTATTTTGGACTCTCGTTTATACCGCAATCAACTCCAGTACCTGGTACGATGGAAAGGTTTTGGGGCTGATGAGGACTCCTGGGAACCATACTCTAATTTGTCGGCACCCCGTCTTCTTTCAATTTTCCATCGAAGACATCCCGACCGACCCAAGCCTTGATCCGCGGAGCGGCTCTTTTTAGGGGGGCGTCCTGTTATGTTCCTGTCCCTTTAAATCAGGATGTTCAGGTATTCACATTCCTATATAAGGCCCCTCCTCCAGTCTACCTATGCTTGGTAATTTGTATTCACTTAGCTATAAGCTGAGCAACAACGAAGACACCTTGCTGATATTCCTAACCAAGGAATTTACTATTAGTAACTACAATTGCTGTGTGCTTTTCAACTTTGGATCGTCATATTTCAGGTTTCCTTGTTTTGACCGGAATCCTCAAAGTATCTTTTACTTGTTAAATCTGTTTCTCCCGGCTTATACATTGAAGCCGTGTATCGGCGTCTGACGTCACCGTAAGTCTCTGGAGCTCTCTCTCACTCTGGCTGCAAACAACCAACTCCTGTGCTTAATAGCAACTCACCTTGAAGCTGCGGTAACCGTTACTATTTCTTACTCTCTGAAGGTGGTAACGTATTATACCTTAATTCACTTACTACTTTAAAGGACTTTCCTGCATGTTTTACAGTGTGACGCTTATGCAAATACAGCTACCTTTAACAATCTGATTGCTTGTAATATCTATCGATTCAGCTTGACGAACTGTGCTTAATATTCTATGTGCCTTATCAAATATCATACTGTTGGTTGTGAAGGACTGCCTGCTGTTTACATGATTACTAACAACGTTATAGACTAACTAAGGACTACCTGTAAACTAAAAACAATATAACCTGTTATAGAGCTCTCCTGCTTAATTTATATAGAAACACCTCCTGGTTGCAACCTGTGTTATTTGAGGCTGACATTCACCTACTAACACTTAATCTATATTTATCTTTCTTTACCTACTATCTCTATAATTATCTGCATATTGCAAACTGCTATTGCAATCGGGATAATATACCTTTAAATCTCATTTCTTTCACTCTGCATCCATGCAGCAGTGACCCTCAGATCTATGAGCAAAAACTAGGTTCTTGATTACATCTAATGAACCTAAAGGTTTGGTGTGAGACTGAGTGGTCCTGCAGTTAAGGATATCAAATACTTGCACCTAACATAACATCCAGGTCCCTGTTCCATTGCCTAACGAAGGTAGGTGTGTGAGAGTCCTTATGAGATATCAGTAATCTGTACATAATAGATATCAAATGTTTAGGAGTGTGTGTTAGTAAGCATAATGACTCCAATAGGGTCAATTGTCTTAACATACCGTCGGCTCTTTTATGTGTGAGCAGATAGTGTTGTAGCTGTCTATGGAAGAACCATGGTATGCTCAGGCCCGACTCCAACAGATCCCCCAATTCTTTAAGTTTTTTATTTGAAATTAGCCTGTGGAACATTGTCTGATCTAGTTGTGTCTTATTTAGAGCTGTCTGGGGGATATTGGAAAAAGGGATATCTAGATTTTGGACAAAGGGAGTGAGAGGCGAGGGGTTGGAAGAGATGTGTGGGTATTCTACTAGGGATTTGTCCCATACTGAGAAAAATTCCCTCAGAAGTGGATATTGCATGGCCACTTTGGGCCTGTTTTTATTGGAAATCCATCCTAAGGAGCCCACATTTTGTGCTCTCAGAATGTGCCGTCCTAATTGGACCCACACTTTATCTTTAGAATTGGCGCACCATTCCACCTGTTGTTGGAGATTAATAGCCTTTTTGTATACTGAGAGGTTTGGAATGCTCAAGCCCCCCTTTTCCTTAGGTAGGTATAAAGTGTTTTTGGAAATCCTAGGTCTAGTGCCCCCCCAGATATAGTCTTCTAGCTGTCCCTGTAATTTTAATAGATATTGACCAGGAAATGGGATCGGGAGGGTTTGGAGATAATATAAAATCCGGGGAAGAATATTCATCTTTACCACCCCAATTCTGCCCAGCCATGATATTTTCTTGTTTTTCCAAGACGAAAGGTCTCCTATAATTGCTTTGGTTAATTGAATATAATTGACCTCAAATAGGGTCTCTACTTTGGGGGTTAAGTTGATTCCTAGGTATCTGAGTGTTCATGTTTTGATCTTTAAGTTACATATATCCGATAATCGGCATAATTCGGTCTGGGGCAGATTGATATTTAGGATTTCTGATTTGGTATGGTTTAGGTGAAAATTAGAAACTCTACCGTATTCATCAAATTCTCGAAGAATTTCTGGGATAGAGATTAATGGGTCAGCCACCGAAAGGAGGATATCGTCTGCATATAGCGAGACCTTGTGTTCATGGTCTCCTATTTTAATCCCAGATATTTTCTGGTTGTCACGGATTTTTTGCGCCAGTGCTTCTATTGATAGGGCAAACAGTAGGGGGGACAGGGGGCATCCCTGACGTGTCCCGTTTGAGATTTTAAAGGGGTCTGATAGAATATTGTTAATTTTTACCTGAGCAGTTGGTGCCGAATATAAAGAAAATTTTTTATGTACAAAGGCTTGACCAAAGTTCATTTTTGACAGGACAGCTTTAAGGAAATCCCAGCTAACCCTGTCAAAAGCCTTTTCGGCGTCAGTGGAAACAAGAACGGACGGGATGCTATTAAGTTGCGCATAGTTCACTAAGAGGGTAGCCTTTATGGTGTTATCCCTGGCTTCTCTCCCAGGGACAAATCCCACCTGGTCTGGGGAGATTAATTGTGGCAAGAACTTATTCAGTCTTGATGATAAAAGTTTAGCAAATATCTTCAAATCTACATTAAGAAGAGAGATCAGCCTGACATTTTCAGGCCGATCTGTTGGTTTACCCGGTTTCGGGATGGTGGTAACATGCGCGAGGAGCATGGATGACGGGAAGTCCTGATTGTTCCCAATACTATTAAACAGGGAGGCTAAGCGAGGGGACAACACATCTTTAAAAGTTTTATAGTATTTTACACTAAAACCATCTGGGCCTGGGCATTTTCCTGCTGGTAGGCTTTCTATAGTCTTGATCACTTCCTCTACAGAGATGGCAGTGTCTAAGCTATCTCTCTCCTCCACAGATAGAGCCGGGAGAGACAAAGAGTCCAGGTAAGAGTCAGCAGGGGATCTGAAGGGTATCCCATCGCTGTCATGGGGAGGAAGATCGTTTTTTTGTAAGTTGTATAGGTTCTTATAGTATGATCTAAGTACCTTGGCTATGGATGGACTGTCTGAGCAAGGTTGATTGTGATGATTTAATATGGAATGGATGTGGGATTTGGCTTGTCTCCTCTTTAAGCTAGGAGTTTTCCGGGTTTGTCTCCGGACTCATAGTACTTCTGTTGTAGTTTTAATGCAAGAATTTGGTGTTCTCTAGCATGTATATCCTGAATGTCTTTCCTGGCCTGTATAAGTTCTTGTGTAACTAGGGGATCTGAAGGAGTCAGTTTATGTCTAGGCTCTAATTCCCTAATTTGTTTGAGGAGAGCTGTGTATCTAAGTCTAATCTGTTTGGAGTTGTAAGCTTTCTGCTGAATTAGCTCCCCTCTGAGCACGCATTTGTGCGCCTTCCAGACAACGTGGTCCGGTACCTCTCCATTTTCATTATTGTGGAAGTATTCCGTCAATTTTGTCTCAATTTGGGTTTTGATCAGTTGGTTGTTCATCATAAAGTCATCAAATCTCCAGACAAATGGTCTGTCTGGTATTGAAGGCCATTGTATTTTACAGACGACTGGGGCATGGTCTGACCAAGTCATAGGAAGTATCTGGGTGTCTATAACCCCTGCTAAGGTCAGCTGGTCCGTGAAGATGTAATCAATTCTGGAGTATGCTTCGTGTGGGTGGGAGTAAAAGGTATAGTCACGCCTAGTGGGGTAAAGCATACGCCAGGTGTCATGAACCGCCAACTCCTCCAATCTGGCATTACACTGTCGGAGGGTTTTTTTGGTAACTGAGTTTGACATTTTAGAAGTGTCCAATACAGGGTTAAGTGGAACGTTAAAGTCTCCTCCTAATATCAGAGCTCCTTTATGGAGTTCAAGGACTTTGTTAGTGAGAGTGGTCATAAATTTGTTCTGGTGTTGATTCGGAAAGTAGGCATTAACTAGTGTAACCAGTCTATTAAATAGCGTGCCTGTTACAATCAGGTAACGGCCTTCAGGGTCCCTTTCTATGTGTATAAGAGAGAATGGGGAGGAATGCTTTATCAGAATGCCTACTCCATTTTTCTTTGAAGGCCCAGAGGCGAAAAAGGAGGTTGGGAATTTAGGGTTAAACCATTTAGGTTCTTTACTTCTGCAGAAATGAGTTTGCTTTAAAAATATAATTTCTTTCATGTAATTAGCAAGAGTCCATGAGCTAGTGACGTATGGGATATACATTCCTACCAGGAGGGGCAAAGTTTCCCAAACCTCAAAATGCCTATAAATACACCCCTCACCACACCCACAATTCAGTTTTACAAACTTTGCCTCCGATGGAGGTGGTGAAGTAAGTTTGTGCTAGATTCTACGTTGATATGCGCTCCGCAGCAAGTTGGAGCCCGGTTTTCCTCTCAGCGTGCAGTGAATGTCAGAGGGATGTGAGGAGAGTATTGCCTATTTGAATGCAGTGATCTCCTTCTACGGGGTCTATTTCATAGGTTCTCTGTTATCGGTCGAAGAGATTCATCTTTTACCTCCCTTTTCAGATCGACGATATACTCTTATACATACCATTACCTCTGCTGATTCTTGTTTCAGTACTGGTTTGGCTTTCTACAAACATGTAGATGAGTGTCCTGGGGTAAGTAAATCTTATTTTCTGTGACACTCTAAGCTTTGGTTGGGCACTTTATTTATAAAGTTCTAAATATATGTATTCAAACATTTATTTGCCTTGACTCAGAATGTTCAACATTCCTTATTTTCAGACAGTCAGTTTCATATTTGGGATAAATGCATTTGTTTCAATCATTTTTTCTTACCTTAAAAAATTTGACTTTTTCCCTGTGGGCTGTTAGGCTCGCGGGGGCAGAAAATGCTTCATTTTATTGCGTCATTCTTGGCGCAGACTTTTTTGGCGCAAAATTTTTTTTTTTCTGTTTCCGGCGTCATACGTGTCGCCGGAAGTTGCGTCATTTTTTGACGTTTTTTTTGCGTCAAAAATGTCGGCGTTCCGGATGTGGCGTCATTTTTGGCGCCAAAAGCATTTAGGCGCCAAATAATGTGGGCGTCTTTTTTGGCGCTAAAAAATATGGGCGTCATTTTTGTCTCCACATTATTTAAGTCTCATTATTTATTGCTTCTGGTTGCTAGAAGCTTGTTCGCTGGCATTTTTTTCCCATTCCTGAAACTGTCATTTAAGGAATTTGATCAATTTTGCTTTATATGTTGTTTTTTTCTTTTACATATTGCAAGATGTTCCACGTTGCAACTGAGTCAGAAGATACTTCAGGAAAATCACTGCACAGTGCTGGAGCTACCAAGCTAAGTGTATCTGCTATAAACTTTTGGTATCTGTTTCTCCAGCTGTTATTTGTATTGCATGTCATGTCAAACTTATTAATGCAGATAAAATTTCCTTTAGTACTGTTACATTACCTGTTGCTGTTCCGTCAACATCTAATTTTCAGAGTGTTCCTGATAACATAAGAGATTTTATTTTTTAAATCCATTAAGAAGGCTATGTCTGTTATTTCTCCTTCTAGTATACATAAAAGTCTTTTAAAACTTCTCTTTTTTCAGATGAATTTTTAAATGAACATCATCATTCTGATACTGATAATGGTTCTTCTGGTTCAGAGGTTTCTGTCTCAGAGGTTGATGCTGATAAATCTTTGTATTTGTTCAAGATGGAATTTATTCGTTCTTTACTTAAAGAAGTGTTATTTGCATTAGAAATAGAGGATTCTGGTCCTCTTGATACTAAATCTAAACGTTTAAATAAGGTTTTTAAATCTCCTGTAGTTATTCCAGAAGTGTTTTATCTCCCTGATGCTATTTCTGAAGTAATTTCCAGGGAATGGAATAATTTGGGTAATTTATTTACTCCTTCTAGACGTTTATGCAAATTATATCCTGTGCCATCTGACAGATTAGAGTTTTTTGGGACAAAAATCCCTAAGGTTATGGGGCTGTCTCTACTCCTGCTAATGTACTACTATTCCTACGGCAGATAGTACTTCATTTAAGGATCCTTTAGATAGGAAAATTGAATCCTTTCTAAGAAAAGCTTACTAATGTTCAGGTAATCTTCTTAGACCTGCTATATTTTTAGCGGATGTTGCTGCAGCTTCAACTTTTTGGTTAGCAGCTTTAGCGCAACAAGTAACAGATCATAATTTTATAGCATTATTATTATTCTATAACATGCTAATAATTTTATTGGTGATACCATCTTTTGATATCATTAGAGTTGATGTCAGGTATATGTCTCTAGCTATTTTAGCTAGAAAAGCTTTATGGATTAAACTTGGAATGCTGACATGTCTTCTAAGTCAACTTTGCTTTCCCTTTCTTTCCAGGGTAAATAATCATTTTCGTTCCTTTCCTCACAACAAGGAACAAAAGCCTGATCCTTCATCCTCAGGAGCGGTATCAGTTTGGAAACTATTTCCAGTTTGGAATATATCCAAGCCTTATAGAAACCTATAGCCAGCTCCTAAGTACCTATGAAGGTGCGGCCCTTATTCCAGCTCAGCTGGTATGGGGCAGATTACGTTTTCTTCAAAGAAATTTGGATCAATTCCGTTCTTAATCTCTGGTTTCAGAAACATTGTTTCAGAAAGGTACAGAATTGGCTTCAAGTTAAGGCCTCCTGCTAAGAGATTCTTTTCTTTCCCGTGTCCCAGTTAACACAGCAAAGGCTCAGCATTTCTGAAATGTGTTTCAGATCTAGAGTTGGCTGGAGTATTTATGCCAGTTCCAGTTCTGGAACAGGGGCTGGGGTTTTATTTTATCTCTTCATTGTACCAAAGAAGGTCAATTCCTTCAGACCAGTTCCGGATCTATCATTATTGAATCGTTATGTTAGGATACCAACATTCAAGATGGTTACTGTAGGACTATCCTGCCTTTTGTTTAGCAAGGGCATGATATGTCTACAATAGATTTACAGGATGTGTATCTGCATATTCCGATTCATCCAGATCACTTTTAGTGTCTGAGATTCTCTTTTTAGACAAGCATTACCAGTTTTGTGGCTCTACCGTTTGGCCTAGCCTCAGTTCCAAGAATTTTTTTTTCAAAGGTTCTCGGTGCCCTTTTTTCTGTAATCAGAGAATAGGTTTTTGGTATTTCCTTATTTGGACGATATCTTGGTACTTGCTCAGTCTTCTCATTTTCGAAGAATCTCATACGAATCGACTTGTGTTGTTTCTTCAAGTTCATGGTTGGAGGATCAATTTACCAATCAGTTCATTGATTCCTCAGACAAGGGTAACCTTTTTAGGTTTCTAGATAAATTCAGTGTCTATGACTCTGTCCTTGTCAGACAAGAGAAGTTTAACATTGATATCAGCTTGTCAAAACCTTCAGTCACAATCATTCCCTTTGGTAGCCTTATGCATGGAAATGTTGGGTCTTAGGACTGCCGCATCAGATGCGATCTCCTTTGCTCGTTTTCACATGCGACCTCTTCAGCTCTGTATGCTGAACCAATGGTGCAGGGATTACTCAAAGATATCTCAATTAATATCTTTAAACCGATTTTACGACACTCTCTGACATGGTGGACAGATCACCATCGTTTAGTTCAGGGGGCTTCTTTGTTCTTCCGACCTGGACTATAATCTCAACAGATGCAAGTCTTACAGGTTAGGGAGCTGTGTGGGGGTATCTGACGGCACAAGGGGTTTGGAAATCTCAGGAGGTGAGATTTCCGATCAATATTTTGGAACTCTGTGCAATTTTCAGAGCTCTTCAGTCTTGGCCTCTTCTGAAGAGAGAGTTGTTCATTTGTTTTCAGATAGACAATGTCACAACTGTGGCATACATCAATCATCAAGGAGGGACTCACAGTCCTCTGGCTATGAAAGAAGTATCTTGAATTTTGGTTTGGGCGGAATCCAGCTCCTGTCTAATCTCTGCGGTTCATATCCCAGGTATGGACAATTGGAAAGCGGATTATCTCAGTCGCCAAACGTTGCATCCGGGCGAATGGTCTCTTCACCCAGAGGTATTTCTTCAGATTGTTCAAATGTGGGAACTTCCAGAAATAGATCTGATGGCTTCTCATCTAAACAAGAAACTTCCCAGGTATCTGTCCAGATCCCGGGATCCTCAGGCGGAGGCAGTGGATGCATTATCACTTCCTTGGAAGTATCATCCTGCCTATATCTTTCCGCCTCTAGTTCTTCTTCCAAAAGTAATCTCCAAGATTCTGAAGGAATGCTCGTTTGTTCTGCTGGTAGCTCCGGCATGGCCTCACAGGTTTTGTTATGCGGATCTTGTCCGGATGGCCTCTTGCCAACCGTGGACTCTTCCGTTAAGACCAGACCTTTTGTCTCAAGGTCCTTTTTTCCATCAGGATCTGAAATCCTTCAATTTAAAGGTATGGAGATTGAACGCTTGATTCTTGGTCAAAGAGGTTTCTCTGACTCTGTGATTAATACTATGTTACAGGCTCGTAAATCTGTATCCAGAGAGATATATTATAGAGTCTGGAAGACTTATATTTCTTGGTGTCTTTCTCATCATTTTTCTTGGCATTCTTTTAGAATACCGAGAATATTACAGTTTCTTCAGGATGGTTTGGATAAGGGTTTGTCCGCAAGTTCCTTGAAAGGTCAAATCTCTGCTCTTTCTGTTCTTTTTCACAGAAAGATTGCTATTCTTCCTGATATTCATTGTTTTGTACAAGCTTTGGTTCGTATAAAGCCTGTCATTAAGTCAATTTCTCCTCCTTGGAGTTTGAATTTGGTTCTGGGGGCTCTTCAAGCTCCTCCATTTGAACCTATGCATTCATTGGATATTAAATTACTTTCTTGGAAAGTTTTGTTCCTTTTGGCCATCTCTTCTGCCAGAAGAGTTTCTGAATTATCTGCTCTTTCTTGTGAGTCTCCTTTTCTGATTTTTCATCAGGATAAGGCGGTGTTGCGAACTTCTTTTGAATTTTTACCTAAGTTGTGAATTCCAACAACATTAGTAGAGACATTGTGGTTCCTTCATTATGTCCTAATCCTAAGAATTCTAAGGAGAAATCGTTGCATTCTTTGGATGTTATTAGAGCTTTGAAATATTATGTTGAAGCTACTAAGTCTTTCCGAAAGACTTCTAGTTTATTTGTTATCTTTTCCGGTTTTAGAAAGGCCAGAAAACTTCTGCCATTTCTTTGGCATCTTGGTTGAAATCTTTAATTCATCTTGCCTATGTTGAGTCGGGTAAGACTCCGCCTCATAGGATTACAGCTCATTCTACTAGGTCAGTTTCTACTTCCTGGGCGTTTAGGAATGAAGCTTCGGTTGATCAGATTTGCAAAGCGGCAACTTGGTCCTCTTTGCATACTTTTACCAAATTCTACCATTTTGTTGTATTTTCTTCTTCTGAAGCAGTTTTTGGTAGAAAAGTACTTCAGGCAGCGGTTTCAGTTTGAATCTTCTGCTTATGTTTTTCATTAAACTTTATTTTGGGTGTGGATTATTTTCAGCAGGAATTGGCTGTCTTTATTTTATCCCTCCCTCTCTAGTGACTCTTGTGTGGAAAGATCCACATCTTGGGTAGTCATTATCCCATACGTCACTAGCTCATGGACTCTTGCTAATTACATGAAAGAAAACATAATTTATGTAAGAACTTACCTGATAAATTCATTTCTTTCATATTAGCAAGAGTCCATGAGGCCCGCCCTTTTTTGTGGTGGTTATGATTTTTTTTTTGTATAAAGCACAATTATTCCAATTCCTTATTTTATATGCTTTCGCACTTTTTTCTTATCACCCCACTTCTTGGCTATTCGTTAAACTGAATTGTGGGTGTGGTTAGGGGTGTATTTATAGGCATTTTGAGGTTTGGGAAACTTTGCCCCTCCTGGTAGGAATGTATATCCCATACGTCACTAGCTCATGGACTCTTGATAATATGAAAGAAATGAATTTATCAGGTAAGTTCTTACATAAATTATGTTATCGCAGTGGGCGAGAATGCTATCTCGAATTAAGTGCGACCTTTTTTCTGGGATGTTTAAGCCCTTGGCGTTTAGTGTCATAAAAGTCAAAGTGTGTGAACCATTTGAAGGCATGATGGAGTAAGAGGAGGGAAAAAAAAAAAAAAAGGGGGGGAGGGGGGGAAGGAGTTTTGTAGGGGGAAGGAGTCAAGGGGTAGGGAAGGAGAAGGGGAGAGAAAAGAAGTAGTTTAGTTTAGGAAATAGCTTTTGGATAATTTATCCAGAGGAGAAAGGAAGATTAGAATAAATGAGAGTCGGACAGCTCTCCACCAGGAGTGGCCGGCCGGAAATCAGAGTTAAAGTAAGCGAAAGAGAAAAAGTGTAAGGAGTAAGGGATCTGTATCCCTGCGCCCGATGCAGGCTTTTCTCCTCTCTTTTTTTAAAAAGAGAAGAAAAGTGAAGTAGATAAAGGATAAAAGGAAGAGTTGTATGAACCCGCCCGTAGGGGGTCTTTAAGGGAAGCCAGGGGTGTCAAAGGGTGATAGGGTACACAGTGAAAGATTGACATATAGTACATAACAGGTATCCATTTGAAAAAACAACACTTAAATAAGTGAAACCCTTCTTGTAAATGCTCCTAGTGGGTAACTTGCAGCTCAACGCACCATTTTTTGTATAGGTTTTTGCATAAGGGCCGCCAAGATCATTATACATAAACCTCTGTGTAATGGGACAGAGAGGTACATAATAAGGAGAGAAAACAGTTTCAATTATACCATGGTGCCGGTTTAGACCATATAGCAGAACGGATACAACAGTGGGAGTGTAACACATGTAACAATTTGAACAGATATTAACTAATAGAACAATGTACAATTCTAACATAGGTGGGTGGTAAGGTAGATCACTGTAACATAGATAGAAGCATTATCATTTCCTAAAATATTACACATGCCTGACTATGGTTATTAGCTTATAGTACAATGCACCATTATCGTATAGGTATACGCGTCAGTACTGACATGTCCGCGGTGCATTCTGCTCCAAGTGGCCATCTGTGGCTCCCTGCGACAAGTTACGTAATGATAAATAGAAAACAATTTCGTGCATATCATGGTTCATACACATATTACCTAATCGCACTGGCATAGTAATGAGTCACCCTAAATAATTATTGGTTGATGGATAACTATACAACCTTAGTATATACTTGCGGCAAAGACCCCCGGTGTGACGGGAGAGCAGACACCTCAACTACAAGGTTTCCCCTGTGTGGTTGTCTATTAATATTTACTTGCAGCACAACGCACCACTATTGTATAGGTGTATGTGTCAGGGCTGGCAAAACCATAGAACACAGAGTTTTATGCTGCAGGGCATTTAGGCACTTAGATAAAGGGAAAAAATAGCTTCACATAAAATGAGGTTCAAACCTAAAGTAAGGAACATTGTGATCATAACAATTAGAACATAACATAGATAACAATTTAGGGAGTTAGAAGAAAAGTACCATTTTGATTACTACCTGTCAGTGCAATCGTCCGTAAGACTCCATGTTAATGATGGGGAACCTTCCAGGTACCCTGGGCATAGCATTAGTCTAAAGACTGGGCAGAAGATAACATCAACTCAAAGGCTCCAGTCTAGAGTCCCAATGGACCCCTCTTGTGAAGGAGACGGAAGGGGGGATCTAATCATTCTGGTCCCTTCTAGTAGAAGAATCCTCTGCAGGGGTAAGTATGTTGATGTCCAAGATGTTACAGAAATCCTGTAGGTCTGCTTGAGTTCTGTATATAGCTTGTTTCCCATTTCGTGTAGCGATAAGGCAGACAGGGAAACCCCACTTATATTAAATTCTGTGTGCTTGAAGTGCGCTGGTTACAAACTTTAAATCTCTCCTTTTCTGTAATGTTATTTGACTTAAGTCAGAGAATATTTGGATGGGGATGCCGGCGTGCGTGAGATCTTTGATAGATCGTGCTTTCTGGGATACCTCTTCCTTATCTTTGTAACACAATATTTCACAATTATATCCCTTGGAGGAGCTTTAGGAGACGGTTTGGGTCTAAGGGCACGATGAGCTCTTTCTATCTGAATGTCTGGGGAGCCTGGAGTGCCTTTTATAGTGCGAAACAAGTCCTGCAAATAGCCCTCTAATGCCGAGTTGTTGACAGATTCTGGGGCTCCTCTGATCCGAAGGTTGTTGCGTCTTCCTCTATTGTCCAGGTCTTCAACCCTGGACAAGAGGAATTGGATGTCTCCTTCTTGTTCAATAGCTCTTTGAGTATTGGATGTCATCTGTGCCTGCATATTTTCCTGCTTTCCCTCCAAGACACCAACTTGTTGGCTAATTCGATGAAAATCTTTTTTTAAATCGCCGAATAGGGATCTCATTTCAGATAGTACTATATTAATGTCAGCTTTGGTGGAGTGTACACTGAGGTCCTCTCCAGGTGTTGATTCCTGTGGACGTGTATCTGATGCCGCACTAGCAGCAGCTGTCAAGGGAGGGACAGTGAGTGGGTTTTCAGTTCCCGTTGCGTCAGAGCCAGAGGCGGCCATTTTGAGATAGTTGGTGAGATTAGTACTTTTAAGTCCTTTTTCCCCTTTGGTGTTTTTCCTGAGAGACATTATAAGCTGTGGGTATATATGTTTACTCCTCTCTGTGATATATTTAATATAGTAAAGATCAAATCTGCAGAGGTAGTACACCTGTGGGGCAGAACAGGGGGTAGAATGTTGTATCCTGGTAGGGGTGGGTGCAGAGAGGGTTCGTGAGTATAAACTATAGTGTATGGGCTTGTAGTGACAGCAGAGGCAAACAAATATAGAAAAAGAAAGACCCCTTAGGACCAGAGACAGAGTCCTTAACAGTGCTATTACCCCCTGCTTAACGAGTGAAACCAGGACAAGTGGGCTTGTATGGTCTAGGCCTTTCAAAAGTAAGAGGTATGCCTTTAGGGATGACACACAGGGAAGATTGATTCGTGATCAAAAAAGAAAAAAGGAATGTCCTCCCCTTTATGGATTGCACATTTTACCATAATGTGAACTGTGGGGTCAAAATAATAAGTCCTTTATGTGTCATTCACAGGTCATAAGTTTTCTCCCTGTATAAAACGTCACCTTTATTTCCTTCACACTATGGCTGTGCAAAGCTGCCTCTGTCCCCTGTAGCGACAGGGTTTAAAGTATTATGGTGTGGGTTTATCGGGCTGTCTCGTTAAGGTATATATCGCTGCTCTGTCTGCTTGGATTCTATCTCCTCCTATTGTATTGAGGTGTTATATTAGAGGATTAGACAAGCGGGCGGCCTGGAGCACTCTTCCTCCCATGTGTATCTTGCACTACGGGGTTGTGACCGGCTCTCCCACGTGGCTCAGGCCCCTGTTTGGTCTCAATTAACTTAAGGTACCCGATCAGAAATATCTCGGGGTATTATCTATTCTCTCTTCAGCCCCATTATGTTAGTACAGGCTTACCTCCGTTTTTAGGTTCTGTGGTTGTTGCGGTTCGTTTTCAGAGGTCCGGTGTCAGCCGAAGGTTAAGGAGCTCATTATAATAAAGTTATTAACCCCTAATCCGCCTCACTAACCCTATAATAAATAGTATTAACCCCTAATCTGCCCTCCCTAACATCGCCGACACCTAACTTCAAACATTAACCCCTAATCTGCCGACTGGAGCTCACCGCTATTCTAATAAATGTATTAACCCCTAAAGCTAAGTCTAAGCCTAACACTAACACCCCCCTAACTTAAATATAATTTAAATCTAACGAAATTAATTAACTCTTATTAAATAAATTATTCCTATTTAAAGCTAAATACTTACCTGTAAAATAAATCCTAATATAGCTACAATATAAATTATAATTATATTATAGCTATTTTAGGATTAATATTTATTTTACAGGTAACTTTGTATTTATTTTAACCAGGTACAATAGCTATTAAATAGTTAAGAACTATTTAATAGCTAAAATAGTTAAAATAATTACAAAATTACCTGTAAAATAAATCCTAACCTAAGTTACAATTAAACCTAACACTACACTATCAATAAATTAATTAAATAAAATACCTACAATTACCTACAATTAAACCTAACACTACACTATCAATAAATTAATTAAATACAATATCTACAAATAAATACAATGAAATAAACTAACTAAAGTACACAAAATAAAAAAGAACTAAGTTACAAAAAATAAAAAAATATTTACAAACATCAGAAAAATATTACAACTTTAAACTAATTACAGCTACTCTAAGCCCCCTAATAAAATAACAAAGACCCCCAAAATAAAAAAATGCCCTACCCTATTCTAAATTACTAAAGTTCAAAGCTCTTTTACCTTACCAGCCCTGAACAGGGCCCTTTGCGGGGCATGCCCCAAAGAATTCAGCTCTTTTGCCTGTAAAAAAAAACATACAATAGCCCCCACACCAATACAACCCACCACCCACATACCCCTAATCTAACCCAAACCCCCCTTAAATAAACCTAACACTAAGCCCCTGAAGATCTTCCTACCTTGTCTTCACCATGCCAGGTATCACCGATCGTTCCAGGCTCTGAAATCTTCATCTAAGCCCAAGCGGGGGCTAGACATCCATCATCCGACGGCTGAAGATGTCCAGAAGAGGCTCCAAAGTCTTCATCCTATCCGGGAAGAAGAGTAGATCCAGACTGGCAACCATCTTCTTCCAAGCGGCATCTTCTATCTTCATCCGATGAGGACCGGCTCCATCTTGAAGACCTCCACCGCGGATCCATCTTCTTCCGACGACGACTTCCCGACGAATGACGGTTCCTTTAAGGGACGTCATCCAAGATGGCGTCCCTCGAAATCCGATTGGCTGATAGGATTCTATCAGCCAATCGGAATTAAGGTAGGAAAATTCTGATTTCCTAATGGAATCAGCCAATCAGAATCAAGTTCAATCCGAATGGCTGATTCAATCAGCCAATCAGATTGAGCTCGCATTCTATTGGCTGTTCCGATCAGCCAATAGAATGCGAGCTCAATCTGATTGGCTGATCGGATCAGCCAATCGGATTGAACTTGATTCTGATTGGCTGATTCCATCAGCCAATCAGAATTGTCCTACCTTAATTCCGATTGGCTGATAGAATCCTATCAGCCAATCGGAATTCGAGGGACGCCATCTTGGATGATGCCCCTTAAAGGAACCGTCATTCGTCGGGAAGTCGTCGTCAGAAGAAGATGGATCCGCGGTGGAGGTCTTCAATATGGAGCCGGTCCTCATCGGATGAAGATAGAAGATGCCTCTTGGAAGAAGATGGTTGCCGGTCCGGATCTACTCTTCTTCCCGGATAGGATGAAGACTATGGAGCCTCTTCTGGACTTCTTCAGCCGTCAGATGATGGATGTCTAGCCCCTGCTTGGGCTTAGATGAAGATTTCGGAGCCTGGAACGATCGGTGATACCTGGCATGGTGAAGACAAGGTAGGAAGATCTTCAGGGGCTTAGTGTTAGGTTTATTTAAGGGGGGTTTGGGTTAGATTAGGGGTATGTGGGTGGTGGGTTGTAATGTTGGGGGGGGTATTGTATGTGTTTTTTTACAGGCAAAAGAGCTGAATTCTTTGGGGCATGCCCCGCAAAGGGCCCTGTTCAGGGCTGGTAAGGTAAAAGAGCTTTGAACTTTAGTAATTTAGAATATGGTAGGGCATTTTTTTATTTTGGGGGTCTTTGTTATTTTATTAGGGGGCTTAGAGTAGGTGTAATTAGTTTAAAATTGTTGTAATATTTTTCTGATGTTTGTAAATATTTTTTTATTTTTTGTAACTTAGTTCTTTTTTATTTTTTGTACTTTAGTTAGTTTATTTCATTGTAGTTATTTGTAGATATTGTATTTAATTAATTTATTGATAGTGTAGTGTTAGGTTTAATTGTAGGTAATTGTAGGTATTTTATTTTATTAATTTATTGATAGTGTAGTGTTAGGTTTAATTGTAACTTAGGTTAGGATTTATTTTACAGGTAATTTTGTAATTATTTTAACTATTTTAGCTATTAAATAGTTCTTAACTATTTAATAGCTATTGTACCTGGTTAAAATAAATACAAAGTTACCTGTAAAATAAATATAAATCCTAAAATAGCTATAATATAATTATAATTTATATTGTAGCTATATTAGGATTTATTTTACAGGTAAGTATTTAGCTTTAAATAGGAATAATTTATTTAATAAGAGTTAATTTATTTCGTTAGATTTAAATTATATTTAACTTAGGGGGGTGTTAGTGTTAGGGTTAGACTTAGCTTTAGGGGTTAATCCATTTATTAGAATAGCGGCGAGATTCGGTCGGCAGATTAGGGGTTATTAATTGAAGTTAGGTGTCGGCAATGTTAGGGAGGGCAGATTAGGGGTTAATACTATTTATTATAGGGTTAGTGAGGCGGATTAGGGGTTAATAACTTTATTATAGTAGCGGTGAGATCCGCTCGGCAGATTAGGGGTTAATAAGTGTAGGCAGGTGGAGGCGACGTTGAGGGGGGCAGATTAGGGGTTAATAAATATAATATAGGGGTCGGCGGTGTTAGGGGCAGCGATTAGGGGTACATAAGTATAACGTAGGTGGCGGTCGGCAGATTAGGGGTTAAAAAAATTTATTCGAGTGGCGTCGATGTGGGGGGACCTCGGTTTAGGGGTGCATAGGTAGTTTATGGGTGTTAGTGTACTTTAGAGCACAGTAGTTAAGAGCTTTATAAACCGGCGTTAGCCCAGAAAGCTCTTAACTACTGACTTTTTTCTGCGGCTGGAGTTTTGTCGTTAGAATTCTAACGCTCACTTCAGCCACGACTCTAAATACTGGAGTTAGAAAGATCCCATTGAAAAGATAGGATACACAATTGACGTAAGGGGATCTGCGGTATGGAAAAGTCGCGGCTGAAAAGTGAGCGTTAGACCCTTTCCTGACTGACTCCAAATACCGGCGGTAGCCTAAAACCAGCGTTAGGAGCCTCTAACGCTGGTTTTCACGGCTACCGCCAAACTCAAAATCTAGGCCAAAGAAAGGATGGTAGAAATTGAGAAGGAATTAAAGAAATTTGAACAACATGAAGATTTCCTGGAACAGAAAAAACAAATGAAGGAACATTTTGACAAATTGGATGCCATACTTGCTGAACGCAAGGGAGAAAAATTCCATAGAGATAGACTTGATTATAAAACAAATCGAGTATACCAATGGCCATCAACCCAGAAAAGTACATGGAAAGCTTATTCTGGTAAAGGAAGAAGGTGGAATAATAAGAAGAATACTAAAGATGACAAGCAAAATGAAAAACCAATTTTGAAGAATAAAACGCCTAAAAAAGTGTTCTTCTCATCAACTGAAGCGGAGTCAACTGATCAAGAGCAGATGGAATCAGCAGAGTCATCTTCTTCTCCTTCCCCCTCCTCCTCTCCCTCTTCTTCCTCCTCTGTTTCTCTCCATTCTTTACAGGTTACCAGTGCGGAAGATACTGAAAGTGAAGGTCCATCCACGAGATCAAAAGAATCCAGGGAACAGAAGAAGATTAATAAGAAAGAGTCCAAGAAAGGTCCCAAGGTCCCTTTAGACGGGTCAGAAGGTCAAAAAACAAAAAGAAAAAAGAAATAATAACACAAAAATTGGGACAATTGGACTTAAAAGTCATTAACCTTTCTTCTTTTGTGTTAAACAAAGATCAAATCAGTATACTTAGTAGGGGTTTGGGCTTTGCACCTACAAAAGATTTTTCACCATTCAATACATTAATAGATGTTAACAGGTTTGTTCGCAAGCTGGCCTTAAAAAGATTTTTTGCTTTACAACCAGATAACACTAGTAAATTTGAAAAACAGGACAACACTAATACACAATTAGAGGAGGAAGTATCCTTTCAAGATGCATGTGTGTTGAGTACAATGATAGATTTACAGAACTCTCATGATGTACTGTCTGAAGAAACTGCCCGGAGAGGACCAAAAAAGTATGGTTCAGATTTTTACCCTATTCAATTTAGGGGAAGTGCAGTCAATTTATTTCAAAAGACAATGGAGCGTGAGATCCTGAATCTGTCATTGACAAAAAAGAAGGTTAAAAATAATCTATCATCAGCAGAAAAGTTGGCGCTGGACTGCCTCAGAGAGAATCAAAGTATAGTCATCAGAAACTCCGATAAGGGAGGGAATATTGTAATTCTGAATAAAAATGATTACCTAGAGGAAGCCCAGCGCCAGTTAAATGACTCTATCACATATACTCCTCTAAGTGGAAATCCAACTACTATGTTTAAACGAGAATTACTATCTTTGTTGGATGATGGTATCTATCTAGGGGTTTTTAAGCCTGAGGATGTGGAAGTGCTTGTGCCTGAATTTCCTATTACGCCACTTTTTCACTATCTGCCCAAATTACATAAAAATCCAATACGGCCACCGGGAAGACCGATAGTGTCGGGCATTGGGTCCCTGCTTGAACCCCTTTCTGAGTGGTTGGATTCAATACTTCAGCCGATAGGGAAAAAGTTGTTCAGTTACTTGAGAGATTCATCTCATTTGTTGGAGGGTCTTAAAGGCATCAGGTGGAGTAAGAACTATTGTTGGGTAGTAGTTGACATTTTATCCCTTTACACAGCCATCCCACATAATATGGGGATTTTGGCTGTGAGAGATTTTCTGGATAAATATACAGCGTATGATGAAGAAGTTAAGGTTTACATTTGTGCAATCTTAGAATTTGTGCTTACCCACAATTTTCTGATATTTGATGGTAAGTTTTACCTCCAGCGTTGTGGCACGGCAATGGGGGCAAAAGTTTGGATATATCGTTGGAGGGGGTGGCTGAGCAAGGAATGATAGTGTCCAAAACATTTCGTAAACCAACAGCAGGTAACACTATTTTACATGCGAGCTCATGCCACCCCCCCCCCCCATTTTATAAAGGCAATTCCAAGAGGACAATACATTAGGCTGCGAAGGAACACCAATGATGATCAAATTTATTCCCAGCAAGCAGATGAACTCACTATGAGATTGACTGCTAGAGGTTATGACTACAAAAAACTGGAAAAGACAAAAAAGGATGTTGGAATACTGAAAAACAGGATTACATCCATGGACAGTAAAGACTCTTCTCTGCAATTCGATAATAGCATAGTTTTTACAACAGAATACACTAATCAGTTTTCCGATATTGTTGGAATATTGAAAAGGAATTTGTCAATATTAAGTGGTGATGATATTCTGCAGAACTATGTATCGAGTTGCAGATTTGTGTCAAAAAAAGCCTGTAACTTTGGCTGCCAAGCTAGCTCCCAGTATGGTCACTAGTGGAGAGACCAGTAGGGGAGAGAATTGGTTAAGGAAACAAGGCTGTTTCAGATGTGGAGCAAGGACATGTCTAACATGCGATATGATAGAAAGGGCTACTGCATTCAAGTCTACTGTAGATGGACAAGAGTATAAAATTTCTTTCTATGCCAACTGCAAAACTAAATTTGCAGTCTACTTGTTGGAATGCAAGCTTTGCAAAATCCAATATGTAGGAAAAACGACAAGAGAAGTCAATGTAAGGGTGAGAGAACATGTTAACAATGTTAAAAACTATTGTAAGGATTCCACAGTGGCAAGGCATTTCAATTTATTTCATTTTACTAATGAAGGAAATTTTAAGGTTAAAATCATTGATGTAGCTAATGTCCCTTTAAGAGGTGGGAACAGGTACAAAATTTTAGACAGGAAAGAATTATACTGGATTTACCAACTTAAAACCAGGATTCCTGATGGCCTGAACCTGGAATGGGACATTAGCTACTTCGTATAATCTGGACAACAGTAGTATTAGGTATAAAGACCCCCTTAATAATTAATAAATAGTAGGGATTTCACTAAAGGGGGAGATAAGTAGTAATTTAATTTAATTTAATTTAATTTAAATTAACTTAATCTAATTTGATGTGGTATTCATTTCTTGCATATCTGAAGGTTCTATTAGGATTTATATACATAAAACAAACAGTCTATGGTCACAAATACCTTTTAGCCTGTCCAGTACATTTTTTGTATTGGGAATATTAGGGTTAATTTATATTTCATATATAGTTTGTTGTTATAACTTTCATTTACATATGTTTGAGAATAATATCTAACAGTCTGAAAAATATACTAAGGGAGATTTTCAATAATTTTTTGCAAAGGTTATAAGAAATAAGAAATATTAAATACCTTTATATCATTAAGACAGGAGACTAATGTTTAAAATAGCCTTGTATGTGAATCTAATAACTCTAACACTTGTTCTTTCAATGTGATTCAGTTGTAATGAACATAGGATAATGTATACTGTAGCATATTTTATGTTAATTACATATACTTTTAATGTTTGGTTGTTTCTGACATTAAGGGGTTAAATATGCAAGCAATATGTCCCAGTATAAGAGGGCCATGTTTGGGAACACCTGTTGTCTCTGATGAAATGCCACTAGGGGGCGTGAAACGCGTCAGACGTTCATTCCATGTCATCTTTGTTTAGCCTCTAAGGAAAATAAAAGTTTTTTTTTTTTAATATTAAAGCTGGTGCTGCCTTTTCCATTTTTGTATATTTATTTTATCTCCATTTGTAATAACTTCTTCCTGTCTTCACCTCGTGTCAGGGGGGTATGTGGTCAATCAACACAAAGCGTAGATCCTTCACCATATGGTTCATTTCAAAGAAGTGCCTTGCCACTGCTTGACCCGTCTTCTTTTTATCCAATGCTGTTCTAATGGCGCTCCAATAGTTAGCCATCCTCTTTTTAATATCATCATCCGTTTTACCGACATAGTATTTGCCACAGATACAATTAAGTAGATAAACCACATATTTAGTGGAGCAGGTAAGATGGAATTTGATCCTGTATCTGTAATTAGAATGTGGATGGTGAAATTTGCTACTTTGGATCATTGAGTTACAGGTTGTGCAGCTAATGCACTTGAAACATCCCGGTTTCTGGGTTTGTAACCATACTTCTTTGGTGTAGGCATGTTTAAGGTCTGTTTTCATTAATGTATCTTGTAGGTTGTGACCTCTCTTATACCCCATTCTCGGAGGTTCAGATTTCTGGAATGGGAGTGATGTATCAGATGCCAGTATTTTCCAATGTTCTTTTATTGATTTAGCCAATACATCTGTTGCAGGTGTGTATGTAGTGACAAATGTCATCCATTCCTTTGTACTCTTTCAATTGGTTCGCCAGTAATTCTGTTCTTATGCATTCATTGGCTGCTCTCTGGGCTCTCTTGATGATATCAAAAGTATATCCCCTCTGTGAGAACTTGACTGCCATCTCTTGTAATTGTGTTTGTGTTTCACCTCTCTGGGAATTATTCCTTACCACTTTGTACATCTGAGCCTTAGTTATAGCCTTGATTAGAGATGGTGGATGACAGCTACTTGCTAGTAGCAGAGAGTTTCTGTCAGTGGGTTTTTGATACTTTGTTGTTTCCAACTGGATACCTTTTCTATAGATCCTTAGATCAAGGAAATCCACTTCATGTTTGCTGTGTATCATTTTGAACTTCACAGGTGTTGTTTGATTATTCAGGGAGTTAAACCACGTGATGAGACCTTCCTCATCACCTCTCCAGATCAGTAAAACATCATCTATGTACTGCTTGTACATGGTGATGTTGGGATTCACATGGACTCTCATCACATTAGTTTCGTAATCCTCCATGTACAGATTCGCATACGAGGGGGCCATATTTAACCCCATCGCCATTCCTGTGATTTGCAGGAAGTATCTTGTTTCAAACCTGAAATAATTGTAGGCCAAACAGAGTTGTAAAATCTTAATGATGTATCCAGTTTTGGGTCCCACATAGGGGTATCTTGATAAGGCTTTTCAAACTGCCTCCATCCCATCCTGGTGTGGGATGATCGTATACAGACTTGTGACATCCATAGTCACGAGATAGTCATCCAATCCAATCACAAATCCCAGACAGTAAACTTAGAATGTACATGGAATCTCGAACATACAATATCATCTGTTTAACAAGTGGTTGTAAATAGTAATTAACCCACTGTGCAAATGGACTAAGCAGGGATCTTCTGGCGGATACAATTATACACACAATATGCACAGGGGATATATTATCCTTATGCTTGCACTAAGTTTTGCCTAATATTGTGACAGGTATGTTATGAAGATAGTATCTATTGAGATATGTTGTGATTGGATGTGTGTGTTTTTGTTTGTATGTTTATATTTATCAATAAAATTAATAATAAAAAAAAACATAAACATACTTATTATTATTGTTAGTACTTTAAGAGATTGGTCATTTTAATTATTTGGCTAATAATAGTGCCAATATTCAGAGTTGCAGCATTTATATGGTCTTATGGAATCCAGTTACTTTCCACATTTCTATGTTTCAAGCTTTAGAAAACATATAAGAAAAATATTTTATTGCCTTTATATAAACATTAATTACAAAAGACTTTTAATCTTGCTAGCGTAATGTTTCACAATTCATAAGCACCTCTGCATTTATTATTTGAATCCAAAGACTGTGATAAATATTTTCACAATGCATTGTATCTATAATAATATGTTTGCATTAGTCATTTTATTTTCTAGATTTTTGTTGAAAACCCCATGTGGCACTTTCTGTATTGATCATTCGTTTTGAGTTACATTGCTTCTGTCTGACTGACTCAGCTAATGCTTACAGGTCTCTGTCCCTGTCTTCCAGGTCAGAGACTATACAGTGTTATCTGGTTGCTTGGATATGTGTAATTGCTTTCTTTGTAAGAGGAAGACAGAGATTTGAGTTTGAATCTGAACTTCACATGGTATATACTTTTACTGTGGATTTAAGAATTTTGTCTTTGTCTTGTGTCACCTAGGAATCAAGAGAAATTACTTTTAGTGGAAATTATATGATTGATTGATAGGTGAAAGTTGCCAAGTAAAACTTTGTTTGTTTTTTTTTTGTGTAATGTATCTCCAAAGACAAGACTTTTTTTGAATCTCTGCTTTGTTAATTAATTTTGTAAATTTCCTCTGCTAAAATTATTGTACTTTCCACAATAGGTTCCTTTTCAGTTATTTGATTACATGTATTTAATTTTATCTACTGGACCATTAAAGGAAAATGAAACCCACATTTTTTCATTAAAAGGACAGTCTAGTCAAAATTAAACTTTCATGATACAGACAGCGCATGCAATTTTGAATAACTTTAGAATTTACTTCTATCATCAAATTTGCTTTGTTCTTTTGGTATTCTTTGTTGAAAGCTAATCCTAGCTGCTAATTTCTAAGCCTTTGAGGGCCGCCTCTTATCTCATTGCATTTTGACCAGTTTTTAGAGCTAGACAGTGCTAGTTTGTATGTGTCATATAGATAACATTTTGTTTACTACCGTGACGTTATTTATGAGACAGCACTGACTGGCTAAAATGCAAGTCTGTCAAAAGAATTGATATAAGCGGGCAGTCTGCAGGGGCCTAGATACAAGCTAATTACAGAGGTAAAAAGTGTATTAATATAACAGTGTTGGTTAGGCAAAATTGGGAAATGAGTAATAAATGGATTATCTATCTTTTTAAACAATAACAATTCTGGAGTAGACTGTCCCTTTAATTATTCAGATGAAGCATGCACATTTAAACTACCTTCTAATTTATTTCTATTATCTAATTAGATTTTTTTTTTCTTTTGGTATCCTTTGTTGAAAAGCAAACCTAGGTTGGCTCAGGAGCTGATGGTTGGTGGCTGCACAAAGATGCTTCAATGTTATTGGCTCACCCATGTGAACTGTTGTTTCTTCAACAAAGAATACCAATAGAATGAAGCAAATTATATGGAATCAAAAAAGAAAAATGTTTGGTTTCATATACCTTTTTACACAACTTTCCAGGTTCCAGGTAATTTTGTTATTATTTTTAAAAGGACATCAACCTGCAACAAGAAAGTATATTGTGTTAAAATATTTTCTACTTGCACAATTTCTTAGATAGAACAATAAGGTTGATCATGATTCTATGCTTGTTTTCAGCTTGTGCTAAAAAACCTATGTTCTGTGCTGCAACTTTTTTGGGGGCATTTATTAATCATATGAAAAGTGTTGTCCTAAGGTTTAAAAAGTTCATGTGTTGTTGAGTATCAATAATTTGAAATGTGATCAGCCAAACAGAACTGGCACATGTTAAATATAGGGCCATATTTCAACAAACTGAAAAAAGTTTTACTGGGAAACAATGAAAATCAAATGATAGATTGTGATCAACCCCATGTGTTTAATCTCCTCAAAGAGCTTAAACACATAGTTACAGTTAGCTCTGGAGTGGCAATGTACCACTTATAAGCCGAACACAGGCTTGGCGCCACGTGCATGGCTTAAACAGGTAGACATAGGCAAGCAATAGTGCAATAAGAAAATTCTCTAACACTACTGTATTTTATGACTTTGTTTCCCTTTAATCCCACTCACTTATAGTGCCTTGCATGAAAACAAAACAGTGAGCATGTACTTAACATTACATTTTTATAGCATTTTTTAAGACAGTGGTAAAATAATATACAAAAAAGCTAAAAACTATCCCAACCTATGGGTCTAGCTGGCAGTTAATTTATTCTTGTGTAAGGTGACAGTAAATGTGGCCTAAAGGATTGTTTATATCAGGTTTAAGTAGTAGAAAATAATATCACACCACATGAACAACCCTCCAGTCTTAATTTTAATATTTATTGCAACTTTTCTTAGCGCCAACAATTTGTAACAAACTCCCATGTTTACTAGCTTTTTATGCCAACCAATCCATTGAAATATTTTAAGCATCAATCTTCAATCACTCTTATTTCAATGATTCCAAATCTGATCATTAGTTGGCACTCCAAACTATATACCACAATGGAAATCTAGCCTTTAATTCCATAACAATTTGACTGCATTAACCATTTCATACTTACTTTCTCCTATATCCTTTATTGTTCAAGTATATTAGCTTCATCCTCATATCACTATTCAACCCCTACAGCATAATTAAACCTCCAACTCAACCTGTTTTTTTTTTTGATTGTTTGCTGACGGCGGCACTCTATCTTATTCATCCAGACGGAGGTCCATCTTCATCCAAGTGGCGGTCCATCTTCTTCATCCCGGTGATGGTGGCGGTGACGTTGGTCCTCCTCTTGCAATCTTCATACTTTTTAGAATTAAACAGTCCCTTTTCCTCCTCTCTCTTCCTCCTCCCATTCCATTTTCCTTCAGCATGCAGTTCCTGTGTCTATGTGCAACTTAAGTACCCAAAAATATATCCTAATGTGTCCCATCTTTCCAAATTTAAAACATTTTTTTACTTTAACTTTTGCTTTCTTTCCCTTATTTGACGTCTGGGTTTTATTCAAACATGTCTGTTGGGCAAAGTAAACTGTTTGCATCTTAGTTTCCTCTTCTTGTGGCCACATAAGTTTATTTGTCTTGTTCTGTTTCCTCTCCTTATGTTTTTTTTATATTCGGCCCACTGTAGTTATCACTATTTGCAAGGACTGACACTGCCAACCCAGTAATGATACCCACAACTGTTGTGCCACCATGGTAAACCCTGCACAAAAGTACTCACAAGTGTGGTGGCATTTCCCTCAGCATCTTCAATTCCTACTTACATTTTCCTAATATACCTCACTTTTAAAGGTATTCTGAATTGCAGTTTGCAAATGTGTATACCAACCACCCAATTTTGCTGTACCTCTCTCATCACACAGACTGTTCCAACTGGGGGTAAAGTGCCTTCCTTCAATTATAAACATCTGCATGATATCTGGAAATTAACTTAGTTTACTCTGAAGAGGTCAAGATGGACTCTATCAGTTACCATATATCCCTAGTTGTCGAGGGGAATATAAGCAGCATACTATTCATAATCTCTTTGCAAATTAATCAGTATTTGTGGATGCGGATGGGAAATTACTCTGCATAGCCAATATGTATTGGGTTTTCAGGGTAAGTGTATTCTCCTGACTTCTCCCTCTTCACTGTGGGATCCAATTCTTAGAGTAGATATTAAATAGACATGTGATTGTGAAGCAGAGAAAAATTTGGTTATTCTAAATCTGTTACTGGAACAAATATTCATGGACATTAGTTTCCTCGAATATTCGTCTGCTGCACTATTTGGTATTAGTTTTATTTTAAACTAAACAATTACTGGATATTTGTGGAACATTTATATTCATTTTTGTTAAATGAATATAAATTTTCCTTTGCTACAGATGAAAAAGTTCACCTGTAGCATTATAGCTTTAGCACGCTGGAGAGCAGTGCTAATCCCCAAACCTCTTCTTAGAGCCCCAGCAGTGCTAATATGAGGCTTAGCCCAGTGGATCCTAATGCCTGTACTAAAGGACCTACTCCTTTAACACAGGCTCTAGGATTGGCCACGCTAAGGCTCCTATTAGCGTGGTCCGGGGGCTTTAGAAGAAGTGTCGGGATTAGCGTTACTCTCCAGCAAGCTCAAGGTAAGTATTTAAAACATTAAATATAATTTAAAGAAAACAAATGAAAACATCATCAGTATTTCTTCATTTTCTTTACTGATCCCCACCTAAAATTCCATATGTATGGAGCTTGGGGCCAGACTGCCACTGTGCATGCACGCTAGTTGGTGGCATTTGTTTGGATATTCGTTTTCATTAAAAAAAAAAATGAATATCAGTTTTTCATTATGAATTTTAACAACTCACACTGTCTTTACTGCCTTACGGCTAGATTTAGAGTTTTGTCGGTAACGACCCGCGTAGCTAACGCTGGCTTTTTTCTGGCCGCACCTCTAAAATAACTCTGGTATTGAGAGTTCACAGAATGGCTGCGTTAGGCTCCAAAAAAGGAGCGTAGAGCATTTTTAACGCAACTTCAACTCTCTATACCAGAGTTGCTTACGGACGCGGCCAGCCTCAAAAACGTGCTCATGCACGATTCCCCCATAGGAAACAATGGGGCTGTTTGAGCTGAAAAAAAACCTAACACCTGCAAAAAAGCCGCGTTCAGCTCCTAACGCAGCCCCATTGTTTGCTATGCGGAAACACTTCCTACGTCTGCACCTAACACTCTAACATGTACCCCGAGTCTAAACACTCCTAACCTTACACTTATTAACCCCTAATCTGCTGACCCCTGCATATTATTTTTAACCCCTAATCTGCCGCTCCGTAAACCGCTGCTACTTACATTATCCTTATGTACCCCTAATCTGCTGCCCCTAACACCGCCGACCCCTATATTATATTTATTAACCCCTAATCTGCACCCCACAACGTCGCCTCCACCTGCCTACACTTATTAACCCCTAATCTGCCGAGCGGACCGCACCACTATCATAATAAAGTTATTAACCCCTAATCCGCCTCACTAACCCTATAATAAATAGTATTAACCCCTAATCTGCCCTCCCTAACATCGCCAACACCTAACTTCAATTATTAACCCCTAATCTGCCAACCGGAGCTCACCGCTATTCTAATAAATGTATTAACCCCTAAAGCTAAGTCTAACCCTAACACTAACACCCCCCTAAGTTAAATATAATTTAAATCTAATGAAATTAATTAACTCTTATTAAATAAATTATTCCTATTTAAAGCTAAATACTTACCTGTAAAATAAATCCTAATATAGCTACAATATAAATTATAATTACATTGTAGCTATTTTAGGATTAATATTTATTTTACAGGTAACTTTGTATTTATTTTAACCAGGTACAATAGCTATTAAATAGTTAAGAACTATTTAATAGTTACCTAGTTAAAATAATTAAAAAAATTACCTGTAAAATAAATCCTAACCTAAGTTACAATTAAACCTAACACTATACTATCATTAAATTAATTAAATAAAATACCTACAATTACCTACAATTAAACCTAACACTACACTATCAATAAATTAATTAAATACAATATCTACAAATAAATACAATGAAATAAACTAACTAAAGTACAAAAAATAAAAAAGAACTAAGTTACAAAAAAATAAAAAAATATCTACAAACATAAGAAAAATATTACAACAATTTTAAACTAATTACACCTACTCTAAGCCCCCTAATAAAATAATAAAGACCCCCAAAATAACAAAATGCCCTACCCTATTCTAAATTACTAAAGTTCAAAGCTCTTTTACCTTACTAGCCTTGAACAGGGCCCTTTGCGGGGCATGCCCCAAGAAGTTCAGCTCTTTTGCCTGTAAAAAAAACATACAATACCCCCCCCAACATTGCAACCCACCACACACATACCCCTAATCTAACCCAAACCCCCCTTAAATAAACCTAACACTAAGCACCTGAAGATCTTCCTACCTTATCTTCGCCATACCAGGTTCACCGATCAGTCCTGAAGAGTTCCTCCGATGTCCTGATCCAAGCCCAAGCGGGGGGCTGAAGAGGTCCATGATCCGGCTGAAGTCTTCATCCAAGCAGGAGCTGAAGAGGTCCATGATCCGGATGAAGTCTTCATTCAAGCGGGAGCTGAAGAGGTCCATGATCCGGATGAAGTCTTCTATCAACGGCATCTTCAATCTTCTTTCTTCGGGAGCCATCATCTTCCATCCGACGCGGAACATCCTCTTCTCCCGACGCCTACTAGCCGAATGAAGGTTCCTTTAAGGATAGGATTATATCAGCCAATCGGAATTAAGGTAGGAATTTTCTGATTGGCTGATGGAATCAGCCAATCAGAATCAAGTTCAATCCGATTGGCTGATCCGATCAGCCAATCAGATTGAACTCGCATTCTATTGGCTGTTCCGATCAGCCAATAGAATGCGAGCTCAATCTGATTGGCTGATCGGATCAGCCAATCGGATTGAACTTGATTCTGATTGGCTGATTCCATCAGCCAATCAGAATATTCCTACCTTAATTCCGATTGGCTGATAGAATCCTATCAGCCAATCGGAATTCGAGGGACGCCATCTTGGATGACGTCCCTTAAAGGAACCATCATTCTTCAGTTGGACGTCGCCGGATGAAGATGGGTCCGCATTGGAGGTCTTCAAGATGGAGCCGGTCCTCATCGGATGAAGATAGAAGATGCCGCTTGGAAGATGATGGTTGCCGGTCCGGATCTACTCTTCTTCCCGGATAGGATGAAGACTTTGGAGTCTCTTCTGGACCTCTTCAGCCACCGGATGATGGATCGCCAGCCCCCGCTTGGGTTGGATGAAGATTTTGGAGCCAGGACGGATCGGTGATACCTGGTGAGGTGAAGACAAGGTAGGATGATCTTCAGGGGCTTAGTGTTAGGTTTATTTAAGGGGGGTTTGGGTTAGATTAGGGGTATGTGGGTGGTGGGTTGTAATGTTGGGGGGGGATTGTATGTTTTTTTTTACAGGCAAAAGAGCTGAACTTCTTGGGGCATGCCCCGCAAAGGGCCCTGTTTAGGGCTGGTAAGGTAAAAGAGCTTTGAACTTTAGTAATTTAGAATAGGGTAGCTCATTTTTTATTTTGGGGGTCTTTGTTATTTTATTAGGGGGCTTAGAGTAGGTGTAATTAGTTTAAAATTGTTGTAATATTTTTCTTATGTTTGTAAATATTTTTTTATTTTTTGTAACTTAGTTCTTTTTTATTTTTTGTACTTTAGTTAGTTTATTTCATTGTAGTTATTTGTACATATTGTATTTAATTAATTTATTGATAGTGTAGTGTTAGGTTTAATTGTAGGTAATTGTAGGTATTTTATTTAATTAATTTAATGATAGTATAGTGTTAGGTTTAATTGTAACTTAGGTTAGGATTTATTTTACAGGTAATTTTGCAATTATTTTAACTAGGTAACTATTAAATAGTTCTTAACTATTTAATAGCTATTGTACATGGTTAAAATAATTACAAAGTTGCCTGTAAAATAAATATTAATCCTAAAATAGCTACAATGTAATTATAATTTATATTGTAGCTATATTAGGATTTATTTTACAGGTAAGTATTTAGCTTTAAATAGGAATAATTTATTTAATAAGAGTTAATTCATTTAGTTAGATTAAAATTATATTTAATTTAGGGGGGTGTTAGTGTTAGGGTTAGACTTAGCTTTAGGGGTTAATACATTTATTAGAATAGCGGTGAGCTCCGGTCGGCAGATTAGGGGTTAATAATTGAAGTTAGGTGTCGGCGATGTTAGGGAGGGCAGATTAGGGGTTAATACTATTTATGATAGGGTTAGTGAGGCGGATTAGGGGTTAATAACTTTATTATAGTAGCGCTCAGGTCCGGTCGGCAGATTAGGGGTTAATAAGTGTAGGTAGGTGTCGGCGACGTTGAGGGGGGCAGATTAGGGGTTAATAAATATAATATAGGGGTCGGCGGTGTTAGGGGCAGCAGATTAGGGGTACATAAGGATAACGTAGGTGGCGGCGCTTTGCGGTCGGCAGATTAGGGGTTAATTATTGTAAGTAGCTGGCGGCGATGTTGTGGGGGGCAGGTTAGGGGTTAATAAATATAATACAGGGGTCGGCGAGGTTAGGGGCAGCAGATTAGGGGTACATAAGGATAACGTAGGTGGCGGTCGGCGGATTAGGGGTTAAAAAAATTTAATCGAGTGGCGGCGATGTGGACGGACCTCGGTTTAGGGGTACATAGGTAGTTTATGGATGTTAGTGTACTTTAGAGCACAGTAGTTAAGAGCTTTATGAACCGGCGTTAGCCCAGAAAGCTCTTAACTACTGACTTTTTTCTGCGGCTGGAGTTTTGTCGTTAGATTTCTAACGCTCACTTCAGACACGACTCTAAATACCGGAGTTAGAAAGATCCCATTGAAAAGATAGGATACGCAATTGACGTAAGGGGATCTGCGGTATGGAAAAGTCGCGGCTGAAAAGTGAGCGTTAGACCCTTTTTTGAGTGACTCCAAATACCGGAGTTAGCCTAAAACCAGCGTTAGGAGCCTCTAACTCTGGTTTTCAAGGCTAACGCCAAACTCCAAATCTAGGCCTTAGTATTTTATTTAAAATATGTGTTCCACTCTGCTCATGTAGGTGTGGCTTTTTTTAAAGCCTCTATTAAAACATTACTTAGGGTATTTTTTTTATCTATTTTCCAATAGCCACCCTCTGGCCATAAATTGGAACCTTTGTTTTGGATCAGTCGGTACCATTTAGTATGATAGTTATTACAAAAAAGGCAATTGTGTTATTTCATATATTCTTTAGCACGCTGGAGAGCAGTGCTAATCCCCAAACCTCTTCTTATTTTTTTTTTAATATCACCCAGGGTTTTTACTTACAATTAACACAAATTTGAAACTTACACAAAAACAATATAACAAAGAGAATTGTGCTCTATTAGGGGAATCTGTACCCCAACATTGCATAATGTTTCTGCCCTTAAATGACCTTTGCAGTCTTACTTCCAACCCAGGATAACCCCCACCAAGACTAACATTACTTTACAGGAAATAGTATCAGTGCTCCTACACGATATAACATTGCCTAACCAGGACTTATTTTAAACTAAATACTTTCAGAGACAAATAAACAGATAACTATGTGCCCAAATTGGGTTGTTGCAGATGGAACTGTAAACCCAATATCCTAATCCCAATAGACCTAAAAATAGTCACCCTCCTAAGTCGCAAGTTTTGACATTTACAAAATTACTTACACAATACAACTTTTCACATTAACAAAAACAATGTACACAATGCAACTTATAACATGAATTATTCAATAAACAAAGCCTCTTAGGATACTGTCACCCAGAATGCCAAACAGCTCTGACCCCTTACCCAGAGACACTTTGTTACTCTATAGGCATTAAGAAAAAGTTCCCTTACCATTCATAAGACCAATGTTAATTGAGTGCTCCTGGAGCACAAAATTGTTGCTGCTTGGATGTCCTATCTTGTTCATGACACAATGTGTTAGTGATATTCCCCCTGGACTGAAATAACTCTTCAGACAATGACAGGTTAGATAGTTATTTTATTGACTTGCCAAACCCACTGCTGTATAGCAAGAAAAATACATTGTTTTTCTATGTGGGGGTCATTCCTCCACACAGGAGACATTCCTTTTCTCCATACCTATGTTAATACAATTAATGATTGGCTAGCTAACAAATGCAAGGGTTTTTCCAAATATAAACACAATATTAGTAAATATCTTTTTTGTACAGTTTCTAAGTTACAACATAAGTAAATAACCTTTTTGCACAGCAAGTTAAATTCAGCAAACTAAAAAGGAGGTGTTATTATGTCTGAATATATTTATTAAAAAGAGCAAAGTTCAATACTAGAAACAGGGATGAACTAATGTATGCTTTTCTTAGACATTCATATTCTAGCTATAATATTACTCTGCAATATATATATATATATATATATACACAGGTGGCCCTCGTTTTACAACGGTTCAATTTACACCATTTCAGAATAACAACCTTTTTTTCCAGTCATGTAACTGCTATTGAAAAGCATTGAGAAGCAGTACATTTATTAAAATAGCCAGTAGATGGAGCTGTCCGCTTGTTTTGCAGCAAAGCCAAGCAAGCTGAAATTAATCAGTTTAACCAGACCTGAGCTATCGAGCAGATTTCAAAGGAACAAGATCTTCCTGTCTATAAATCAGTCCAGATTGGAATGCATAGAAAGAACTGTTTGCAGAAAAATGCAAGTGAAGTCTGTGTTGTCTGATTATTTTATTAGGTTTATAATGCTGTTTAGCAAATGTTTTTGTTCATTTAACTTAGTTTATTTATATATTCTGTGTTGTGTGATTATTTTATTAGGTTTTTAATGTTGTTTAGCATTTAAAGTCTTCATTTCAAAGCTTTAAAAATAATGTATTAGGTGTTACTTATGACAATTTTGAGAGGGGCCTGGAACCTAACTCCCTCACTTCCCATTGACTTACATTATAAACTGGGTTTCAATTTACAACGGTTTCGATTTACAACCATTCCTTCTGGAACCTAACCCCGGCGTAAACTGAGGGCTACCTGTACTGTATATATATAATCTGGGATCAAAATTTCAAACCCTAAGCTACTAGCAAGCCCAAAATGTTAATCGCCACCTTTGATCCCACCCACTACCCGTCAACACCACACCCACTAACCCCCCTCTTTGTATATGTTTAGCCAATGTGAAACACATTTTTGTGCACTCATTCTTTAATATTATTTTTGTTTTATACAATAAATAAAATAATGCTACAAACAGTTATAAATTAAGAAAGATAGGTGCAACAGCTGGATTGAAAAAGAAAGTTGTTGAACTGAAAGAAAGCAGAGAGTGTTGACATTAATGTAAGTTCATACCAGACCTGGAAAAATTGTTTTATAACGATCATCTCTCATCTATCTTTCTCCACTGCCTCCTCTCTTCAATCTTTCTTTTTACCCCCTCCCTTCTCTATCAGGCCTTATCTTCTCTTTACAATCTTTTACTCTTGTCTCTAAAATCTCTTCACTCTTTTTTTATTCTTCACTCTTTCTTAACGCTGTCTTTTTCTCCTCTTTCACTTTTCCTCTCCAATCTCTCTGTGCCCCTGTTTACCCTCTGATAAGTAACAGTCTGAGCACTAATGGGGTCCCTATAGCCCTAGAGCAGTGTTTCCCAGCGGCGGACTTTAAGTACCCCCAACAGGCCTGGTTTTCATTATAGCTGAACTAGAGCACAGGTGAAATAATCATCTGATGGATGAGAGCAGGTTGGTTACTGATCAGCTGATTACTTCACCTGTGCACTGGTTCAGCTATAATGAAAACCAGGCCTGTTGGGGGTACTTGAGGACCATGGTTGGGAAACACTGCCCTAGAGGAATAACAAACATAACCTTGCCCTTTCATGGATTTAAAATTTATATAATATCCCTTTAGATAATAATTTGTTGACATCCACTCACTAACTTTCACTCGCCACTGTTAAATTTCCACTCGCCAATGGCTAGTGGGCTAGTGGAAATTTTGAGCCCTATATATATATACTGTGTATATATATATATATATATATATATATATATATATATATATATATATATATATATATATATATATAAAAGTATTGGTACACTTGCATTTTAAAGTATTGGTACCCTTGTATTTTAAAAGAGTAACAGAACAACTGGAGTTTGCCAAATTGCATGTTAATAAGCTACAGTCTTTCTGGGAGAATGTCATTTAGACCGACAAAACAAAAGTAGAGCTTTTTGGCAAATCACAACAAAGCTTTCAAAGAAAAAAACATCATTCCTGCCGTGACACATGGAGGATGCTCAATGATGTTTTTAGGTTGCTTTGCTGCCTCTAGCACTGGATACCAAGAATCTGGCATGATGAAATCTGAAGAGTTTTAAGGCATTCTGGAGAGAAACATACTGCCCAGTGTCAGAAACTTGTCTCTCAGTTGCAGGTCACAGGTTTTCCAGCAAGATAATGACCCAAAACATACGTTAAACTACACTCAAGAATGGATGAGAAGAAAAAATTGGACTCTTTTGAAGTGGCCTTCTGTGAGACCAGATCTGAATCCCATTGAACATCTGTGTTAGAAAAAGGCACCCATCAAACGTGAGAAATCTGGAGCAGTTTGTGCAAAAAGAGAGGGCCAAAATACCAGTCAATAAGAAAAAAATTTGAGAGCTATAGAAAGAGCTTCATTACAGTTTTTGTTTTTAGCTGTACTACGAAATATTAGTCCGTGCCATTCTCCTTTGTTTTATTTTAATATAAATATCTTCACTTCACAACCCAACTCATATGGGCACTTAAAGAACGACTTAAAAGACTTATCAGTATTATTATGTTTTCCAATAAAATATTACAAAAAACATTCGGCTAGATTACGAGTTTTGCGTTATGAGTAAAAAAAACAGTGTTAAGGCTCATAACGCTGCTTTTTTACTACTGCTGCTATTACGAGTCTTGTAGGTACAGCTGTACCGCACACTTTTTTTTTTTTTTTTTAATTAATCTTTATTGGAATTTTCCAAATATACAACATATTTAAACAAACAAACAATGGTTACTAGACATTATGTATTAATTACACAGTTCCGTGTATTATGAATGTCCATATCTGCCCTGTTTATTCTCAGTTTGGACTCCATACACAAATTAAAATCCAATAGTCTCTCTGGGGTCATCTGAGAAAACATTCCATGAGGCTGTAAAACCTTATACAGCAAGACTGAGATATAATGATATTAATGACATAATACAAAATATATAACAAACAGAAATAGTACCTAATTGAAAATAAAATAAAATAAAATAAAATATAATTAATTAATAAACTAGACTGCAGAGATTTCCTGACTAAGGTTGACATTAACAACGTGGCTCCATGATCCTCAGGTGGTAAACATGTATTTATGCATAGGGTGTACATAGTTTTTATTTTATAGATTACAACTTAACATTGGTGCTCGTTAGCTCATTGAACTCCATTATTATAACTCATATAACATCTCAGACCTTCACTCAATTATTTTGTGTAACTTGAGTCTTCGGCATTCTTTATAGATATTATTCTATTGTCCTCTTACTGACCCCATGTATGTGTCCTAGAAGAATGTCTTCTTACTTTCCCCCTCCACATGTCTACTGTAGGTAAGTTAGTTAGTTTCCAGTGTGAAGCTATTAACTGTTTGGCAGTATTTAGCATAAAGTGACCTAGGCTTCTTTTAATTATACAGTTTATGTCTAGAAGGTCATTGAATAGACATACTGATGGAGCAGACGTAATGTTGCTCGATAGTGCTGTATTTATTTCTGTTATCACCTGTTTCCAATATGTGTTTACCTCATTACATGTCCACCATATGTGGCTCATGCTCCCCGATTCTCTGAAACACCTCCAACATCTATCATTGGCTGTTGGGAACAGGTATTTTGTTCTACTTGGTGTCATATACCATCTAGCCAGTACCTTATAGTTTGTCTCCAAGGTGTTTGTTGTATGTGCTGAAAAGTCTATATTCCTGAAAAACCTCTCCCATGTCTTAGATTCTTGTTGCCCAAGTAGTTCCCTTTCCCATCCCTTTACAAAGTTATGCAGTTTAGGTGATGTGGCTGCAATTAGAAGCCTATATGTAATGGAAATAAGTCTTCTTTGTGGATTTGAGCAACTGCAGAGCTGCTCAAAAGGTGTCAACTGTCTTGTCAGGTTAGTTCTGTTTCTATGTGTATATATGTAATGATTGACTTGGTGGTGGTGTAGCCAGTTCCCAAAAAACCCGTTACCCACATTTTCCAATTCATTTCTAGGTTTCATTTTCCCTTGATTTGTAATTAGTGATATAGTGATACATCCCTTTAAGTCTCGAGCTGAACCTCTATTATATTCTAAACCTAGTTTGAATTCTGGATTTGCCAAAATGGGGGTTAGAGGAGAATAAGAACTAGATATACCTTTAATTTTATCACATATATCCTTCCAATCTATCATTGTGGACAGGACTGTAGATGTGGCCTTTTCTACTATTTTTGGTATGAGTCTAGGTGTCCAGCAAGCTCCACCTAGTTGGTTGACCCCTACAAGATCATGTTCAATTTGTATCCAGTATTTGGGATTATCTGGGTCATTCTTGCACCATTCTATTATTCTTTGTAAAGATATTGCTTTGTGGTATAGTAATAAATTGGGTACCCCCAGTCCTCCCATTTCCCTAGGGGCATACATTGTTGAATTATTGACCCAAGGTGGGCGTTTTTTCCAAATAAAATCATAAAATATTTTTTGAAGTTTATGTATGTGCATATGAGTGTGTGAGAGTGGAAGAGTCTGCATTATGTATAGGATTTTCGGTAAGAGCATCATCTTCACTGAGTTAATTCGCCCTATCCATGAGGAAGTTTTTGAGAGCCATGATGAGGCCTGATTAGATATACTATTTACAAGTTTACTATAATTAACTGTACGCGTGGATGCTGTATTACTCGTCAAGTGTACTCCTAGATATTTAATAGAGGTTGATTGAACCGTGTATGTAAATTGTTTTTTACATTGTTATATATCTTCGTCTGCCATGTGCATAGGTAGGAGCTCAGCTTTACTTGCGTTTACTGAAAAATTGGAAACTTCGCCATAGGATTGAAGTTCATGTTGTACCACGGAGAGAGACCTCAGTGGGTTAGCTAAAGAGAGTAGCACGTCATCAGCAAACATAGATAATTTATATTCTTTTTGATTGATGACTATGCCTTTTATATTCCCATTGTGTCTAATTTTACTCGCTAATATCTCTAATGAGAGGATAAATAAAAGTGGGGAAAGGGGGCATCCCTGTCTCGTTCCATTGTTTATTTCAAATTGCTCAGATAATGTACCATTAATAGAATTTGGGCTGTTGGGAAAGAATATAATGCCATTACTCTTGATAAAGGAGGGTGGGAAATTGAATTTGAGGAGAGATGCTTCCAAGAAAGTCCAATCTAACCTATAAAAAGCTTTCTCGGCATCTGTGGAAAGCAACACGGAGGGGGTCTTAAATCTATTTATATGTTCTATGATATTTAGTATTTTGATCGTGTTATCTTTGGCCTCTCTCCGTGGCACAAAGCCCACCTGGTCTGGGGAGATTAGCGTCAGTAATATGTTATTAATTCTGGCAGCCAATATCTTAGCAAAAATCTTTAGGTCAATATTCAACAAGGATATTGGTCAGAAGTTGGCTGGTGTATCATGTTTTTTACCTGGCTTGGGTAGTAGTTATGTAGGCCTGTAACATTGTATCCGGGAATAATCCACCTTTGTCAATCTGGTGGAAAGTGTTTAATATCTGAGGTGTGAGAATGTGCCCAAATATTTTATAATAAGATCCTGTAAACCCATCTGGGCCTGGGGCTTTATCATTTTTCAGTGATTTGATGGCTTCGAGCACTTCTTTAACACTAATTTGGGATTGTAATTTCTCGCCATCCGTCTCGGTGAGCTGGGGAACCTGGACATTCTCCAGATACTTTTGACAGTCAATATTATGTTCATTTCGTGGCCTATTGGGATAAATATTGTACAGCATATGATAGTAATTTTTAAATATGTCGCCTATCTGTTTTGTATCTTCAACTTTGTCTCCTGTGGGGTTATTTATTGAGTGAATAAAATTTTTATATCTTTTAGCCTTCAGAGATCTGGCTAGCATTCGCCCTGGTTTATTAGCATTAAAGTAATATTTTTGTTTTAGTTTATATGCTATACTATGTGCTTTCAAGTGTAAGTGAGATGACATTTTGAATCTATAGAATTTTAACTGTTGTAATATATTATCATCTAAAGGGTTGCGCTTATGTAGATAATCTAGATGCTCAAGGTCTTTAGCTAAGTGATGATATTCCTCCCTTAGACGCTTATTTTTTATAGCTCTCAATTTAATTAAAACACCCCTAACATAGCTTTTATGGGATTCCCAAATTATCGTTGGGGTTTCTACTCCCTGTGTGTTATGATGAAAAAAGTCTTTCAATTCTTGTTCAATAGTTGTTTGTATCGATGGATCTAATAAAAGAGAGTAGTCTAGCCGCCACATGAAGTCTTTCATGGGGGCTGATGGCCATTTGATGCTGCATCAAACCATCGAATGGTCAGACCATGCTGTGTGGGATATATTGGAAACTAGCGTGTGTGCTAAAATTATATGATCTAATAGTATGAAATCAATTCTGGAGTTTGATTTATTGGGGTTTGAGAAAAAAGTGTAATCTCTCTTCTCAGGGTTTGCTATTCTCCAAGGGTCATGTAGGCCGAATATTTTGATGAAATTCCACACGGATTTAAGGGTGCGTTTTGTCATATGTATATTTGGGTTTGTGCTATCTAATTTAGGACATATAGGTAAATTAAAATCTCCCAGAACAATCAGTTGCCCCTTATGAATGTCTTGTACTTGTTTGATTAAGGATGCAAAGAAGGCTGCTTGCTTGTGATTGGGGGCGTAAATGTTCACCAGTGTCACAATTTGATTATAAAGAATGCCGCTTATCGCTAGAAATCTGCCTTCTGAATCTTTTGTCTGTTCTATCAGTTTAAACGGTATGTTGTTATGAATCAGGATGCTCACTCCATTGATCTTTTTCCTATTGTGAACACTATGGTAAGATTGTGTGAAGTTACGATGGATGTTCTTGGGGATTGAGCCCTTTTTAAAATGGGTCTCTTGGAGGCCTAATATCTCCCCCTTTTTTTGTATTATATCTCTAAAAGCTATTGATCTCTTATATTGCCCATTAAACCCTTTGACATTTTGAGATATAATGTGAATATGTGTATCTGTCATCTTTTATTTTGTAGTCTCCCTATGTTCATGTTCCTAATGTCCACCTGTCTATGTAGTTGTCTCTGCCTAGGAATAATAACAATTAATCTAACATATTGAATCCTAATAAAATAAACATATATAACTTTTAACTTGTTAAAATACTCGTAGGAGGAATGACTATTAAATTCCATGTGGAATCTAATCAACCCACTAGGTATTTTTTTTAATTATTTCTTACCATTCACCTTTTTTTAAATAAAAAATATTTTCTACAAATGAAACAAACATCCCCAACAATTAATATATGATTTTGAAATCCTTAACTGCAGGAGAGAACCTTATGAGGATATTATATATCAGGTTGTTTTTTGTTATCTTCACATTTGATAATATATAGCAATACATCACAACCTAGGGTCATTAAACAAGTAAACTATAAAGCAAACCTATCCATACAATTTCACATTTGAACTTCTAACATTTCAACACTGGTCTTACCACTGAGATCAGATATCTTGCTTAGGGCTCCATGTACTAAGCAGTCAGCGAGCTACCCGCAACAAATCTCGCGCCCAAACTCGCAAACTGATATGTACAAAGCCGTCAATTATGTAAAAACTCGCATCTTTAAAATTGCGAGCGTACTTATCCGCCATACCTCGCTACCTCTCCATTTTTTACTGTAATTAGACACATTTGACCACCAACTCGCCAAAAACGAATGTACTAAAAAATCTATTTGTCCGCTCGCGTCAATTTCCGCTCCCACCTCGTTATTTTTGCCTCGCCACCTTTTAGGTGGCGGGCAAGGTACAAAACAATAGGAAAGTCACTCTAGACGCCAGTCTAGACATATATAAAAGGCAGTAATATCAGCATTGTACTTACATTGTTCATTTCAGCAGCTATGGAGAGAATTCTGTTTTTGTTTATTCTCCGTTTGATGCGAATCCGGGCTAGAAGACAGAATACTGGAAATGTAGCTAATCGATTGGTTAGAAGAAGGAGAGTTCGAGTCCCCCGTGTATTCCTTCCACGGGTTGGTTTGCACGGCCTTTCTGACCGAGAGATCATACAAAGATTCCGGCTTGATCGTGAATCGATATTACACCTGTATCGAGAGATTGAAGATCATTTGGAGCCGATGACTGCTCGTTCACAAGCTATTCCGGGACTTCTCAAACTATTAGCGGCATTGCATTTTTTTGCAACAGGCTCCTTCCAGGCAGTTTCTAGCGTCATTATTGGAATGAGTCAATCTGCTTTTTCACGCCACTTATACAAAGTAATAGGGGCTATGATGGTTATTTTTCATCGATATGTTTGTTTGCCATCTACCCCTGAAGAATGGCAATCTATCAAGTCAAATTTCTATAGGATGGCTGGGATGCCCAATGTCCTAGGTGCCATAGACTGTACCCATGTTGCTGTAAGACCACTTCAAGCTCGTGAGGAGATCTATAGGAATCGAAAGCATTTCCATTCCTTGAATGTCCAGATGGTCTGTGACCCCCACATGAGGATAATCAGTGTCCGTTCTAACTTTCCTGGCTCCTGTCATGATTCTTACATTTTAAGGCAGACTGGGTTATACCGGAAGTTCGAGGAGGGAAATATGCCTGACGGATGGCTTCTAGGTAAGCATAACTGGCGTCTAATATGTCTCTCATTTCAATGTACCAAAATTGCGCCCAATTTGTCGACTGTAATCTGTATAGTTTAATTGTATTGTATAGTTCTGAATCTTTATAATTATTCTTATATTAATATTTATATTTATTATATCTTCTATTAGGAGATGGAGGGTACTCATGTACAGAATGGCTGTTGACTCCCTATAACAACCCACAGACCAGAAGTCAAGTACGTTTCAATGAAGCTCACCGATCTACCAGGGGGATTATTGAGAGGACTTTCGGTCTTTTGAAAATGCGGTTTCGATGTCTTGATTGTTCTGGTGGTGCTATGCAGTATGCACCAGAGAAAGTTGCCAAAATTATATTGGTTTGCTGCATACTGCACAATATTGCAATTAAAAGAGGCTGTCCATTAGAAGATGAAGATCCAATAGATACTGATGATTTACCAGAAGAAATATGTGTCGAACAAGCTAATAGGCGTGGAAATGCAACAAGGGACATGGTTTCAGAACAATATTTTGTGTTTGAGGATTAAAGTTTCAGTTGATCAATAAAAAACTTTCTTTATTAACTTGTCTCCATTTTTTTTTAAGAGTTAAGGTTATTAAAAATCACTCATGATAAACAGTTAAATACATAACAGTTGTTGCTCTTCAATTATCAAAGGTTTCAAATAAATAAAGTTTATGATCAAAGTTATTACAGACAATATATTATAGGTAATACATTGTCTTTGTGACATCACACTAGTGTCTACAGCTGCTCTCACTCTTTTACATATGTGATTATTGTAATGTAATCCCTCCATAGCTGATGCTAATTCATTGTATTGTGTCATTGAATTTTAGCTGTAACAAGCGACAGTATATTCAACAGTGCTTTATGTTATCAGATTGGATTTTTGAGTTAAAAAAGACTTGCTAATTTTATTTGTTTTATTCTAACCTCTATTTTTAACAGCTACTAGGTTTTCCCATATTCAAATAAATACCTTAAGGGATTACTCTTAGCACTTATTTTCTTAACCTTTATAATATATTTTTGCATTCAAGATTTGTTAAAAGAATAGTGGCATATAGAAAATAATGGCAAAATAAATTATTTTATTACAAAATTATAATCTTTAAACATTATATATTAACAATTGCAAACCAAAGTAACTTGTTAAACATATAAACACATATGAAAAAAAAGGAAATGTTTAGAAACCAAATAACAATTGTAAACCAAAATAAATTCTAATACATATAAACACATATGAAACAAAGAAAATGTTTATAAACAAAATAACAATTGTAAACCAAACAACATTTTAATACATATAAACACATCTTTAAATAATTGAATGTTTATAAACAAAATAAAAATTGTAAACCAAATTAAATTTTAATACATAAAAACACATCTGAAACAAATAAAATGTTTATAAACAATAACTATTGTAAACCAAAGTATAAATGTTAATACATATCAACACATCTGAAACAAAGAAAATGTATATGAAACAAATATCATTTGTAATAACTATAAACATCGATATTTACAAACCTTCATAAAATACATTAATCTACATATACATTATATTTTTCTCTATTTTTCAGGGATACATATCTATATCAATGCGCTAATGATTGACATAACGATTAATCACGTCATCGTCTAACATGTCGCGTCCTGAACCTTTTGGTGCTGGAGAATTGGTGATATTAGTTTATGCCATGGATAAATATTTCCCTAAACGGATTGGTGGTGTGAGGGGAGTGAGACAGGAATGCCGAGACAAAATTATATACGAGATGCTGAGAAGAATGCATCGTATTTCAAAAATTAAAAGAACAAGACGACAGTGTCTTAGAAAATATAGTGATTTGAAGAGAAGAGAACCGAAGTACTATAAATCGATTCGAAGATTGATAAGGACATGTAAGTTTCAAAATTATATATGAAATAATTTTTAATAATATAAAAAAAGGGTTTATTTTTGAACTGCGTCATCATTGACGAATCCAGGAAAATAATATTTCCTGACTGTTACTTTGACTATATTAGTATATACAATTGCAAAAAGTTACAAAAGTTAGCATGCAGAACTGAGTTAGTAGATTAAAATTTAACTATATAACTATATACACTTAAAAGGTTAGAAAACTTAGCATACAAAAATGAGTTAGTAGAGTAAAATATAACTAAATTAGTATATAACATTGAAACATGCAGAACTGAGTTAGTAGAATAAAATATAAATATATTACTATATAACATTGAAACATGTTAGAAAAGTAAGCATGCAGAACTGAATGTTTTGAAAACCACAAATTAATTTGAATAATTATTTCAATTTTTTTTATTAAAATTTTTTATTATATATATGTTTATAGATATGAGAAGTAGGAGAATGAAGTGTGCACACCCACCACGCTACTTAAGGTCAATGTTGGTGCAAACACCCAGAAGTGAAGCTCTTTCTCCACCTTTGCCAATAACACTATTGGATATTGAATTATCTCCAAATCCATATGAAATTTGTCATAAAGAGACACAGACAGGTAATGACTTATTATTTAAATTTTAAATCATATATTTTAGGTTTTGGCTTAATCAAGTTGCTAATTTACTTCTATTATCATTTTTTTCCTCATTAACTTTCTATCTTTATTTGAAAAAGAGGGCATCTAAGCTAAGGAGCCAGCCAATTTTTGGTTGAGCACCATGGACAGCACTCTTTGATTGGTTCTGTCCAATTATCAAGTACAACACAGTTGGTTCACCAAAAATGGGCTGGCATCTAAACTTAGATTCTTGCTTTTCAAATAAAGATACAAAAAGAATGAAGTAAAATATAAAGTTTATTTAAATTGCATGCACTATCTGAATCATGAAACTTAGAAATTGGTTTCTATGTCACTTGTAATGATTATTATTATTATTGTTTTAAATAATATATACAAGGTTTTTGATTTAATAGTTTTCTATCTTTGTAATTTCGTTCATAGATATTACCATGGAAGAAATGGAAACTAGTATGGAAATGGAAGAATTTCAAAATCCTGATAGTGTGACAATATTTGAAGCATTAACTTCAGATGATACTCAACCAAGGATAGAAGTTTTACCAACAATGATGGTAGATAAAGGTATGTTTCATACTCAGTAATCTTAAATCTAAGAAAATACAAGTTTTAACTAATACATATATTGTATATTTCAAATAGGAGTTGGCTCAGATGAAAGCTTTAAAGGAGTGGACATAAGTGTGGAAGCTAATATAGTAGATAACGTAGATAACAGCACATCAGGAGGTAATATTTGTGATGAAAAACCCTATCATACATTGAATATGTATATGACAATTGAATTAAATTTTGCTTTTCATTTATTTTTCTACAGATTTATCTTCAACATCAACTATTGAGACTGCAGACAAAAGTACTCAGAGTTGTCTAGAAGATCATGTTAAACAAAAAATTTCTAAAATTAGGGCAACTTTGGCAATGTTAATGGAGCAAGTAGATTTTTTATACCGTAAATATGTAATTTGATTTCATTTTTTGTTTTGTCATGATTAATAACTGATAAAAAGTTTTGTGTTGAAGAATCAAAAGTGAGTTTGAATTTATGTAAATAAACTTTTTTTTTGGCCATAAAAAAATTTGTCTTTATTAAATAATAACATTTTAAACTTAAAGGGACACTGTATCCAAATTTTATCTTTTGTGATTCAGATAGAGCATGCAATTTTAAGCAACTTTCAAATGTACTCCTATTATCAAATTTGCATGCTCTATCTGAATCACAAAAGAAAAAATTTGAGTACAGTGTCCCTTAAAAATACACAAACAATAACTTTGTACACAATATACAGAGTAAAAAAATTAACAGTGAATAACATTTTAAACTTAAAGGGACACTGTATCCAAATTTTATCTTTTGTGATTCAGATAGAGCATGCAATTTTAAGCAACTTTCAAATGTACTCCTATTATCAAATTTGCATGCTCTATCTGAATCACAAAATAAAAAAATTGAGTACAGTGTCCCTTAAAAATACACAAACAATAACTTTGTACACAATATACAGAGTAAAAAAATTAACAGTGAATAACATTTTAAACTTAAAGGGACACTGTATCCAAATTTTATCTTTTGTGATTCAGATAGAGCATGCAATTTTAAGCAACTTTCAAATGTACTCCTATTATCAAATTTGCATGCTCTATCTGAATCACAAAAGAAAAAATTTGAGTACAGTGTCCCTTAAAAATACACAAACAATAACTTTGTACACAATATACAGAGTAAAAAAATTAACAGTGAATAACATTTTAAACTTAAAGGGACACTGTATCCAAATTTTATCTTTTGTGATTCAGATAGAGCATGCAATTTTAAGCAACTTTCAAATGTACTCCTATTATCAAATTTGCATGCTCTATCTGAATCACAAAATAAAAAAATTGAGTACAGTGTCCCTTAAAAATACACAAACAATAACTTTGTACACAATATACAGAGTAAAAAAATTAACAGTGAATAACATTTTAAACTTAAAGGGACACTGTATCCAAATTTTATCTTTTGTGATTCAGATAGAGCATGCAATTTTAAGCAACTTTCAAATGTACTCCTATTATCAAATTTGCATGCTCTATCTGAATCACAAAAGAAAAAAATTGAGTACAGTCTCCCTTAAAAATACACAAACAATAACTTAGTAAACAATATACAGATTAAAAAAATAAACAGTGACTAGATAATAAAAAATGTTCACTCCAGACGTCGCCTCTTTGGGTCTGTTGTCGCCTCCCTTTCACTGACAATAGCCAACAGAGATTGTAATGTCCTTTCGCTGATGCTCAAAGCTCTGTTAATTTGATGGTTTTTCTCTTCATCCATCTGCCTCTGCCACTGGAACATCTCTCTTTGCAGCTGTAATTTCTGCATCTCTATCTCATTCCTTTGCCTTTCGATTTCCACATTTTTTTCTGACAGAGCAGCCCAGCGTTCAATATTAGTGTTAATAATATTCTGCATTTCTCTGTGGTCCTCTCTGTATTGCCTTGCCAGTGTCAACATTTCCCTCAATGCAACATCGCCAAATTGTCCTTCTGCCGGTGTATTGTCAATATTTACACCACCTGTTTGCAGTTCAATTGGTGGTGCCTGTGTTTCAACAGGTTCATCAATGTTTTCTGGTGTGTGAATTTCATCCGGTTGCGCATCTCCCAAATCTTCAAGAATATCTGGAGTCTCACTTCCATCATGCCCTCCTGGTGGTTCATCTTGAATGGGATTTTCCACTATCGGCATGAGATTGATAGTGATCTCCCTTGATGAGTTTTCTTCTTCTAGATCAAGACATAACAAATTGTTAGTAAATAAAAATAAAATGTTATAAAAACACTTGCAGAAATAGAATAGAAGGAGAGAGCAGATACAACCGTCATACAACAATTTAAGTTACATTATATATATATACATATATGATACATACCATCAAATAATGGAGATGAATGTCCAGTCAATCTCTGGAAAAGACGTCCCAAATCACCTATAAAAAAATAAATAACATAAAAATAAATAAATAAAATGCTTTTTTGTCAATGTAACGATATATTCAAAATTATTAATGGAAATGTATTTTGCAATTAACTGGACACTGAAGCAAAAATAATCTTTTTGAGAATAAGATATATTGCATGTAATTTCTATCAGCTTTCTTATGTAATACTATGATCAATTCTCAAAAATAAAATAATGATAAATTTTAAAAAAATTAGAAAGTTGATTAAAATAGCATGCATGCTCTACAAGAATCCTCATTTAAAAAAATATGTACAAGATCTCGAAATAGAATATGTCAATAATGACATTTGACATTTAAAAAAAAAATTAAAAAAAAAAAAATTGAGAGATAAAAGAGATAAAACACACAACATTGAAATTATTCATTTGTAAAGTACTTACCAGTTGCTCTACCAACACCAGTTTGTGGAGTGCTGGTCCTTAGATCCGGAAGTGTGTCCGCCGAGGAAGTTGTGTGTGTAACATTAGATGATGAGCGTATAAATTGTCCATGTGTAAAACTGGCCGAAGGTCTTGAAACAGCTGCACCGGGTGGTCTCGAAACCGCAGAAGAAGAAGTAGAACAAGTGGGCACCTCGTTACTCCTCACAGGCTCTGCTGTTGTTGGCATCGCTTAAAAAAAAAAAAAAAAAAAAAATTAGGTTTAGTTTTATTTATATTTGAAACTGAAAGTTAAAACTGTTAATAATAATAATTACAGCAGTGAATGCATGCTCAATCATTAAAGGGACATGCCAACCACCTTTTTTTATGATTTGGAAAGAGAATGCAGTTATAAACATCTTTATAATTTACTTATATTATCTAATTTGTTTTATTCTATAGATATTCTTTGTTGAAAAGCATTTGATTGATGCACAAAGAAGCCTCGTGTGATTGGCTCAACATGTGTATTTATTTTTCTTCAACTAAGAATATCTAGAAAATTGAAGTAATATGTTGTTTAAATTTCAATTCTCTATCCGAATCATTAATAAAAGATTTTGGGTTTAGTGGCCCTTTAAAGGGACATGAAAAAAAATAATTACCTTTACAAATTGCATAAGAAAATGCTTTTTTAAAAATATTTAAATGTATTATGTTTTTGCATTCATTGGATTTTTATACTTTGAGGAAAAGCAAATCTATACAGGCACAGTAAATGATCATTGGTTGATGCACATAGATGGTTCATGTGACTGCGTCAACTATGTGCATAGCTATATCTGAAAAATGTATGTTTATAAAGCGGAGAACAATTTTGAAAGATGCTAACAATAATATTCTATAGTGAAATAACGCAACATGGAAGTCAATAGATCAGAAATTTAAGAAGGCATGTGATCTGGGGTTAGTCTCATGATTAATGTCGGACATACAATATTATTTTAATAGTTTCAAATTACATTATTTCTATTGTCATTATCTCTTTAAGGTTTCTATGCAATACTGGTTTGAAAATAAACACATGGGTGTTATCTTTAGGGATCACTATATTAATAATCAACAAATCTTTAGTTCCGTTAGACCATTAAAAAAAAGGCAGTATAACAATACTATTATTGTACAATCCCTTATACATATATGAGACATAAATGATTACAGTATTTGGGGCCTAAATGGCTTGTACAATCCCTTATACATATATGCGAGATAAATTATTACAGTATTTCGGGCCTAAATGGCTTGTACAATCCCTTATACATATATGCGACATAAATGATTACAGTATTCAGGGCCTAGATGGCATATAGGATACTGAAGCGTAAGAAGTCAGATAATGTTATTTTAAAGAAATATATATTGGAGACAATAACCTATCATAACTTTAAAAAGAACATTTAAGTCAACTATGTTGTACATTTACCTCTTAAATCACTGTCACAATCATCCGTTATGCCAGTGATGATCTCCGGTCCCAGACGCTGAACAAGCTTCTGCTCATAGTCATTGAGGTCTGCCACATATGCTGGTCCACCTCCGGTAGCACGTGCCGAATTTTTCTCTCTGGCCAATTTAGCTTTGGCAAATTGCAAATTGTAACGCTTCTTCAGCTGATCGACATCCTTTTTTGCTGGACCCTGGGCACTAACAGCGTCGCTGATCCTTTGCCAGATCTGCTTCCTTCTAGAAAAATTTGTCTGTTTGACACGACATCCAAACAAATAATCATAAGAGTCAATAATCATTTCAATCAAAACGACGTTTTGCTGATGAGAAAAGTGAGGATTCTTGGATTTTGAAGCGGTTTCAGATCCAGATGAAGCCATATCGAAATAGTAAATAAAGATCTCAAAAACGAGCGCTCTGTAATTACTCTCCAAAAATTTTGGAACAATAATAAAGTTGTTTAGAAAACTTGTCCATTTATAGGAGCAAAATTCTATTCCCGCGTCTACTATGACGTTCATGACACCTTACATGTCACGTGTTAACAATTGGCCAGACAATTGAACTGAAAGTTAAGTACATCAGCTTATTCGCGGCGAGCGAGGCGTCAAATTTATCAATATTCCGCCACTGCTCGCGGCGGGCTAGAGGTGTCTATTTGTTGTGGGATTATTAGTACATAGCTACAGCGGACACCATTTCGCCCGCGGCGAGTAACGGCGAGTTTAGCCGCGTGTAAAATGACGGATAAATTGACGGCTTAGTACATGGAGCCCTTAGTCTTTATCAGCCCATCTGGGCTCCAGAGTTCAGAGAAGATTGATTTGTTTTCTTGGCCTTGACCGTCTGCCATTCCCTACATTGTGGCAATGGTGCAGAGCGGTTCATAGGTGGTGCAGTTGTGGCCTGACCCACCTCTAAATCTCCAGGGGGTGAGATGATTTCAAGCTTCTTACAAAAGTCTTCAATTTCTGAAGGCAATGTGCATACTGCTCTCCTATTCTTCCATATCGCAACCAGATGAAATGGATGACCCCATCTGTAAGTGATATTCCTGTCTTGTAGATGTCTCGTGAGTGATGAAAGTTCTTTCCTTCTGCCAAGAGTTCTAGTAGATAAGTCGGCATAAAACTGTAATGTTACGCCTTCTTTTTGAATCGGTCGCTTCTCTCTTGCAGCTGTCATAATGTTTTCCTTTATCTGGTAGTTATTGATCCTCACTATCACGTCTCTAGGGGGTGCTGCCTCTGGGGGCTTAGGTCTTAGAGCTCTATGAGCTCTATCTATTACCACATCTTGATTGTCAGTTGTATTTCTTAAGGCTGAGAACAAGGACTGTAGATATTCCTGTAGATCGGAGGTTTCTATAACCTCAGGAATCCCTCGAATCTTTATGTTATGTCTTCCAGATCTGTTCTCCAGATCTTCCAACTTGTCCTCCAATTGAGTGATTGTCTTGTCTTGTTGTTCCATTTGGTCGTTCAGCCTGGATAGATCTGAAGATTGTGCTTGTGAGGTCTCCTCTAGGTCTTCCACCCTATTCCCAATTTCAGTGAGGTCTTTCTTAAGATCTGCTATTTCTTCTTTGATGCACTGTCTCACCTGAACAATAAGAGCTGAGAAATCTTTTTTGATGGAATTGATGACAGCACATCTTTTGGCACTGATACCATGTCGGGTTCACCGTCAGATTCTGACTCTGAGGGTCCAGAAGAGGGTTGTGATCCTAACGATATTTGTGTTGGATCTTTGGGCATTGGCGAGGGGGAAGCTTTAAAATAATCATCTACTGTTGGTTTCGTGGGTCCCCCCACTTTGCCTGACTTCCCTTTCTGCAAGTTTTTCCTTGGAGACATTTTTTTTATTTATGTTTATATGTCTCAAGGGTATCTCAGCAATATTGCTCTCCTGTGAGGATGATGTCTTTCTTTTCTATATCAGGGGTCTATATGGTATATGTGGTATTGATGCAGAATTTTCCCCTGTCTTCACCCGGGTTGATTGAAAGGGGTCCTGGAGCCTATTTAACTCCTTTGGTTGATAAGCAGTGACGGTCCACTATGCAGATGTGAGCTGCCCCTTTCCCCTCAAAACTCAGTGTTTCATGATAGCCACCTGTAGTGAGTGAGATGGGTTTAACTAGATATCTATAATTTAATTCATAAGTACGTGAGACATTGTTGTAACAACTTATCAGATCTGCAGCTTCACTCTTTTTTAATTTCTTTACTGCTGGTCCCAGGTCTGTAGTAACACCAACTAGATTTTAAGCTGACAGTCTATGTCACCGTGTATCAATACATGCCCCACATCTAAACATCCTAGTGAGGCCCATGTGTAGGAATTAATGTCCGTAGATAGTGTTATACTCTGTGCTGCCCCTTTAATAAACAGACCAGTTCTCTTTTATGCTGCGGTATAAAGCATGTCCATACCTGTTACTTCGAATAAATGTCTATATATGCTAATCTCAAGTGGCCCTGACTGCAACTGGGCTTCCGATTGTTGTGGCATATATTAATCTCCTGCTTTTATTCTTTGGGCATCAGTGCAGGGGCAACACCGGGAGATTACAAGTGCGTGCGTGACTTTTTAAAATGGCGCCCGGCATTTCTGTATACTAGCCGTCGCACTTGAATACTGTATTTCACACTGGGGCTAGTGGCTTCAGTATCACTCAGGGGTCGCTGTCTGCAGTATCGGTAAGTGGTATTTAACTTAGGTTCAACAGATTGTTTAGTCACTTACTCATATTATTCTGCAGGTTGGCGGTGAATATACCGCGATGATGGCTGGCCCTTTTTATATCTCTGACGCCTTCCTCATGGTCAGCTCACATTCCGGTTTATTAGAGATGTAATGTCCAGTCCGCTAGAGACATTTACAAGGTGATGGCTTTCTTTTGTGGGTTGAAGCTCCGGAGCTCACCTATAGTGCGGCCATCTTCACCAAGCGCCGGCTCCGCCCCCCGTGCCGCACACTTTTTGTCCGTACCGCAAATTAACTTGCGCAATTTTCGTAAAGTCTTTTTTCAATGGGACTTCCATTGTGCCGGTATTACAAGCTTTTTTTTTTTTAGGCCAAAAAGTGAGCTGTACGCAAGATTCGTAACGCATTGAAAGTCAGTAGTTTTGAGTTTTACACTACAAAGCCGTAACATAAAACTCATAACTAAAGTGCTAAAAAGTATACTAACACCCATAAACTACCTATTAACCCCTAAACCGAGGCCCTCCCGCATCGCAAACACTATAATAAAATTATCAACCCCTAATCTCCCACTCCCGACATTGCCGCCACTATAATAAACATATTAACCACTAAACCGCCGAACTCCCACATCACAAACACTAGTTGAATATTATTAACCCTTTATATGCTGTCCCTAACATCACCGCCACCTACCTACATTTATTAACTCCTAATCTGTCGCCCCCAACATCGCTGCCACTATGCTAAAGTTATTAACCCCTAAACCTAAGTCTAACCCTAGCACCCCCTGGCCCTAACTTAAATATAATTTAAAAAAAAATAAATAGAACCTACTATTAATAACTAAATAATTCCTATTTAAAACTAAATACCTATAAAAAAAACCCTAAGCTAGCTACAATATAACTAATAATTACATTGTAGCTAGCTTATATTTTATTTTTATTTTACAGGCAAGTTTGTATTTATTTTAACTAGGTACCTAGCTAAAATAAATACAAATATACCTGTAAAATAAAACCTAAACTGTCTTACACTAACATCTAACCTTACACCTCAAATAAATTACCTAAATTAAATACAATTTACTAAATTAAATACAAATACCTAAATTACAAAAAAAAAAAAACACTAAATTGCACAAAATAAAATATATTTAAACTAATTACACCTAATCTAATAGCCCTATGAAAATAAAAAAAAAAACTAAAAGGGCCTTTTGCGGGGCAAAGAAATCAGCTCTTTTTTTCCTGTAAAAAAATACAAACAACCCCCCAACAGTAAAACCCACCACCCACACAACCAACCGCCCAAATAAAACCTTACCTAAAAAACCTAAGCTCCCCATTGCCCGGAAAAGGGCATTTGGATGGGCATTTGGATGGGCATTTAGCTCTGTGGCTGGCCAAACTCTAATCAAAAAAAAAAACCCACCCAATAAACCCTTAAAAAAACTAACACTAACCCCCTGAAGATCCACTTACAGTTTTGAAGAGCTGACATCCATCCTCAATGAAGCCGGGAGAAGTCCTCAAGGAAGCGGCAAGAAGTCCTCAACGAAGCCGGGAGAAGTATTCATCCAAGCCGGGAGAAGTGGTCCTCCAGACGGGCAGATTGGAAGAGCCAATAGAATGCAAGCTCAATCCTATTGGCTGATTGGATCAGCCAATAGGACTGAAGTTCAATCATATTGGCTGATTGCATCAGCCAATAGGATTTTTTCCTATCAGCCAATCGGAATCTAAGGGACACCATCTTGGATGTCGTCACTTAAAGAAAGCTTCATTGGTCAGGAGTCGTCGTAAGAAGAGGATGCTCCGCGCCGGATGTCTTGAAGATGAACCCGCTCCGTGCCGGATGGATGAAGATAGAAGATGCCATCTGGATGAAGACTTCTGCCAGTCTGGAGGACCACTTCTCCTGGCTTGGATGAAGACTTCTCCCGGCTTTGTTGAGGATGGATGTCAGCTCTTCAAAACTGTAAGTGGATCTTCAGGGGGTTAGTGTTAGGTTTTTTTAAGGGTTTATTGGGTGGGTTTTATTTTTAGGTTAGGGTTTGGGCAGCAATAGAGCTAAATGTGCTTCTGTAAAGATGAGATAAGAACAAACACAGAGGCGCCACATGTGTAGGTCAATAAAACCAAGAAAATCCAATTAGCGACAGAATAAGGGTACTCACAAAAAGGGCGGCACTCTCTTGTGCCGGCAGAGGCAGGCTGGTATTTGCAGCAAACCAGCTGGCTGTGTGGCAGGTCTGTACCGGATGTGGTCAGCGCTGAAGTTTGCTGGTTGTATTGCCTCTATCCGGTGTTCCCAGAGTGTTGTTTCTCCTCAGCTGGAGTTGTACTGGAGCAAAGAAGGGAGGGAGGGAGGCTCAGCTGCCCTAAGGTTACTGATATGGAGATTACCACAACAACACCAGACTGATGTAAAAGTAAAAACATAAGTATTTTATTATACACAATAAAAATACCATAGGTATTACAAATTTACAGCTGGGTGTGTGACATAAAAAATCTCCCCACAAAGACTGCAATAGCAACGCGTTTCTCGGGCGGACCCCGTTTCCTCAGGCTTGTGTGCTCTAAGTGTGTGTGTATGCCCTTTAAATAGGGATCAGTAACCTCATGTTTCCATGACCCTCCCCTTCCTTCTAGTAAATGATCCAATCAAGTCCTTCCTTTCCAAAACGCCCAGTTGTTGGTGTAATTAAGCAATAAATAAATAAATATTTGTATTAACTATGCGATTGTTAACTTGTGTATTGATGTTGCAATAATTGAAGTGAATATGTTAATGGGTAGTGATGCGATCCTTAGTAGTTATTGCCGATCGTCACTAAAAAAGGATAAGCATGAGTGTAAACTAATTCGATGTGTGTTTGCTTACAGGCCAATGATGTCCTTTCGTTTAAGGGGCTTGTCTTATTAACCAATAGTATCACTAAATCAAAAGGGCTCTGTCTTTAGCTCCTAGCAACCAGAGGATACATAATGGTGATTGTTCCTGGTTACAGAGTAATGCCGGGTAGATCACATGATCACGCTAGCCCTTATCTACAATTGGCGCAAATTGCGAACTTCTAAGTGACGTATAGTCACATGGCCAATAATGAATGGCATATAGTAACGTGGCTAATTGAACCCGTATGTGGTTCGGAGTTTTGTATATGAGTGTGTAGCGTCGATCAGACGCTGCCCCCAACTTCCAAAAAAACAATTGGAGACGAACAATAAACCAAGACTATGTGTCAACAATATATGAAAGATATGTGTCAGAACGCCTCTGTATATTGCAAAGCGGTTATGAAAAAGTGGATAATTGTAGCCATAGAAATAGCTACCTATGTGAAAAACTAAACATAGTGCAATCGGTGCTGAAGAAAAAAATATATATACTAACTGCCATTGCAGTAATTAGTGTAATGAATTTGGCAAATATATGTGATAGCTAAGATGCCTATAATGATCTAAATACTATCACTAGTTATATTATAATGACACCGTTATTAATGATGTCCTACTTAAAATCATTGTTAAAGTGCCTAATATAATAATAAATAAATATGATAGAAAGTGCCCATCAGGACGAAGTGTATGATGGAATGAAGTCCTATCTAACATTTAATGTGATATAGTGATAATGATATAAACAATGGGAAATAAATACTTATAGTGTATACTAACCTATGCAATGTAATGGATCGTGTGTTATGTGTAAATGCATATTTGGGAGCAAGTATGTGACTGTATGAAAATATACAGTTGGATGTCTAATTGTCACTAATTTTTTACCACAATAATGGGATAAAAAAATTATTATTATAATAAAATAATCATAAAAATAGTGCAGTCAATTTAGACTAAATGTGGATAAATATAATGTTGAATAAATATAATAAAATATAACAAATATGAGAGCAATACCAGCAAGTGGGCGGCGAAAGTCCAGATAAGTTAAATTAATAAGATATACAATACAATATCCAGAGAGCATTCATCAATTGATAAAGCAAGCATTAGATGAATATAAAAAAGCGGTATGTGTCCACCATCTGATACATCTATATAAGGGAGAAAAAATGTGATTTATACAAAGGCTGCAGAGTCTATAACCTCATTTAAACCTGTGGGAAAAAGACTATTAAATTTAAAAATCCAGAAGGTTTCCCTCTGTCTCAGTTTTGAAAACCTATTATATAGACTACTGGGGGGGATCCCTTCTAATGGTGTGATTTTGAAAGAGCATTTACCAGAAACATATTTGTTACAAAAATTCCTGGAGACACTATCGGCTAGATTTGGAGTTTTGTCGGTAACAACCCGAAAAACTAACGCCCGCGTTTTACTGGCCGCACCATAAAAATAACTCTGGTATCGAGAGTCCACATAAAGGCTGCGTTAGGCTCCAAAAAAGGAGCGTAGAGCATTTTTAACGCAGCTTCAACTCTCAATACCAGAGTTGCTTACGGACGCGGCCAGCCTCAAAAACGTGCTCGTGCACGATTCTCCCATAGGAAACAATGGGGCTGTTTGAGCTGAAAAAAAACCTAACACCTGCAAAAAAGCCGCGTTCAGCTCCTAACGCAGCCCCATTGTTTGCTATGCGGTAACCCTTCCGACGTCTGCACTTAACACTCTAACATGTACCCCGAGTCTAAACACCCCTAACCTTACACTTATTAACCCCTATTCTGCTGCCCCCGCTATCGCTGACCCCTGCATATTATTATTAACCCCTAATCTGCCGCTCCGTAAACCGCCGCTACTTACATTATCCCTATGTACCCCTAATCTGCTGCCCTAACATCGCCGACCCCTATATTATATTTATTAACCCCTAATCTGCCCCCCACAACGTCGCCTCCACCTGCCTACACTTATTAACCCCTAATCTGCCGACCGGACCGCACCGCTATTATAATAAAGTTATTAACCCCTAATCCGCCTCACTAACCCTATCATAAATAGTATTAACCCCTAATCTGCCCTCCCTAACATCACCGACACCTAACTTCAATTATTAACCCCTAATCTGCCGACCGAATCTCGCCGCTATTCTAATAAATGTATTAACCCCTAAAGCTAAGTCTAACCCTAATACTAACACCCCCCTTAAATTAAATATAATTTAAATCTAACGAAATGAATTAACTCTTATTAAATAAATTATTCCTATTTAAAGCTAAATACTTACCTGTAAAATAAATCCTAATATAGCTACAATATAAATTATAATTATATTATAGCTATTTTAGGATTTATATTTATTTTACAGGTAACTTTGTATTTATTTTAACCAGGTACAATAGCTATTAAATAGTTAAGAACTATTTAATAGCTAAAATAGTTAAAATAATTATAAATTTACCTGTAAAATCTACAGACCTAGATTTGGAGTTTGGCGGTAGCCGTGAAAACCAGCGTTAGAGGCTCCTAACGCTGGTTTTAGGCTACCGCCGGTATTTAGAGTCACTCAAAATAGGGTCTAACGCTCACTTTTCAGCCGCGACTTTTCCATACCGCAGATCCCCTTACGTCAATTGCGTATCCTATCTTTTCAATGGGATCTTCCTAACTCCGGTATTTAGAGTCGTTTCTGAAGTGAGCGTTAGACATCTAACGACAAAACTCCAGCCGCAGGAAAAAAGTCAGTAGTTAAGAGCTTTCTGGGCTAACGCCGGTTCATAAAGCTCATAACTACTGTACTCTAAAGTACACTAACACCCATAAACTACCTATGTACCCCTAAACCGAGGTCCCCCCACATCGCCTCCACTCGATTAAATTTTTTTAACTCCTAATCTGCCGACCGCCACCTACGTTATCCTTATGTACCCCTAATCTGCTGCCCCTAACACCGCCGACCCCTGTATTATATTTATTAACCCCTAATCTGCCCCCCACAACGTTGCCGCCAGCTACCTACACTTATTAACCCCTAATCTGCCGTCCGCACGCCGCCGCCAGCTACATTATCCCTCTGTACCCCTAATCTGCTGCCCCTAACACCGCCGACCCCTATATTATATTTATTAACCCCTAATCTGCCCCCCACAACGTCGCCTCCACCTGCCTACACTTATTAACCCCTAATCTGCCGACCGGACCTGAGCGCTACTATAATAAAGTTATTAACCCCTAATCCGCCTCACTAACCCTATAATAAATAGTATTAACCCCTAATCTGCCCTCCCTAACATCGCCGACACCTAACTTCAATTATTAACCCCTAATCTGCCGACCGGAGCTCACCGCTATTCTAATAAATGTATTAACCCCTAAAGCTAAGTCTAACCCTAACACTAACACCCCCCTAAGTTAAATATAATTTAAATCTAACGAAATTAATTAACTCTTATTAAATAAATTATTCCTATTTAAAGCTAAATACTTACCTGTAAAATAAATCCTAATATAGCTACAATATAAATTATATTTATATTATAGCTATTTTAGGATTTATATTTATTTTACAGGTAACTTTGTATTTATTTTAACCAGGTACAATAGCTATTAAATAGTTAAGAACTATTTAATAGCTAAACTAGTTAAAATAATTACAAATTTACCTGTAAAAGAAATCCTAACCTAAGTTACAAATAAACCTAACGCTATACTATCAATAAATTAATTAAACTACCTACAATTACCTACAATTAACCTAACACTACACTATCAATAAATTAATTAAATACAATTGCTACATATAAATACAATTAAATAAACTAGCTAAAGTACAAAAAATAAAAAAGAACTAAGTTACAAAAAATAAAAAAATATTTACAAACATAATAAAAATATTACAACAATTTTAAACTAATTACACCTACTCTAAGCCCCCTAATAAAATAACAAAGCCCCCCAAAATAAAAAAAATGCCCTACCCTATTCTAAATTACTACAGTTCAAAGCTCTTTTACCTTACCAGCCTTGAACAGGGCCTTTTGCGGGGCATGCCCCAAGAAATACAGCTCTTTTGCCTGTAAAAAAAAACATACAATACCCAAGCCCCCCAACATTACAACCCACCACCCACATACCCCTAATCTAACCCAAACCCCCCTTAAATAAACCTAACACTAAGCCCCTGAAGATCATCCTACCTTGTCTTCACCATACCAGGTTCACCAATCGGTCCAGAAGAGCTCCTCCGATGTCCTGATCCAAGCCCAAGCGGGGGGCTGAAGAGGTCCATGATCCGGCTGAAGACTTCATCCAAGCGGGGCAGAAGAGTTCTTCCATCCGATTGAAGTCTTCATCCAAGCGGCATCCATCTGGAGCGAAGCGGCAGCATCCTGAAGACCTCCACCGCGGAACATCCATCCTGGCCGACGACTGAACGACGAATGACGGTTCCTTTAAATGACGTCATCCAAGATGGCGTCCCTCGAATTCCGATTGGCTAATAGGATTCTATCAGCCAATCGGAATTAAGGTAGGAATATTCTGATTGGCTGATGGAATCAGCCAATCAGAATCAAGTTCAATCCGATTGGCTGATCCAATCAGCCAATCAGATTGAGCTCGCATTCTATTGGCTGATCGGAACAGCCAATAGAATGCAAGCTCAATCTGATTGGCTGATTGGATCAGCCAATCGGATTGAACTTGATTCTGATTGGCTGATTCCATCAGCCAATCAGAATATTCCTACCTTAATTCCGATTGGCTGATAGAATCCTATCAGCCAATCGGAATTCGAGGGACGCCATCTTGGATGACATCATTTAAAGGAACCGTCATTCGTCGTTCAGTCGTCGGCCAGGATGGATGTTCCGCGGTGGAGGTCTTCAGGATGCTGCCGCTTTGCTCCGGATGGATGCCGCTTGGATGAAGACTTCAATCGGATGGAAGAACTCTTCTGCCCCGCTTGGATGAAGACTTCAGCCGGATCATGGACCTCTTCCGCCCCCCGCTTGGGCTTGGATCAGGACATCGGAGGAGCTCTTCTGGACCGATCGGTGAACCTGGTATGGTGAAGACAAGGTAGGATGATCTTCAGGGGCTTAGTGTTAGGTTTATTTAAGGGGGGTTTGGGTTAGATTAGGGGTATGTGGGTGGTGGGTTGTAATGTTGGGGGGCTTGGGTATTGTATGTTTTTTTTTACAGGCAAAAGAGCTGTATTTCTTGGGGCATGCCCCGCAAAGGGCCCTGTTCAAGGCTGGTAAGGTAAAAGAGCTTTGAACTGTAGTAATTTAGAATAGGGTAGGGCATTTTTTTATTTTGGGGGGCTTTGTTATTTTATTAGGGGGCTTAGAGTAGGTGTAATTAGTTTAAAATTGTTGGAATATTTTTATTATGTTTGTAAATATTTTTTTATTTTTTGTAACTTAGTTCTTTTTATTTTTTGTACTTTAGCTAGTTTATTTAATTGTATTTATTTGTAGCAATTGTATTTAATTAATTTATTGATAGTGTAGTGTTAGGTTAATTGTAGGTAATTGTAGGTAGTTTATTTAATTAATTTATTGATAGTGTAGTGTTAGGTTTATTTGTAACTTAGGTTAGGATTTCTTTTACAGGTAAATTTGCAATTATTTTAACTATTTTAGCTATTAAATAGTTCTTAACTATTTAATAGCTATTGCACCTGGTTAAAATAAATACAAAGTTACCTGTAAAATAAATATAAATCCTAAAATAGCTATAATATAATTATAATTTATATTGTAGCTATATTAGGATTTATTTTACAGGTAAGTATTTAGCTTTAAATAGGAATAATTTATTTAATAAGAGTTAATTAATTTCGTTAGATTTAAATTATATTTAATTTAGGGGGGTGTTAGTATTAGGGTTAGACTTAGCTTTAGGGGTTAATACATTTATTAGAATAGCGGCGAGATTCGTCGGCAGATTAGGGGTTAATAATTGAAGTTAGGTGTCGGCGATGTTAGGGAGGGCAGATTAGGGGTTAATACTATTTATGATAGGGTTAGTGAGGCGGATTAGGGGTTAATAACTTTATTATAATAGCGGTGCGGTCCGGTCGGCAGATTAGGGGTTAATAAGTGTAGGCAGGTGGAGGCGACGTTGTGGGGGGCAGATTAGGGGTTAATAAATATAATATAGGGGTCGGCGATGTTAGGGCAGCAGATTAGGGGTACATAGGGATAATGTAAGTAGCGGCGGTTTACGGAGCGGCAGATTAGGGGTTAATAATAATATGCAGGGGTCAGCGATAGCGGGGGCGGCAGAATAGGGGTTAATAAGTGTAAGGTTAGGGGTGTTTAGACTCGGGGTACATGTTAGAGTGTTAAGTGCAGACGTCGGAAGGGTTACCGCATAGCAAACAATGGGGCTGCGTTAGGAGCTGAACGCGGCTTTTTTGCAGGTGTTAGGTTTTTTTTCAGCTCAAACAGCCCCATTGTTTCCTATGGGAGAATCGTGCACGAGCACGTTTTTGAGGCTGGCCGCGTCCGTAAGCAACTCTGGTATCGAGAGTTGAAGCTGCGTTAAAAATGCTCTACGCTCCTTTTTTGGAGCCTAACGCAGCCTTTATGTGGACTCTCGATACCAGAGTTATTTTTATGGTGCGGCCAGTAAAACACGGGCGTTAGTTTTTCGGGTCGTTACCGACAAAACTCCAAATCTAGCCGTATGTTTGGTTGATTTTGATTTGATGTTTTTCAAATGTTCACTCCATCGGGTTCTAACCTTCCTACAGGTTCGGCCTATGTACTGAATCCCACATTTGCAGGACAGAACATAGATTACATAACTGGAATCACAAGATAATCTACTTTTAATTGGAAACATTTCCACTGTATTGTTAGATGTTAAGGTGCTACATCCATGTGTTACATATTGGCACATGTGACAACGTTTCTTCCCACATCTATATACTCCTATCCTGTTGGGGTTATAACCATTGGTGGCCCTATCTCTCGGTCTGGTTGTATTATCAAGTTTTCTTTTAGACATGACCACCTTACTAGGGGCTAGTTTCTGTTTATAAGTTGGTGCTCTTTTGAAGACCAATTTTGGTTGGGATGTAAGAGTTTTGTTTAAAACAGGGTCTTTTAAAAGGATAGGCCAATGTTTCTTTAGGACTCTGTTAATAATTTTATGATTAGAATTATACTGTGTCACAAAAAGAGGTTGTTTATTTGTGAAATTCTCCTTCTCTCTATTTTTGGAAGATGTAGTTGATAGTAATTGGTCTCTGTTGAGATCTTTGGCTCTCTCATGTCCTCTAGTGATTAGTTCGGGAGGGTATCCCTTTTCTAAAAATCTGTGTTTGAGAATAAGTGATTGCTGGTTGTATTGCTCTATAGTACTGCAGTTCCTACGCAGTCTGCAGAACTGACTGTATGGAATATTGGTTTTCCATTTTGTTAAATGGTTACTGGAGAAATGTAAGAAATTATTGCAATCTACTTTTTTGAAAAAAGTAGATGTGGATATTTTGTCTTGTTGATCCCAAGTGAGGGTCACATCAAGGAACTCTATATTATTCTCTTGAACGTTGTGGGTGAACCCTATGCCCATGTCGTTATCATTTAAATGTGACACAAAACTAAGGGCTTCTGACTTCGAGCCATCAAAAATAAAAATAAGGTCATCTATATACCGGCCATAGAACACCAGATTGCCCCTCCATTGCGAGTTATAAATATAGATATCTTCAAAATAACCTATAAATAGGTTTGCAAAACTGGGGGCAAATCTGGTGCCCATGGCCGTTCCCCTAATTTGTAGAAAAAAAGTATCGAGAAACTGAAAATAATTATGTTTTAAAATAAAATTAATAAGTAAGATTATATAATCTCTTTGGATTATGGGCATGTACAGGTCTCTATCCAAATATATCTTGGCGGTGAATGCCCCCAGATCGTGTGATATATTTGAATAAAGTGATCCAACATCACAAGAAAGCCATAGGTATTTCTTGTTTTTTTCTAATTTGACCATAGAGAGTTTGTTGAGCAGGTCTTTGGTGTCTTTAATATATGATGGTAAATTGATAACATACCTCTGCAGGTAGATATCAATATATTCCGACAATTTGTCGGTAATGCTATTCATGCCTGCTATAATCGGCCTACCTGGGGGCACTTTTTCATTTTTGTGCAGTTTAGGGAGATGATAATAACATGGTATGCTGGGGTGGTCTGGAGTAAGGTATCTTTTTTCTTTTTTTGTCAGAATATTGGAGGTAAGACCTTGTTCCAAAAGAACATTTAAAGCTTTCATAAATTCAGTGGTGGGATCATGAGGAAGTTTTATGTAGTAATCTGTATCATCTAGGATACGACAAGCTTCTGTGACATAGTCTGCATAGTTTTGCAAAACTATGCCCCCGCCCTTGTCCGCCTGACGGATGACCAAATTTTGGTCATCCATCAGGCTTCTAAGGGCTCTGGCCTCATTAGGCCAAGTCTTCTTCTTTCCTATTATTCTTTGAGGCAAACTTGTAAGATCTTCCAAGACTAATTGTTGGTAGAGATCAATATAGGAGACTTCCTCCTTAGGGGGATTGAAAGAGGAGGGAGGTGCCAATGTGGTATGTATTGTCCCCTTAAATAATTCCTCCATGAGTACATTTGGATCATAATAGAGGACAGTAGAAGGGTTTCTTGTTTGATCTGAATTAAGTGATATGAATGTTCCCTCAGTATTATGTTTTCTCAATGCTTTGATGGCAAAGTATCTCTGTAATGATAATTTACGAGTATATTTGTTCAAATCAACAAATAACTCGAAAATATTGTGGGGATTCGGAGGACAATAGGAGAGGCCTCTTCCCAACACTCTCACTTCATCATTGGTGAGTATGTGTGATGAAAGATTAAATATACCCTGTCTTAATTTTTGGAGTTTTTATTTTTGGTTATTGTCCATCACCATAAAAATAAAAATAAAAACAATTACAACTATAATTCTCATTCCAATAACAATAATATCCATAATACTAATCGCTCCCATTTTCACCAATACCATTCACAACCACCACGTATAAATCACAATTGGGGTCAGGGTGGAAACACACAAACAAGAAATCATCATCCACAACTGAACCATACAGATAGAGACTATAGAGGAATATCACAACACCAGGAGTATCAGAATCCCAACTATATCCCTATACACAATAGATTCCAAGCTCTTAACTCTGGGCAGGATGGCGCTTTTGATCATTCTGGAGAGGAAAGACCATCCACATCCAGGACCATCAATGCCCCATCCACACCTTCCGGGTTTTTTTTAGAGAACCCCAACCTAGCACCTCTATGGAGGAGACCGAACCCCAACTCAACCACAAACCAAAAGAAAAGACCATATCCAAACGGGGAAGGAGAGGGAAAACCAACCAAAAAGAAAAACTCCAAAAATTAAGACAGGGTATATTTAATCTTTCATCACACATACTCACCAATGATGAAGTGAGAGTGTTGGGAAGAGGCCTCTCCTATTGTCCTCCGAATCCCCACAATATTTTCGAGTTATTTGTTGATTTGAACAAATATACTCGTAAATTATCATTACAGAGATACTTTGCCATCAAAGCATTGAGAAAACATAATACTGAGGGAACATTCATATCACTTAATTCAGATCAAACAAGAAACCCTTCTACTGTCCTCTATTATGATCCAAATGTACTCATGGAGGAATTATTTGAGGGGACAATACATACCACATTGGCACCTCCCTCCTCTTTCAATCCCCCTAAGGAGGAAGTCTCCTATATTGATCTCTACCAACAATTAGTCTTGGAAGATCTTACAAGTTTGCCTCAAAGAATAATAGGAAAGAAGAAGACTTGGCCTAATGAGGCCAGAGCCCTTAGAAGCCTGATGGATGACCAAAATTTGGTCATCCGTCAGGCGGACAAGGGCGGGGGCATAGTTTTGCAAAACTATGCGGACTATGTCACAGAAGCTTGTCGTATCCTAGATGATACAGATTACTACATAAAACTTCCTCATGATCCCACCACTGAATTTATGAAAGCTTTAAATGTTCTTTTGGAACAAGGTCTTACTTCCAATATTCTGACAAAAAAAGAAAAAAGATACCTTACTCCAGACCACCCCAGCATACCATATTATTATCATCTCCCTAAACTGCACAAAAATGAAAAAGTGCCCCCAGGTAGGCCGATTATAGCAGGCATGAATAGCATTACCGACAAATTGTCGGAATATATTGATATCTACCTGCAGAGGTATGTTATCAATTTACCATCATATATTAAAGACACCAAAGACCTGCTCAACAAACTCTCTATGGTCAAATTAGAAAAAAACAAGAAATACCTATGGCTTTCTTGTGATGTTGGATCACTTTATTCAAATATATCACACGATCTGGGGGCATTCACTGCCAAGATATATTTGGATAGAGACCTGTACATGCCCATAATCCAAAGAGATTATATAATCTTACTTATTAATTTTATTTTAAAACATAATTATTTTCAGTTTCTCGATACTTTTTTTCAACAAATTAGGGGAACGGCCATGGGCACCAGATTTGCCCCCAGTTTTGCAAACCTATTTATGGGTTATTTTGAAGACATCTATATTTATAACTCGCAATGGAGGGGCAATCTGGTGTTCTATGGCCGGTATATAGATGACCTTATTTTTATTTTTGATGGCTCGAAGTCAGAAGCCCTTAGTTTTGTGTCACATTTAAATGATAATGACATGGGCATAGGGTTCACCCACAACGTTCAAGAGAATAATATAGAGTTCCTAGATGTGACCCTCACTTGGGATCAACAAGACAAAATATCCACATCTACTTTTTCAAAAAAGTAGATTGCAATAATTTCTTACATTTCTCCAGTAACCATTTAACAAAATGGAAAACCAATATCCCATACAGTCAGTTCTGCAGACTGCGTAGGAACTGCAGTACTATAGAGCAATACAACCAGCAATCACTTATTCTCAAACGCAGATTTTTAGAAAAGGGATACCCTCCCGAACTAATCACTAGAGGACATGAGAGAGCCAAAGATCTCAACAGAGACCAATTACTATCAACTACATCTTCCAAAAATAGAGAGAAGGAGAATTTCACAAATAAACAACCTCTTTTTGTGACACAGTATAATTCTAATCATAAAATTATTAACCGAGTCCTAAAAAAACATTGGCCTATCCTTTTAAAAGACCCTGTTTTAAACAAAACTCTTACATCCCAACCTAAATTGGTCTTCAAAAGAGCACCAACTTATGAACAGAAACTAGCCCCTAGTAAGGTGGTCATGTCTAAAAGAAAACTTGATAATACAACCAGACCGAGAGATAGGGCCACCAATGGTTATAACCCCAACAGGATAGGAGTATATAGATGTGGGAAGAAACGTTGTCACATGTGCCAATATGTAACACATGGATGTAGCACCTTAACATCTAACAATACAGGGGAAATGTTTCCAATTAAAAGTAGATTATCTTGTGATTCCAGTTATGTAATCTATGTTCTGTCCTCAAATGTGGGATTCAGTACATAGGCCGAACCTGTAGGAAGGTTAGAACCTGATGGAGTGAACATTTGAGAAACATCAAATCAAAATCAACCAAACATAGTGTCTCCAGGCATTTTTGTAACAAATATGTTTCTGGTAAATGCTCTTTCAAAATCACACCATTAGAAGGGATCCCCCCAGTAGTCTACATAATAGGTTTTCAAAACTGAGACAGAGGGAAACCTTCTGGATTTTTAAATTTAATAGTCTTTTTCCCACAGGTTTAAATGAGGTTATAGACTCTGCAGCCTTTGTATAAATCACATTTTTTCTCCCTTATATAGATGTATCAGATGGGGGACACATACCGCTTTTTTATATTCATCTAATACTTGCTTTATCAATTGATGAATGCTCTCTGGATATTGTATTGTATATCTTATTAATTTAACTTATCTGGACTTTCGCCGCCCACTTGCTGGTATTGCTCTCATATTTGTTATATTTTATTATATTTATTCAACATTATATTTATCCACATTTAGTCTAAATTGACTGCACTATTTTTATGATTATTTTATTATAATAAAAAATTTTTATCCCATTATTGTGGTAAAAAATTAGTGACAATTAGACATCCAACTGTATATTTTCATACAGTCACATACTTGCTCCCAAATATGCATTTACACATAACACACGATCCATTACATTGCATAGGTTAGTATACACTAATAAGTATTTATTTCCCATTGTTTATATCATTATCACTATATCACATTAAATGTTAGATAGGACTTCATTCCATCATACACTTCGTCCTGATGGGCACTTTCTATCATATTTATTTATTATTATATTAGGCACTTTAACAATGATTTTAAGTAGGACATCATTAATAACGGTGTCATTATAATATAACTAGTGATAGTATTTAGATCATTATAGGCATCTTAGCTATCACATATATTTGCCAAATTCATTACACTAATTACTGCAATGGCAGTTAGTATATATATTTTTTTCTTCAGCACCGATTGCACTATGTTTAGTTTTTCACATAGGTAGCTATTTCTATGGCTACAATTATCCACTTTTTCATAACCGCTTTGCAATATACAGAGGCGTTCTGACACATATCTTTCATATATTGTTGACACATAGTCTTGGTTTATTGTTCGTCTCCAATTGGTTTTTTGGAAGTTGGGGGCGGCGTCTGATCGACGCTACACACTCATATACAAAACTCCGAACCACATACGGGTTCAATTAGCCACGTTACTATATGCCATTCATTATTGGCCATGTGACTATACGTCACTTAGCAGTTCGCAATTTGCGCCAATCGTAGATAAGGGCTAGCGTGATCATGTGATCTACCCGGCATTACTCTGTAACCAGGAACAATCACCATTATGTATCCTCTGGTTGCTAGGAGCTAAAGACATAGCCCTTTTGATTTAGTGATACTATTGGTTAATAAGACAAGCCCCTTAAACGAAAGGACATCATTGGCCTGTAAGCAAACACACATCAAAGTAGTTTACACTCATGCTTATCCTTTTTTAGTGACGATCGGCAATAACTACTAAGGATCGCATCACTACCCATTAACATATTCACTTCAATTATTACAACATCAATACACAAGTTAACAATCGCATAGTTAATACAAATATTTATTTATTTATTGCTTAATTACACCAACAACTGGGCGTTTTGGAAAGGAAGGACTTGATTGGATCATTTACTAGAAGGAAGGGGAGGGTCATGGAAACATGAGGTTACTGATCCCTATTTAAAGGGCATACACACACACTTAGAGCACACAAGCCTGAGGAAACGGGGTCCGCCCGAGAAACGCGTTGCTATTGCACTCTTTGTGGGGAGATTTTTTATGTCACACACCCAGCTGTAAATTTGTAATATCTATGGTATTTTTATTGTGTATAATAAAATACTTATGTTTTTACTTTTACATCAGTCTGGTGTTGTTGTGGTAATCTCCATATCAGTAACCTTAGGGCAGCTGAGCCTCCCTCCCTCCATTCTTTGCTCCAGTACAACTCCAGCTGAGGAGAAACAACACTCTGGGAACACCGTATAGAGGCAATACAACCAGCAAACTTCAGCGCTGACCACATCCGGTACAGACCTGCCACACAGCCAGCTGGTTTTCTGCAAATACCAGCCTACCTCTGCCGGCACCAGAGAGTGCCGCCCTGTTTGTGAGTACCCTTATTCTGTCGCTAATTGGATTTTCTTGGTTTTATTGACCTACACATGTGGCGCCTCTGTGTTTGTTCTTATCTCATCTTTACAGAAGCACATCATCACCTTGGGTGACCACAGAGAGCTGCCTATCCAGTGTTGGGAAGTTGAAGACTCCCTTTGGACTTTTCCTCCGGCTTTGTTTGGCTGGTTCTTATATATACTTTCAATTTTCTCTTATTTTATGGTTATATTATTTTATTATTTTACTCATATTTGTCAATTGTGCATCATCTGCGCCATTTTTATTATCATTACACCATTGTATTCATTTTTATTTTAACCACATAAATTTTATATATATAGAGAACCACATTATACTATATATACCCCACGTCTGTTAGCGCCTCCTATAGAAGCACTGTGATTCTTATATCACTGTCACTTCTCTATCTAATAGAGCTAAATGCCCTTTTAAAGGCAATACCCATCCAAATGCCCTTTTCAGGGCAATGGGGAGCTTAGGTTTTTTAGTTAGGATTTTATTTGGGGGGTTGGTTGTGTGGGTGTGGGTTTTACTGTTGGGGGTGTTGTTTGTATTTTTTTTACAGGTAAAAGAGCTGATTTCTTTTGGGCAATGCCCAGCAAAGGCCCTATTGCTAGTTTAGTTTAGGCTGGGGGGGGGGGGTTATTTTGGGGGGGCTTTTTTATTTTTATAGGGCTATGAGATTAGGTGTAATTAGTTTAAATATCTTGTAATTTATTTTTTATTTTGTTTAATTTAGTGTTTGTTTGTTTTTGTAATTTTGGTATTTGTATTTAATTAATTAATTGTATTTAATTTAGGTAATTTATTTAATTGTAGTGTAAGGTTAGGTGTTAGTGTAAGACAGGTTAGGTGATATTTTACAGGTAAATTTGTATTTATTTTAGCTAGGTAGTTAGTAAATAGTTAATAACTATTTACTAACTATTCTACCTAGTTAAAATAAATACAAACTTGCCTGTAAAATAAAAATAAAACCTAAGCTAGCTACAATGTAACTATTAGTTATATTGTAGCTAGCTTAGGGTTTATTTTATAGGTAAGTATTTAGTTTTAAATAGGAATTATTTAGTTATTAATAGTAGGTTTTCTTTAGATTTATTTTAATTATATTTAAGTTAGTGGGTGTTAGGGTTAGGGTTAGACTTAGGTTTAGGGGTTAATAACTTTAGTATAGTGGCGGTGGCGTTGGGGGTGGCAGATTAGGGGTTAATTAATGTAGGTAGGTGGCGGCGATGTCGGGGGTGCAGATTAGGGGTTAATATTATTTAAATAGTGTTTGAGATGCGGGAGTGCGGCGGTTTAGTGGTTAATATGTTTATTATAGTGGTGGCGATATCAGGAGCGGCAGATTAGGGGTTAATAAGTATAATGTAGGTGTTGGAGATGTCGGGGTGGCGGATTAGGGGTTAATAAGTGTAAGATTATTGGTGTTTAGACTCGGGGTTTATGTTAGGGTGTTAGGTGTAAATATAAATTTAGTTTCCCCATAGAAATCAATGGGACTGCGTTACGGAGCCTTACGCTGCTTTTTTGCAGGTGTTAGGCATTTTTTCAGCAGGCTCTCCCCATTTATATCTATTGGAAAATCTTGCACGAGCACGTACAACCAGCTCACCGCTGACTTAAGTAGCGCTGGTATTGGAGTGCGTTATGGAGCACAATTTTTCTCTACGCTCACTTCTTGCCTTTTAACTCTGGGTTTATAAAAACCTGTAATAACAGTGCTGAAGGTAAGTGAGCGGTGACAATAATGTGCAAGTTATTACCGCACTCCTCATAACGCAAAACTCATAATCGAGCCGATTATTTTTACATCCACTAATTTTTTATATATATATATATATATTTTTTTAATTAGGCCGTCTTTAGCATATATAATTATTCTTGGTCACAATTTCAGCTCACTTTGCACCAAGAAGTTGATAGAATGCGTTGAATGTAAATATTATAATAATCCTTGTTCAAGTGTCTCAAGTTTAACAAGTTATGGATATAAGCCAAAGTTTAACTTTAAAATACCAAGCAATAGAGAATTAATTGTGTAAAATATGTATATATAAATATAGATTAAATACAGAAATGTTGTCATCATAATTAATAAACCTAAAATCGCATTACACAACCTTGTCTATATAGCTTTTTGAATAAGGATGCCGTAGAACTCAAGTAGATTCGTTTTGCATGATGATGGCAAGAAAGGGGGAGTGGTCGTGATACATACAGTGGAGCAAAAAAGTATTTAGTCAGCCACCAATTGTGCAAGTTCTCCCACTTAAGAAGATGAGAGAGGCCTGTAATTTTCATCATAGGTATACCTCAACTATGAGAGACAAAATGTGGAAACAAATCCAGACAATCACATTGTCTGATCTGGAAAGAATTTATTTGCATATTATGGTGGAAAATAAGTATTTGGTCACCTACAAACAAGCAAGATTTCTGGCTCTCACAGACCTGTATCTTCTTTTTTAAGAGGCTCCTCTGTCCTCCACTCATTACCTGTATTAATGCCACCTGTTTGAACTTGTTATCAGTATAAAAGACACCTGTCCACAACCTCAAACAGTCACACTCCAAACTCCACTATGGTGAAGACCAAAGAGCTGTCGAAGGACACCAGAAACAAAATTGTAGACCTGCACCAGGCTGGAAAGACTGACTCTGCAATAGGCAAGCAGCTTGGTGTGAAGAAATCAACTGTGGGAGCAATAATTAGAAAATGGAAGACATACAAGACCACTGATAATCTCCCTCGATCTGGGGCTCCACACAAGATCTCACCCCGTGGGTCAAAATGATCACAAGAACGGTGAGCAAACATCCCAGAACCACACGGGGGGAACCTAGTGAATGACCTGCAGAGAGCTGGGACCAACGTAACAAAGGCTACGATCAGTAACACACTACACCGCCAGGGACTCAGATCCTGCAGTGCCAGACGTGTCCCCCTGCTTAAGCCAGTACATGTCCGGGCCTGTCTGAAGTATGCTAGAGAGCATTTGGATGATCCAGAAGCTGATTGGGAGAATGTCATATGGCCAGATGAAACTAAAGTAGAACTGTTTGGTAGAAACACAACTCGTCGTGTTTGGAGGAGAGAGAATGCTGAGTTGCAACCAAAGAACACCATACCTACATGGGGGTGGCAACATCATGCTTTGGGGCTGTTTCTCTGCAAAGGGAACAGGGCGACTGATCCGTGTACATGAAAGAATGAATGGGGCCATGTATCGTGAGATTTTAAGTGCAAACCTCCTTCCATCAGCAAGGACATTGAAGATGAAACGTGGCTGGGTCTTTCAGCATGACAATGATCCCAAATACACCGCCCGGGCAACGAAGGAGTGGCTTCGTAAGAAGCATTTCAAGGTCCTAGAGTGGCCTAGCCAGTCTCCAGATCTCAACCCCATAAAAAACCTTTGGAGGGAGTTGAAAGTCCGTGTTGCCAGCAACAGCCCCAAAACATCACTGCTCTAGAGGAGATCTGCATGCAGGAATGGACCAACATACCAGCAACAGTGTGTGACAACCTTGTGAAGACTTACAGAAAACGTTTGACCTCTGTCATTGCCAACAAAGGATATATAACAAAGTATTGAGATGAACTTTTGATATTGACCAAATACTTATTTTCCACCATAATGTGAAAATAAATTCTTTCCAAATCAGACAATGTGATTGTCTGGATTTGTTTCCATATTTTGTCTTTCATAGTTGAGGTATACCTATGATGAAAATTACAGGCCTCTCTCATCTTCTTAAGTGGGAGAACTTGCACAATTGGTGGCTGACTAAATACTTTTTTGCCCCACTGTACATTATAAAATGCGACCATAGCTGTGGCGCCCTTACCCTTTGATAAAGCCGGCAATGGCAAAACATGTTAGGATTCTGTTAGGGAAATCGGTGAGGAGTCAATAGTAACTGCTGTATTTTAATTAGCCATACGATGGTAACGTTTTGTTAAACTTTAATTATTATGTGCCTCAACTAGAAACACTAAGCAGAAGGTTCTGATATTAAGTTAAGTGGGTCAAGCTTACTTAGGCTCAGTATTGCTCTGTCACCAGTTGTGATATCAAGCAGCTCCATATACTTAACTATCTTAAGCACTTAATTAGTATAGCAAAGTCCAGGCTAACAGATATTTATAGAACCTATATTGATGCTGTCACTTTTGCAATCATTGGACACCTGAGCATATTCTCATGAGGCAATATAATAGCATTTTTTACATGTACTTTTTCTATGCAGCTGGTAATTTGCAACCTATTCAATATAGATACATTTGTATAAACCAAGCTGGGTAATGTTCTTGGTGTTATGACATTTAAATTGTAAGCTATACACTGATAGTGGACCTGCTCTAATATATAACTGGTGTTTGCATAGCTAACTATAGGCAAGTACATGCTGCTACATGCTTAATACTAATACAATGAGCTGTGTCTGATCCACACTACAAATGGAGGCACAATATACTGTGTACGTTTGTTAATCATAACATACAAAGTGTTCTCTATGTTGTTCAAGCACACTAAACACATTGGTGTCCACTGAGCCAAATGATCGTGTCCCCTATTAATGGTAATTTACCAGGATTCCTCCGCCATGAAATTTAGTTTTATCTAGACATAGTTCCTGCTATGAGTGTTTTTAATAATGTCTTTTCCCCTTTTTGACTTTTTATTTTGGTTGTATCCTATTCAATAAAAGTTAAGTTTATTTTACCAATAATGGATGTCCAAAAATATGGTAAAAGAGTTATGGCTTTCTAAACGTAGGTTGCTCCACTTGAAACCATAGGTGCTTTGGTATATTCTATGTGTACAAAACAAAAGAGAAAGGGGCCCCTCATAGCATAGCCAGATCTTCAATTCAATCATAATGCTAAGAAATATTTATTGCACTCACATTTGTAGAATGCACTCATGGGACAAAAGTGCATAAAGGCAGGCTGACACTTTCAGCGCTCACCCTTTATTCTATAGGGAGACATTTCTTATCCTTTCTATATCGATCCTGTAATTACAATACACGGAGCACTAGCACAAGCCGGTAACCTGTATAAACCAGACACGTCACAAGGAATCGACATTCAGTGATCGCTAGACGAGAGAGACACAGTCTGGAACAGCGAGCTGACCGCTGAAAGTGTCAGCCTGCCTGCATGATTCTGGTGGTTCAGCTGGTCGGCCATTATTCAACATAAATTTTAGCTGCCAATTTGTTTTGAACTGATCCCCACCTAAAATTCCTATGTATGGATCTTTTTGCCTATCAGAATGCCACTGTGCATGCACAATATGTGTATGTAACAGCCATTTGCTGGGAAGACAGCATGGGACAATGAATAGACAAGTCCAGCCATCAACAACACAGGTAAGTACCTTTAGTGCTACCAACCAACCCCTGATATGTCAACTGACATATATGATATATATATATATATATATATATATATATATATATATATATATATATATATATATATATATATATATATATATATATATATAAAAGAAGACGTCCTAACTGACAGACTCATCAACACCCAGCTCAAACCATTTAACCTAGGAATGTTAGAAATTTAGGAAGGTACATTGTTTTTATGACGTAGGCACCCACTAAGGAAGAATTTTTGGAAATTAACGCCTAGATTTAGAGTTTGGCGTTAGCCGTCAAAAGCACCGTTAAGGGGTCCTAAAGCTGCTTTTTACCGCCCGCTGGTATTTAGAGTCAGGCAGGAAAGGGTCTACCGCTCACTTTCTTTCCACGACTCGAGGCTACCACAGATCCCCCGGCATTACTCTGTAACCAGGAACAATCACCATTATGTATCCTCTGGTTGCTAGGAGCTAAAGACAGAGCCCTTTTGATTTAGTGATACTATTGGTTAATAAGACAAGCCCCTTAAACGAAAGGACATCATTGGCCTGTAAGCAAACACACATCGAAGTAGTTTACACTCATGCTTATCCTTTTTTAGTGACGATCGGCAATAACTACTAAGGATCGCATCACTACCCATTAACATATTCGCTTCAATTATTACATCATTAATACACAAGTTAACAATCGCATAGTTAATACAAATATTTATTTATTTATTGCTTAATTACACCAACAACTGGGCGTTTTGGAAAGGAAGGACTTGATTGGATCATTTACTAGAAGGAAGGGGAGGGTCATGGAAACATGAGGTTACTGATCCCTATTTAAAGGGCATACACACACACTTAGAGCACACAAGCCTGAGGAAACGGGGTCCGCCCGAGAAACGCGTTGCTATTGCACTCTTTGTGGGGAGATTTTTTATGTCACACACCCAGCTGTAAATTTGTAATACCTATGGTATTTTTATTGTGTATAATAAAATACTTATGTTTTTACTTTTACATCAGTCTGGTGTTGTTGTGGTAATCTCCATATCAGTAACCTTAGGGCAGCTGAGCCTCCCTCCCTCCCTTCTTTGCTCCAGTACAACTCCAGCTGAGGAGAAACAACACTCTGGGAATACCGGATAGAGGCAATACAACCAGCAAACTTCAGCGCTGACCACATCCGGTACAGACCTGCCACACAGCCAGCTGGTTTGCTGCAAATACCAGCCTACCTCTGCCGGCACAAGAGAGTGCCGCCCTGTTTGTGAGTACCCTTATTCTGTTGCTAATTGGATTTTCTTGGTTTTATTGACCTACACATGTGGCGCCTCTGTGTTTGTTCTTATCTCATCTTTACAGAAGCACATAATCACCTTGGGTGACCACAGAGAGCTGCCTATCCAGTGTTGGGAAGTTGAAGACTCCCTTTGGACTTTTCCTCCGGCTTTGTTTGGCTGTTTCTTATATATACTTTCAATTTTCTCTTATTTTATGGTTATATTATTTTATTATTTTACTCATATTTGTCAATTGTGCATCATCTGCCCCATTTTTATTATCATTACACCATTGTATTCATTTTTATTTTAACCACATACATTTTATATATATATAGAGAACCACATTATACTATATATACCCCACGTCTGTTAGCGCCTCCTATAGAAGCACTGTGATTCTTATATCACTGTCACTTCTCTATCTAATAGAGCTAAATGCCCTTTTAAAGGCAATGCCCATCCAAATGCCCTTTTCAGGGCAATGGGGAGCTTAGGTTTTTTAGTTAGGATTTTATTTGGGGGGTTGGTTGTGTGGGTGTGGGTTTTACTGTTGGGGGGGTTGTTTGTATTTTTTTTACAGGTAAAAGAGCTGATTTCTTTTGGGCAATGCCCAGCAAAGGCCCTATTGCTAGTTTAGTTTAGGCTGGGGGGGGGGGTTATTTTGGGGGGGCTTTTTTATTTTTATAGGGCTATGAGATTAGGTGTAATTAGTTTAAATATCTTGTAATTTATTTTTTATTTTGTTTAATTTAGTGTTTGTTTGTTTTTGTAATTTTGGTATTTGTATTTAATTAATTAATTGTATTTAATTTAGGTAATTTATTTAATTGTAGTGTAAGGTTAGGTGTTAGTGTAAGACAGGTTAGGTTTTATTTTACAGGTAAATTTGTATTTATTTTAGCTAGGTAGTTAGTAAATAGTTAATAACTATTTACTAACTATTCTACCTAGTTAAAATAAATACAAACTTGCCTGTAAAATAAAAATAAAACCTAAGCTAGCTACAATGTAACTATTAGTTATATTGTAGCTAGCTTAGGGTTTATTTTATAGGTAAGTATTTAGTTTTAAATAGGAATTATTTAGTTATTAATAGTAGGTTTTCTTTAGATTTATTTTAATTATATTTAAGTTAGTGGGTGTTAGGGTTAGGGTTAGACTTAGATTTAGGGGTTAATAACTTTAGTATAGTGGCGGTGACGTTGGGGGTGGCAGATTAGGGGTTAATTAATGTAGGTAGGTGGCGGCGATGTTGGGGGTGCAGATTAGGGGTTAATATTATTTAAATAGTGTTTGAGATGCGGGAGTGCGGCGGTTTAGGGGTTAATATGTTTATTATAGTGGTGGCGATATCCGGAGTGGCAGATTAGGGGTTAATAAGTATAATGTAGGTGTTGGAGATGTCAGGGTGGCAGATTAGGGGTTAATAAGTGTAAGATTATTGGTGTTTAGACTCGGGGTTTATGTTAGGGTGTTAGGTGTAAATATAAATTTAGTTTCCCCATAGAAATCAATGGGGCTGCGTTACAGAGCCTTACGCTGCTTTTTTGCAGGTATTAGGCATTTTTTCAGCAGGCTCTCCCCATTTATCTCTATGGGAAAATCTTGCACGAGCACGTACAACCAGCTCACCGCTGACTTAAGTAGCGCTGGTATTGGAGTGCGTTATGGAGCACAATTTTTCTCTACGCTCACTTCTTCCCTTTTAACTCTGGGTTTATAAAAACCTGTAATAACAGTGCTGAAGGTAAGTGAGCGGTGACAATAATGTGCAAGTAATTACCGCACTCCTCATAATGCAAAACTCATAATCTAGCCGATTATTTTTACATCCACTAATTTTTTATATATATATATATATATTTTTTTTTTAATTAGGCCGTCTTTAGCATATATAATTATTCTTGGTCACAATTTCAGCTCACTTTGCACCAAGAAGTTGGTAGAATGCGTTGAATGTAAATATTATAATAATCCTTGTTCAAGTGTCTCAAGTTTAACAAGTTATGGATATAAGCCAAAGTTTAACTTTAAAATACCAAGCAATAGAGAATTAATTGTGTAAAATATGTATATATAAATATAGATTAAATACAGAAATGTTGTTATCATAATTAATAAACCTAAAATCGCATTACAGAACCTTGTCTATATAGCTTTTTGAATAAGGATGCCGTAGAACTCAAGTAGATTCGTTTTGCATGATGATGGCAAGAAAGGGGGAGTGGTCGTGATACATACAGTGGGGCAAAAAAGTATTTAGTCAGCCACCAATTGTGCAAGTTCTCCCACTTAAGAAGATGAGAGAGGCCTGTAATTTTCATCATAGGTATACCTCAACTATGAGAGACAAAATGTGGAAACAAATCCAGACAATCACATTGTCTGATCTGGAAAGAATTTATTTGCATATTATGGTGGAAAATAAGTATTTGGTCACCTACAAACAAGCAAGATTTCTGGCTCTCACAGACCTGTATCTTCTTTTTTAAGAGGCTCCTCTGTCCTCCACTCATTACCTGTATTAATGCCACCTGTTTGAACTTGTTATCAGTATAAAAGACACCTGTCCACAACCTCAAACAGTCACACTCCAAACTCCACTATGGTGAAGACCAAAGAGCTGTCGAAGGACACCAGAAACAAAATTGTAGACCTGCACCAGGCTGGAAAGACTGACTCTGCAATAGGCAAGCAGCTTGGTGTGAAGAAATCAACTGTGGGAGCAATAATTAGAAAATGGAAGACATACAAGACCACTGATAATCTCCCTCGATCTGGGGCTCCACACAAGATCTCACCCCGTGGGTCAAAATGATCACAAGAACGGTGAGCAAACATCCCAGAACCACACGGGGGGAACCTAGTGAATGACCTGCAGAGAGCTGGGACCAACGTAACAAAGGCTACGATCAGTAATACACTACACCGCCAGGGACTCAGATCCTGCAGTGCCAGACGTGTCCCCCTGCTTAAGCCAGTACATGTCCAGGCCTGTCTGAAGTATGCTAGAGAGCATTTGGATGATCCAGAAGCTGATTGGGAGAATGTCATATGGCCAGATGAAACTAAAGTAGAACTGTTTGGTAGAAACACAACTCGTCATGTTTGGAGGAGAGAGAATGCTGAGTTGCAACCAAAGAACACCATACCTACATGGGGGTGGCAACATCATGCTTTGGGGCTGTTTCTCTGCAAAGGGAACAGGGCGACTGATCCGTGTACATGAAAGAATGAATGGGGCCATGTATCGTGAGATTTTAAGTGCAAACCTCCTTCCATCAGCAAGGACATTGAAGATGAAACGTGGCTGGGTCTTTCAGCATGACAATGATCCCAAATACACCGCCCGGGCAACGAAGGAGTGGCTTCGTAAGAAGCATTTCAAGGTCCTAGAGTGGCCTAGCCAGTCTCCAGATCTCAACCCCATAGAAAACCTTTGGAGGGAGTTGAAAGTCTGTGTTGCCAGCAACAGCCCCAAAACATCACTGCTCTAGAGGAGATCTGCATGCAGGAATTTACCAACATACCAGCAACAGTGTGTGACAACCTTGTGAAGACTTACAGAAAACGTTTGACCTCTGTCATTGCCAACAAAGGATATATAACAAAGTATTGAGATGAACTTTTGATATTGACCAAATACTTATTTTCCACCATAATGTGAAAATAAATTCTTTCCAAATCAGACAATGTGATTGTCTGGATTTGTTTCCATATTTTGTCTTTCATAGTTGAGGTATACCTATGATGAAAATTACAGGCCTCTCTCATCTTCTTAAGTGGGAGATCTTGCACAATTGGTGGCTGACTAAATTCTTTTTTGCCCCACTGTACATTATAAAATGCGACCATAGCTGTGGCGCCCTTACCCTTTGATAAAGCCGGCAATGGCAAAACATGTTAGGATTCTGTTAGGGAAATCGGTGAGGAGTCAATAGTAACTGCTGTATTTTAATTAGCCATACGATGGTAACGTTTTGTTAAACTTTAATTATTATGTGCCTCAACTAGAAACACTAAGCGGAAGGTTCTGATATTAAGTTAAGTGGGTCAAGCTTACTTAAGCTCAGTATTGCTCTGTCACCAGTTGTGATATCAAGCAGCTCCATATATTTAACTATCTTAAGCACTTAATTAGTATAGCAAAGTTCAGGCTAACATATATTTATAGAACCTATATTGATGCTGTCACTTTTGCAATCATTGGACACCTGAGCATATTCTCATGAGGCAATATAATAGCATTTTTTACATGTACTTTTTCTATGCAGCTGGTAATTTGCAACCTATTCAATATAGATACATTTGTATAAACCAAGCTGGGTAATGTTCTTGGTGTTATGACATTTAAATTGTAAGCTATACACTGATAGTGGACCTGCTCTAATATATAACTGGTGTTTGCATAGCTAACTATAGGCAAGTACATGCTGCTACATGCTTAATACTAATACAATGAGCTGTGTCTGATCCACACTACAAATGGAGGCACAATATACTGTGTACGTTTGTTAATCATAACATACAAAGTGTTCTCTATGTTGTTCAAGCACACTAAACACATTGGTGTCCACTGAGCCAAATGATCGTGTCCCCTATTAATGGTAATTTACCAGGATCCCTCCGCCATGAAATTTAGTTTTATCTAGACTCTGTATATATTAACATTCAATTAGTTCCTGCTATGAGTGTTTTTAATAATGTCTTTTCCCCTTTTTGACTTTTTATTTTGGTTGTATCCTATTCAATAAAAGTTAAGTTTTATTTTACCAATAATGGATGTCCAAAAATATGGTAAAAGAGTTATGGCTTTCTAAACGTAGGTTGCTCCACTTGAAACCATAGGTGCTTTGGTATGTTCTATGTGTACAAAACAAAAGAGAAAGGGGCCCCTCATAGCATAGCCAGATCTTCAATTCAATCATAATGCTAAGAAATATTTATTGCACTCACATTTGTAGAATGCACTCATGGGACAAAAGTGCATAAAGGCAGGCTGATACTTTCAGCGCTCACCCTTTATTTTATAGGGAGACATTTCTTATCCTTTCTATATCGATCCTGTAATTACAATACACGGAGCACTAGCACAAGCCGGTAACCTGTATAAACCAGACACGTCACAAGGAATCGTCAGTGATCGCTAGACGAGAGAGACACAGTCTGGAACAGCGAGCTGACCGCTGAAAGTGTCAGCCTGCCTGCATGGTTCTGGTGGTTCAGTTGGTCGGCCATTATTCAACATAAATTTTAGCTGCCCATTTGCTTTGAACTGATCCCCATCTAAAATTCCTATGTATGGAGCTTTGGGCCTATCAGAATGCCACTGTGCATGCACAATATGTGTATGTAACAGCCATTTGCTGGGAAGACAGCACGGGACAATGAATAGACAAGTCCAGCCATCAACAACACAGGTAAGTACCTTTAGTGCTACCAACCAACCCCTGATATGTCAACTGACATATATTATATATATATATATATATATATATATATATATATATGTATATATATATATATAAAAGAAGACGTCCTAACTGACAGACTCATCAACACCCAGCTCAAACCATTTAACCTAGGAATGTTAGAAATTTAGGAAGGTACGTTGTTTTTATGACGTAGGCAGCCACTAAGGAAGAATTTTTGGAAATTAACGCCTAGATTTAGAGTTTGGCGTTAGCCGTCAAAAGCAGCGATAAGGGGTCCTAAAGCTGCTTTTTACCACCCACTGGTATTTAGAGTCAGGCAGGAAAGGGTCTACCACTCACTTTCTTTCCACGACTCGAGGCTACCGCAGATCCCCTTACGTCAATTGCGTATCCTATCTTTTCTATGCGATTTGCCTAACGCTGGTATTTCGAGTCTTGGAAGAAGTGAGCGGTAGAGCCTCTATCGACAAGACTCCTACCGTCAAAAAAAGTCAGTAGTTAAGAGCTTTATGGGCTAACGCGGGAACATAAAGTTCTTAACTACTTTGCTATAAAGTACACTAACACCCATAAACTACCTATGAACCCCTAAACCGAGCCCCCCCCCCACATCGCCAACCCTATAATAAAAAATGTTTTAACCCCTAATATTCCGACCGGACATCGCCGCCACCTACATTATAGCTATGAACCCCTAATCTGCTGCCCCTAACATCGCCGACACCTACATTATATTTATTAACCCCTAATCTGCCCCCCCCCCAATGTCGCCACCACCTACCTACACTTATTAACCCCTAATCTGCCGACTGGACCTCGCCGCCACTATAATAAATGTATTAACCCCTAAACCGCCTCACTCCCACCTCGCAAACACTATAATAAATAGTATTAACCCCTAATCTGCCCTCCCTAACATCGCCGCCACCTACCTACAAATATTAACCCCTAATCTCCCGCCCGCAACGTTGCCGCTACTATAATAAATTTATTAACCCCTAAACCTAAGTCTAACCCTAACCCTAACACACCCCTAACTTAAATATCATTTAAATTAATCTAAATAAATTTACTATCATTAAATAAATTTTTCCTATTTAAAACTAAATACTTACCTACAAAATAAACCCTAATATAGCTACAATATAACTAATAGTTACATTATATCTATTTTGTAGGATTTATATTTATTTTACAGGCAATTTTGTATTTATTTTAACTAGGTACAATAGCTATTAAATAGTTAATAACTATTTAATAGCTACCTAGTTAAAATAATTACAAAATTACCTGTAAAATAAATCCTAACCTAAGTTACAAATACACCTAACACTACATTATCAATAAATTAATTAAATAAATTACCTACAATTAGTTAAACTAAAATACAATTAAATAGACTAATCTATAATGCAAAAAAACCACTAAATTACAGAAAATAAAAAAAAATTACAAGAAGTTTAAACTAATTACACCTAATCTAAGCCCTCTAATAAAATAAAAAAGCCCCCCAAAATAGTAAAATGCCCTACCCTATTCTAAATTAAAACGTAATCAGCTCTTTAACCAGCCCTTAAAATGACCTTTTGCGGGGCATTGCCCCAAAGTAATCAGCTCTTTTACCTGTAAATAAAAATACAATACCCCCCAACATTAAAACCCACCACCCACATACCCCTACTCTAACTCACCCAAACCCCCCCTTAAATAAACCTAACACTAACCCCCTGAAGATCTCCCTACCTTGAGTCGTCTTCACTCAGCCGAGCCGAATTCTTCATCCAAGTGGAGCAAGAAGATTTCCTCCATCTGGTAGAAGTCTTCATCCAAGCGGGGCAAGAAGAGGTCCTCCATCCGGTAGAAGTCTTCATCCAAGCGGGGTCTTCTATCTTTATCCATCCGGAGTGGAGCGGAGCCATCTTCCAGCCAGCCGACGCGGAGCCATCCGCTTCAACCGACGGACTAACGACAAATGATGGTTCCTTTAAGGGACGTCATCCAAGATGGCGTCTCTCGAATTCCGATTGGCTGATAGGTTTCTATCAGCCAATCGGAATTTACGTAAGAGAAATCTGATTGGCTGATTCAATCAGCCAATCAGATTGAAGTTCAATCCGATTGGCTGATCCAATCAGCCAATCGGATTGACCTCGCATTCTATTGGCTGATCAGAACAGCCAATAGAATGCGAGGTCAATCCAATTGGCTGATTGAATCAGCCAATCAGATTTTTCTTACCTTAATTCCGATTGGCTGAATTAAGGTAAGGTAAAGGAACCGTCAGTCGTAAGTCCGTCGGTTGAAGAGGATGGCTCTGCGTCGGCTGGCTGGAAGATGGCTCCGCTCCGGATGGATGAAGATAGAAGACCCCACTTGGATGAAGACTTCTACCGGATGGAGGACCTCTTCTTGCCCCGCTTGGATGAAGACTTCTACCGGATGGAGGACATCTTCTTGCTCCGCTTGGATGAAGAATTCAGCTCGGCTGAGTGAAGACGACTCAAGATAGGGAGATCTTCAGGGGGTTAGTGTTAGGTTTATTTAAGGGGGGTTTGGGTGGGTTAGAGTAGGGGTATGTGGGTGGTGGGTTTTAATGTGGGGGGGTATTGTATTTTTATTTACAGGTAAAAGAGCTGATTACATTGGGGCAATGCCCCGCAAAAGGCCCTTTTAAGGGCTGGTAAATGAGCTGATTACTTTTTAATTTAGAATATGGTAGGGCATTTTATTATTTTGGGGGGATTTTTTATTTTATTAGGGGCTTAGCTTAAGTGTAATTAGTTTAAACTTCTTGTAATTTTTTTTATTTTCTGTAATTTAGTGTTTGTTTTTTTGTATTATAGATTAGTTTATTTAATTGTATTTTAGTTTAGCTAATTGTAGGTAATTTATTTAATTAATTTATTAATAGTGTAGTGTTAGGTGTATTTGTAACTTAGGTTAGGATTTATTTTACAGGTAATTTTGTAATTATTTTAACTAGGTAGCTATTAAATAGTTATTAACTATTTCATAGCTATTGTACCTAGTTAAAATAAATACAAAGTTGCCTGTAAAATAAATATAAATCCTAAAATAGATACAATGTAACTATTAGTTATATTGTAGCTATATTAGGGTTTATTTTATAGGTAAGTATTTAGTTTTAAATAGGAAAAATGTATTTAATGATAGTAAATTTATTTAGATTAATTTAAATTATATTTAAGTTAGGGGGGTGTTAGGGTTAGACTTAGGTTTAGGGGTTAATGACTTTATTATAGTAGCGGCGGCATTGGGGGCGGCATATTATGGGTTAATATTTGTAGGTAGGTGGCGGCGATGTTAGGGAGGTCAGATTAGGGGTTAATACTATTTATTATAGTGTTTGCGAGGCGGGAGTGCGGCGGTTTAGGGGTTAATACATTTATTATAGTGGCGGCGAGGTCCAGTCGGCAGACTAGGGGTTAAAAAATGTAGGTAGGTGGCGGCGATGTTGGGGGGGGCAGATTAGGGGTAATTAATATAGGTGTCGGCAATGTTAGGGGCAGTAGATTAGGGGTTCATAGCTATAATGTAGGTTGCAGCGGTGTCCGGAGCGGCAGATTAGGGGTTAATAATATAATGCAGGTGTCAGCGATAGCCGGGGTGTCAGATTAGGGGTTAATAAGTGTAAGATGAGGGGTGTTTAGACTCGGGATTCATGTTAGGGTGTTAGGTGTAGACTTAGAGAATGTTTCCCCATAGGAAACAATGGGGCTGCGTTAGGAGTTGAACGCTGCTTTTTTGCAGGTGTTAGTTTTTTTTTCAGCCAGCTCAGCCCCATTGTTTCCTATGGGGATATCGTGCACAAGCACATTTTTCCAGCTTACCGCTGACTTAAGCAATGCTGGTATTGAGGGTTGAAGTAGAGCTAAATTATGCTCAACGCTTCCTTTTCTGAGGCTAACGCAGCCATTCAGACAACTCTAAATACCAGAGTTGTCTTAAGGGTGCGCTGGAAAAAAAAGCAGCGTTAGCACCGCCGGTCTTTACCGACAAAACTCTATATCTAGGCATAAGTCCCTAAGGGGGAGAAAATGGGGCTGTTCTTTTTATGAGGATACCTATATCTCAAAAACCAAAAATGTTACAGAGGTTAAAATAGGTATTTAGTATCTCCTTTAAAATTATGAAACACGTGTTTTATCATTTCTCGGAAAAAAACACTTAAGGGGGGTGAAAAGGGGAGGGATTATTTATAAGGATCCCTATATCTCAAAAAACAAAGATGTTACAGATGTGAAAAAATGGTATTTAGATTCTCCTTTAAAAATAAAGAAAGATGTGTTTTACCATTTCCCGAAAATCCCCCTAAAGGGGTGAAATGGGGAAGGGTTATTTATGAGGATCCCTATATCTCAAAAACCAAAGATATTACAGATGTGAAAATTGGTATTTAGATTCTCCTTTAAAAATAAAGAAAGATGTGTTTTACCATTTACCGAAAATCACCTTAAGGGGGGTGAAAGGGAGAGGGGTTATTTATGAGGATACCTATATCGCAAAAACCAAAGATGTTACAGATGTGAAAATTGGTATTTAGATTCTCCTTTAAAAATAGAGAAAGATGTGTTTTACCATTTCCCAAAAATCCACTTAAGGGGGGTGAAAAGTGGAAGGGTTATTTATGAGGATACAATCCAGAAAAAGGCAGCACTTCAAAGCATCTTCCAAAGTCAAAACATAGCATTTATTTAAACATCCATATGATTAAGTGCCAGTGAGGCATGAAACGTTTCAGGGTTCTATAGGCTGTCTTTGTTTTTATGGATTTTTGAATAAAAGCTATATTTGAACTTTTGGAGATGCTTTGAAGTGCTGCCTTTTTCTAGATTGTATACTTTAGTTTATGGCTCGCTCCGCCTGCATTTTGGTGTGCACCCCTCACAACTTTGTGTGACCTGTGCGATTACCTCTGTATTTCCACTTATATACAGTAGATCAGGAAGGATCTGTGGCGGGGTTCATGTGCTGTGTTATTTATGAGGATACCTATATCTCAAAAACCAAAGATGTTAGAAAAGTAAAAATTATAATTAAAAATCGTCATTATAAAGTAAGTTTGCATGCCAAATTTCTTGCTCCTAACGTCAGGAGTTCTCAATATATGGATATCACAAAAAAAATGAATACTCTTTTTTTCACATCTGATAGAGTCATAATATATAATTACAATTTAATATTAAAGTAATTGTAAACAGAATAATAACATATTTTTGATGTGCCGCATGGATGCCCCGCACAAAACTTTGATTTGGTGATTGGTGCCCATGTACGAGAAACACAGAGAATGAACATAAACTCAAGAAGTTCATGTCAGAGTGTGCAACCCGAATGGGCACACACGTGAGGGCATACGTTGTGAGTGGTCACATTTTTCGCATTTTTTTTTACAAATCATAAAATCCAGGTGAGTGAAGCCGCAGGCAAAAGCTAGTATATATGTATATTCAACTACTCCCTGCCTCCCGATGACTTCTGGGCCCTGGACACATCCAGTTAAAATTTACCGGGCCTTGAGGTCACTGGAGTTGAGAACCACTGCTTTTATATATTTGGTAGGGTTTGAATTTTCATCAGTACCATATCATTCTTAAAAGGACCCTACATTTGTAAAAGCATGTATGACATAAAACGATAAACTCTAACTAGAATCTGTGAGAGGAGTGTTTTTGTTTGTTTGTTTTGTGTTAGAATATTGAATAAATTGCCTGTGAACAATGAATTTGGTGATGGTTTACATGCTGCACTTCCTGCCATTCAATGTGAGGCAGGATGAACAGTACAGAAAATCAGATTCTATAATGCCATTCCAACAGTATTTAATCATTAAGGGCTCTATGTACTAATCGTCATAAGGACAAGCTTCTCAACTTGGCCCATATGCATCATTAAACTCAGATAAGTGTGCCAGGCCCTGGTCGCCTGAGAAATCGAGTCTGTTAATCACCCGAGTGAGTGAGCTTGGGGTGATTTCTCTTCACCACCTCAGAGGTGGTGAACAGTGTAAGATTCAGTGGTCTAATTACCACTGCTTCTTACATTGCGGGAAGCAGGCTTGCATGTGTGAACCTTCCCCGCATGGGCTCTGGAGCAGTTTATGCTGCTTCCTACATAGAGCCCTAAGTTAGAAGCTATTCACTACCTACTATAATGCAAGTATTTCCTAGTATTTAGTGTGGCAGGTGGGAGATCATCATAAAAACATAGGCATACAACTATAAATGACAACTCTGCATCAAATCAACTCATGTTTATTTTGCTGGGCATTTAAATACAGCTCAGAATGAGCTCTGTTATTTTAAAATATTAAAATAAACAAAAATGTCTTCAATGGAAGTTCAGCCTAGAACACCATCAACCGTAGGAATTCTTTAAATTTCTGTAGTTTTTTTTTTATTTCAGTATAACACCCTTTACTAGACTCTCCCTAGGACAGGTAAAAGTGTTATTGCTATATACGTGTTCTGTGAGACCTAAGCCACTGAAGATTTGGAACAGTGGGATTGAGCTCTGAAGTAATGTCTGTTTGTCTGTATGAGGAAGTGCCTTCACCTACAGAAAACACCCTAAATTTACAGAATTTGAAGTCCTTATGAGATTTAGTACATATACATAAATAATTATATAAAGAAATCATTAGCTGAAAAATTGTGCCCTCCTGACCCATCTGAATGCAACATTTAGGTTGTCAGGATGGGCAGACTGGGCACTCTTTTTCAATTGCTATATGGTCATTTTTCAAGTTTCACAAGTACTGTTTAAAACAATATTTATTTCTATTATTTATTAAAGCAAGTGTTTTGCATAGAAACTCATAGTAACCTTTTTGTTTTCAGTTCACGCCAAAATGGAAACAGTCCTTGGAGTGTTGAGGATGTCTTCTGATGACAATAGGTTAATGCCACACATTCAAAAAAGTATTTTCCTAGCACAGTAAACAAATGGTTTATATGAATAGACCTTTCCTGTACCCTTGAGAGGTGTGAATGGGCTACTGTATGTGTCAGTTTTAGGAGACTTCCCCATTTGTATTTTCAAAAACAGGTACTTTACACACAAAAATCAATTTTCTGGAGCTTTTTGGTTGGAAACTATTTAGTGGTGATGGGGTTTTAACAAATAAAATGATATAGAATTGTGATCACTTGAGACATTTTCACACACAATTCACAAAAAGTGTTTTAGGGAGCAAATCACTGATAGATTGTGATTGAGGCCTAAGTGTTTAACCCATTTGCATGTGTTTAAATATATAATTATATATAAGCAATAGTAGATAAATAAAATTATCTAACACAAGACTATGGGAATAATAAAGGAGTCACATCTCCAGTAGAGCTCAAATTATTGCTAGGTGAGACTCAGGATGACAAGATGCTGCATGGTCTCCATGACAGAACTTACCAGGAAATATTTACTATGTATAGTTAGGAAACAATATATAGAGAGACATAAAGAAACATGTAACTAAGTATGGGACTCAACAAACAGCGAAACATAGGTTGATTGATTTTTATTAGCTAGAGATTGGATTGTAGAAAAAAAACAGCAGTCTGCAGATTTGTTACAAACAACAGAGATACAGGGGGGTAGTTATCAAGCCGTCTACTTTTCTGACTTCACCGGCCCAATACGCCCGCCTAAGCTTGCCTACCTTCGCCGCCGCGGACCTGAAAAAATACGCCTAAGTTATCAAATAAAGCTGTCAAAAAGCCGCGGGGCGATGAGCAGCGGACTGTGACAGTTATCACTCATCCGATCTCGCTGCCCTTCGGCTTTTTCCCAGCTTTATTGCTAGCCTGTCACTAAGCACTCACACTAAACTGCACTGTTCTACCCCCTATACCGGTGCCCCCGGAGTCCACCGCAACTAAATAAAGTTACTAACCCCTAAACCGCCACTCCTAGACCCCGCCGCAACTCTTATAAATGTATTAACCCCTAAACCGCCGCTCCTAGACCCTGCCGCAACTCTTATAAATGTATTAACCCCTAAACCGCCGCTCCCGGACACCGCTGCCACCTACAGTATACCTAGTAACCCCTATCCTGCCCCCCCCCTACACCGTCGCCCTCTATTATAAAATTATTAACCCCTATCCTGCTGATCCCGCACCTCTCCGCAACTAAATAAATAGTTTAACCCCTAAACCGCCGCTCCATGAACCCGCCGCAACCTATATTAAACCTATTAACCCCTATCCTGCCCCCCTACACCGTCGCCACCTATAATAAATTTATTAACCCCTAATCTGTCCCCCCTACACCGTCGCCACCTATAATAAATTTATTAACCCCTAATCTGCCCCCCACTACGCCGCCGCCACTGTAATAAAATTATTAACCCCTAAACCTAAGTCTAACCCTAACCCTAACGCCCCCCTAACTTAAATATTAATTAAATAAATCTAAATAAATTAACTCTTATTAACTAAATGAATCCTATTTAAAACTAAATACTTACCTTTAAAATAAACCCTAATATAGCTACAATATAAATAATAATTATATTATAGCTATCTTAGGATTTATATTTATTTTACAGGTAACTTTCAATTTATTTTAACCATGTACAATAACTATTAAATAGTTATTAACTATTTAATAGCTTACCTAGCTAAAATAAAGAGAAATGTACCTGTGAAATAAATCCTAACCTAAGTTACAATTACACCTAACACTACACTATACTTTAATAAATTATTCCTATTTAAAAATAAATACTTACCTGTAAAATAAACCCTAAGATAGCTACAATATAATTAATAATTATATTATAGCTATCTTAGGATTTATATTTATTTTACAGGTAACTTTGTATTTATTTTAGCTAGTTAGAATAGTTATTAAATAGTTATTAACTATTTAATAACTACATAGCTAAAAGAAATACAAAATTACCTGTAAAATAAATCCTAACTTAAGTTACAATTAAACCTAATACTACACTATCATTAAATTAATTAAATAAACTACCTACAAATAACTACAATTAAATACAATTACATAAACTAACTAAAGTACAAAAAATAAAAAAAGCTAAGTTACAAAAAATAAAAAAATAAGTTACAAACATGTTAAAAATATTACAACAATTTTAAGCTACTTACACCTAATCTAAGCCCCCTAATAAAATAACAAACCCCCCCAAAAATAAAAAAATGCCCTACCCTATTCTAAATTAAATAAATTTCAAAGCTCTTTTACCTTACCAGCCCTTAAAAGGGCCATTTGTGGTGGCATGCCCCAAAGAAAACAGCTCTTTTGCCTGTAAAAGAAAAATACAACCCCCCCCAACATTAAAACCCACCACCCACATACCCCTAATCTAACCCAAACCCCCCTTACAAAAACCTAACACTAATCCCCTGAAGATCATCCTACCTTGAGTCGTCTTCACTCAGCCGAGCCACCGATGGAACTGAAGAGGACATCCGGAGCGGAAGAAGTTAATCCTCCAAGCGGCGCTGAAGAAATCTTCCATCCGATGAAGTCATCATCCAGGCGGCGCTGAAGAAAAGTCTTCGATCCGGCCGATGTCATCTTCAAAGAGGCGCTGAAGAGGTCTTCTATCCGGGCGAAGTCATCTTCCAAGCCGGGTCTTGAATCTTCCTTCCGCCGACGCGGAACCATCTTCTTCACCGACGGACTACGACGAATGACGGCTCCTTTAAGGGACGTCATCCAAGATGGCGTCCCCTCAATTCCGATTGGCTGATAGGATTCTATCAGCCAATCGGAATTAAAGTAGGAAAATCTGATTGGCTGATGGAATCAGCCAATCAGATTCAAGTTCAATCCGATTGGCTGATCCAATCAGCCAATCAGATTGAGCTCGCATTCTATTGGCTGATCGGAACAGCCAATAGAATGCGAGCTCAATCTGATTGGCTGATTCCATCAGCCAATCAGATTTTTCCTACCTTAATTCCGATTGGCTGATAGAAACCTATCATCCAATCGGAATTGAGGGGACGCCATCTTGGATGACGTCCCTTAAAGGAGCCGTCATTCGTCGTAGTCCGTCGGTGAAGAAGGTGGTTCCGCGTCGGCGGAAGGAAGATTCAAGACCCGGCTTGGAAGATGACTTCGCCCGGATAGAAGACCTTTTCAGCGCCTCTTTGAAGATGACATCGGCCGGATCGAAGACTTCTTCAGCGCCTCCTGGATGATGACTTCATCGGATGGAAGATTTCTTCAGCGCCGCTTGGAGGATTAACTTCTTCCGCTCCGGATGTCCTCTTCAGTTCCATCGGTGGCTCGGCTGAGTGAAGACGACTCAAGGTAGGATGATCTTCAGGGGATTAGTGTTAGGTTTTTGTAAGGGGGGTTTGGGTTAGATTAGGGGTATGTGGGTGGTGGGTTTTAATGTTGGGGGGGGTTGTATTTTTCTTTTACAGGCAAAAGAGCTGAACTTTTTGGGGCATGCCCCCACAAATGGCCCTTTTAAGGGCTGGTAAGGTAAAAGAGCTTTGAAATTTATTTAATTTAGAATAGGGTAGGGTTTTTTTTTATTTTGGGGGAGTTTGTTATTTTATTAGGGGGCTTAGATTAGGTGTAAGTAGCTTAAAATTGTTGTAATATTTTTAACATGTTTGTAACTTATTTTTTTATTTTTTGTAACTTAGCTTTTTTTATTTTTTGTACTTTAGTTAGTTTATGTAATTGTATTTAATTGTAGTTATTTGTAGGTAGTTTATTTAGTTAATTTAATGATAGTGTAGTATTAGGTTTAATTGTAACTTAAGTTAGGATTTATTTTACAGGTAATTTTGTATTTCTTTTAGCTAGGTAGTTATTAAATAGTTAATAACTATTTAATAACTATTATAACTAGCTAAAATAAATACAAAGTTACCTGTAAAATAAATATAAATCCTAAGATAGCTATAATATAATTATTAATTATATTGTAGCTATCTTAGGGTTTATTTTACAGGTAAGTATTTATTTTTAAATAGGAATAATTTATTAAAGTATAGTGTAGTGTTAGGTGTAATTGTAACTTAGGTTAGGATTTATTTCACAGGTACATTTCTCTTTATTTTAGCTAGGTAAGTTATTAAATAGTTAATAACTATTTAATAGTTATTGTACATGGTTAAAATAAATTGAAAGTTACCTGTAAAATAAATATAAATCCTAAAATAGCTAGAATATAATTATTATTTATATTGTAGCTATATTAGGGTTTATTTTAAAGGTAAGTATTTAGTTTTAAATAGGATTCATTTAGTTAATAAGAGTTAATTTATTTAGATTTATTTAATTAATATTTAAGTTAGGGGGGCGTTAGGGTTAGGGTTAGACTTAGGTTTAGGGGTTAATAATTTTATTACAGTGGCGGCGGCGTAGTGGGGGGCAGGATAGGGGTTAATAAATTTATTATAGAACAACAAAAGAAAAGGGGGCGCCCTTGAGAGTATCTATAAATGGTAATATGTAGTATATGAGGTAGCTTATATGTTACCAATAGAAATGCACTTTTCAGTATAAATGATGATACACTGATTCAGTAGTAACTAGTATATATGTTGTGGACAGAGTAAATAGATGTTAACCTATACAATTTGATAATCACAATGTTAATAGGACAGTTGTATCTCACTCAAAACTAGTATATACGTTGTGAACAGAGTAAATAGATGTTAGCCTAAACAATTTGATAATCACAATGTTAATAGGATAGTTATATCTCACTCAAAGATCGTGGTTAATGGGTGACAATGATCACTATATTGTCCTGGATTATTATGCCTGAGGAAACAGTCTGAGACTGAGAAACGCGTCGCAATTTAATATTATTTTATTAAAGTGATTTTAACTTTTACTATAAACACTTGCTGCCTATGAACTGGTTTTAATCTGAGGATATCACTGACCTAAAGACCACTGAGAGGACTATTGCATGCTGTATGCCACGAGCTAAGTCTGTTGGGTGACTGAATTAATCCCAGCTTGTCTCTATAGCATCATTGGGGATGCTTCACCAAATGTGAGTTCAAAATCTTATACTACTATCTGGTGTGAAATCACTCTAGTCATACAATACTAGGCCATATAGGCTTTTTTGTGTTTTCTATTTTACACAGACCCTGAACAACTCGAGAGGCCGGTCTGCTGGGTGACTGTTATAGATCCCAGACTGTGTCATTTGCACCAATTGAGGTGCTCCAATACATGTGAGTTCAACTATATAGTAAAATCTACATAAATTTGGAAACTACAATATTGGGCCATGTGGCGCATCTGTCTCTGTTTGATATTTTAAATTTATTATAGGTGGCGACGGTGTAGGGGGACAGATTAGGGGTTAATAAATTTATTATAGGTGGCGACGGTGTAGGGGGGGGCAGGATAGGGGTTAATACATTTAATATAGGTTGCGGCGGGTTCAGGGAGCGGCGGTTTAGGGGTTAATACTTTTATTATAGTTGCGGTGGGCTCCAGGAGCGGCGGTTTAGGGGTTAATATGTATAGAGTAGCTTGCGGTGGGCTCCGGGAGCGGCGGTTTAGGGGGTAATAACTTTATTTAGTTGCGGCGGTGTAGGGGGGGTCAGATTAGCAGTGTTTAGACTCGGGGTACATGTTAGGGTGTTAGGTGTAGACAGCTCCCATAGGAATCAATGGGATGTCTGTCAGCAGCGAACTTGTACTTTCGCTATGGTCAGACTCCCATTGATTCCTATGGGATCCGCCGCCTCCAGGGGTGGCGGATTGAAAACCAGGTACGCTGGGCCGTAAAAGTGCTGAGCGTATAGCAAAAGTAGTGAGAATGTGCTGCACTTGTGTGTGGAACATCTGGAGTGACGTAAGAATCGATCTGTGTCGGACGGAGTCCGGCGGATCGATGCTTACGTCACAAAATTCTACTTTTGCCGGTCTCGAGCCTTTGATAACTAAGGCGTATCAGCCTCGCCACAAATACGCTGCGGAATTCCAGCGTACTTGAGGTTGACGGCTTGATAACTACCCCCCATCGTTTCAGCAGCGAAACCAGGTTTTATTTTAAACATTTTCACTACATCAGTAATTTTCCAGTATTTTGCTATTCTGCCCAAAACACAAGAGAAGCAAAAACACCTAAAATAAATTAATTACTAAATAGATATTTCACTTTCTTTTGTTGTCTTGAAATTAGTTGCTTAAAATTGTAACCACAAATATTGCATTATCAGCAGCAAAACCACAAATATTGCATTATCAATATTAAAATATTACACATCTTTTCCGAAGATATTTGCTGAATTAAAATGTCTAAATCTAATAAAATATTCTCATATTACAGCATATGTAACAACTGATGCCAAATAAAAGAACAACCAACAATGAAGTGCTTTTTAAGATGAAATATACAATTCAAAATTAAAGTTTCTTGGTTCAAATAGAGAATTCAATTAAAGAGACTTTTCAATTTACTTCAGTTATTACATGTATTTTATTTCATTGATATCCTTTGTTAAACAACATACCTAGGTAGTTTCAGTTGTAAACCTGAATTTCCAATCTATCTTTTTGCTTCCTGCTCACATTTTTGTGATTGTACGTTACAGTACTTTAGTCTGCTTAATTGGCAGTTTCTATCGGCAATCACATCAGGTTTTTATAGTTTGTTGTTCCATCTTTTTTATTGACAACCAAAATCATTTACACCATTTTTTACAGTAAACAGAATTACCAATAATGTTTTTGTGATTAATCATGATTTGCAATATGTAGATCCGCATGTCACCATAATCTTACAGTAATAGATATTTGGCAAAGGCAAACCTTGTTATGTACAGCGCGGTTTGGAACATTTACCTATAATTTAACCCTCATCAGTTTTATGAGTTACAGTACTGTGTTAAAATGCCATTATAGAAGATGAGATAAATTTTAAAATTTTAAAAAAAAGTTATTGTGCAAATATGCCAAATATACCCATTATACCTTTATACAAATGACATTCACATTGTAAACAACATACTATATAATTGCAAAACACATATAGATCTCATTAACACCATTAACCAATTCCTTTTTTTTTCTTTTGGTGCTCAACAGTCATCAGCTGTTAAAGGGATGTTTTTCTCCCATTTATTTTGTTCTCAATCGTCCATTTTACCTCCTAGAGTGTATTAAATTGTTTACAAGTAGTTCCTTTACACTTAATTCAGCATTTGAAATAGCTGATTTAGCCTGTGGTATTCCTACCAATACTAAAAGTTGCGATACTTAAAGAATAGTCTACTTGAAATGTTTTATTATGTAAAAAGATAGATAATCCCTTTATTACCCATTCCCCAGTTTTACATATTGAACTGTTATATTAATACACTTTTTAGATCTGTGATTTCCTTGTATCTATTAATCTACAGACTGTCCCCTTATTTCAGTTCCTTTGACAGACTTGCATTTTAGTCAATCAATGGTGATGAGAGTGAGAACAATGTTATCTATATAGCACACATGATATAGCAGTGTCTAACTGTGAAAAACTAAAAAAATACACTGAGATAAGAGGTGGACTTCAAGGGCTTAGAAATTAGCATATGAGCCTACCTCGTTTTAGCTTCCAACATCAAATACTAAGAGAACAAAGCAAATTTGATGAAAAAAGTAAATTGTAAAGTTAAAATTGCATGTCCCATCTGAATCATGAAAGATTCATTTTGACTTGACCGTCCCTTTAAGTATAGACTATTGACAAGCTATGTAAACATATCCAGCAGAAAAGATTACACTCACAGTGGGGTGTAGAAAGAGATGCGTAATAAAATGTTAATTTTCCATTTTTCTCTATAAGTATTTGGCTTTGGTTTACAGACAGATATAAGATAAGGAAGCATTTGTGTGTACACACATTGATAAAACAGTGAGATTTGATTTTACGTGCAAGCTCAACCTATTTTAATAGGTTGTAGTTTCAAAGCACAAAACCAGAAATTTCTAACAAAGTATTTTCTTTTTGCCCTTTACATGTCCCTTTAAACATTATGGGCCAGATTACGACTGGAGGGCAAATTAACACTTCCGCTCAGCGTTAATTGCACTAGAAGCAAGATTTTTGCACTTGTGGGGTTGCGCTCATATAACAAGTTAAAAGTAAACTGTTTTCGCTCTCTGTCTAACCCGACAAGTGCAAAAAGCTGAAGTTAGAATATTGGGTGCGCGTGTGCGTAATCCCCTATAGAAGTCAATGGAGAAAAAAAAGTGGAAAAAACCCACTCTCACGCAAACTGGATTAAAAATTCTTATGTAAATAAATACAAATATTTTACATTCCAGTGTTCTTCACATAGCAGAACATGTTCTATTTACTCATAAATACATAGTTTTACATATATATGATGGAATTTTGGTACAATATATATCTATACACATATATATATATATATATATATATATATATATATATATATATATATATATATAATTATAAATATATATATATATATATATAATTATAAATATATATATATATATACATATATATATATTTATATAGTATATATATATATGAATATCTATTTAGAAATACATTAAATATATTCTGCTATGTGCAGAACTTTGGAATATTAAATACTTACAGTATATACACAGTATAACACTTTGTTAAATAGGAATATTGCATAAATATGCTTTTACATGTTTTCATCTACTTAACTGCAAAGGGCTCCAATGAACTTCGATGTCTATATATGTGTACATATGTATTTATGTTTTTATATGTATATATATGTTTGCAAATGCATATATACACATATAAATACATAACTATAAATGTATACACATACAAACATATACATATACATTGTTAGACTATATATATATATATATATATATATATATATATATATGTTAAAGCCCTTTGCCTGCCTTTTATTTTATAACACCTGAGATCTCATATCTTTGAGCCTTTATAACTGTTGTGTGCAATATTTTTTTAAAATAATTATTATGGTTTTATTATGAGTGTAACTGTACATTGTAATGTATTTTTGATGTTTTTTTGTACAACTTTTATGTTTCGCAAAAGAGTTAACCAGAGCTCTGAAGTTGCGGTAATCATTGTAGCATAAATCGAAATTGTGCTCAATCGATCGCGTTTACTTTCAACTTGTAATACCAGCAGTAAGCCCGACGAGCACAAACCCCTGCGATAAACACCTTTTCGCTTGAGCACAAACGTTTGCGCTCCACTCTTAATCTGGCCCTTTATCAGAAATGCAGTATACGTTTTCCTTTTACAATATTTTAGTTTATAGTGAAAGTAATGTCCTTTGTGGGTATTGTTCTATCTAACTATCAATATACATTGAAATGACAGATTACAATCTATCATATAATGTGAAATCATGAAAATATATTCACCTATTTCAAAAAATATTCAGTGCAACTCTGGTCAATCATTCCTGACAGAATATTTGATTTATAATAGAGGGGGCTAAAATATTACACCATAATGCAGAATGCTATTATCTCAACAGACTAAAAGTCCAGATGGAATTAGAGAACAAATATAACTATCAAACAAAAATGTCAGTATAAAGGATTTATCATACATAAGTGCTGCTATTTCATTTCTTCCCCCTTTAATCCTTCATTTCAATGAGTTTCTCACTATTTCCCTGTTGTTCTTTCCTTGAATAAAATTTATAGCAAACAGAATCTGGCACCAAATATCTAGACAATATTGTCAAGGAATTGTTTTTTCCCCTTCATGCTTTCAGTAGATTCTGCATTGAGGGTCATTATAGTTTATAAAGCACATGCTGTTTAAGTACCTATAAATGACAAAATTCATTATCCAAACAATTTAAATGAAAATATAGCTTTGTTATTCAGGGTCAATATCAAATCACAGCAATGCTTTACTTTAATGTGTTAACTTGAGTAGATAGAACACTTTTACATTTCACTAGATTGAAAGAATAAAGCTGAATTCCCTCAGAGCATTGTATTTTCATTGAAGTTATTTAGTAAAACAAATAAGGTATTATAAACACTACTGATGGGAAAATAGAATGACCCAGTGGACAACATTACTTATTTAAGAATTTGCATTCAAATAGGTATGCCAGTTTTACATTTATCTTTATTCTATAAACAAACTGTAGTGAAGATTATAAAATGTAAGGCTCTAGAGATAATAGAGGGGCATATATTGCAACAAATAATAACAATGGTTGCTCACTGGCAGCTCATTTCACTGAAGAGTGCTCTTTCATCAAGGCCAACACATAAAGGTTTCCATTTTTTACTTTGTGTGAAAGATTCATGCAATGTCAAGGACTTTTATGGTACTTGCTAATATATGAAACCCAAGTGCAGATAGAACAGAAGATACACATAGGGGAAATTTGAAATTCTGTTCAGACAAAGCTAAAGTGGCTAATTAATCCATGTTGATTTAAATTTACAATATAATTGAATTAAATATTACTTCAGCAATGTTCAACTTTCAATTTAATGATTGCAATAGAAATTCAATTATAAATGCATCAAATATTTTTTCTCCTGTTGAAAAAGTAACCATTATTATTTTGCACCCCTTTTTCTACGTTGAAAGCAATTTACTTTATTGATCTAATGGTTAACAGGTTTTTTCAAAAGTTTTAGAAATTCTTTTTAAATATACAGTTATTTTTTTTTTTCAAACAGGCATTCATTATGAATGATTTATCAATATTTTAAGCCTAATAATTTTATTGGATTGATATTTTTATCATTTTAAGAAAAGTAAAAATAAATGGTTTCTTTCATGTTTCAGATAGAGCGTTCAATTTTAAACAACTTTCTATTTTACTTCCATTATCTAATTTGCTTCATTCTTTTGCTAACATTTGTATAAAAGCATACACAGCAGGAGTAGCAGTGCACTTCTGAGAGCTCGCTGATGATTGGTGGCTGTACATAGATGCCTCTTGTCATTGTCTCATCCAATGTTTTCAGTTTTCAGTGCATTGCTGTTCCTTCAAACAAAGGATACCAAGAGAGTTTCCAGGTACCTTCCCTGCTGGAATGGCTGGTGTTCATTTTTGGTCATGGGGATCACACGGATATACGGGAATCACTTGTCCGTGTTCATGTGCTGACATGTTTCCAAGTCTGGCAATGTGGCAGGTGCTCCTTCTTGTTCTCATATTCATGCATGTGCTTCTCACCTTCCTATTGGTCGGCATCATAGAATACTTTGCTTATAAACTTATACAGGTAACTGTACACATTGCTCACCTATTGCTGGTCATGTCCTTTGGCCTTTATCAGAAGTATCAGTCCGTCTTTGTGTTAATTGTTTGTTTGGCCAGTTTTCATCAGCCTAGCGCTGTTCCCAGTCTGTTCATACTTTCGCCTGCCCTGATCTTGGATTGTTTAATGACTTTGCCTTCAAAACCTTCTGCCCTGAACTTGGATTGTTTAACAACCTGGCCTTGCCTGCCACCTGCTCTCCCCCTGACTCTCTCTGCATCTCTGGCCTTTTTGTTTTCCAAGTATACTTTTGTCACTGTCACTCCAGTTTAAGGAAACCCTCCACTAGTGGCCAGAAAAAGGGAGGGTGAAATCGAACGCGGTAGTGTAAGTGGCATCACTTAAAAGAATGAAGCAAATTTGATAAGAGAAGTACAATAGAAAGTTGTTTAAAATTAGATGCACTATCTGAATTATTAGGAAAATTTTGTGTTTAATTTCCCTTTAAGTTTATTTCCAAAAATGTGCCTAGATTGAAAGATACTCAAGATCTTGCCAAGGGACCTCATTGTAAAGGTGAGATCATTATTGTAATTATTTGAGCATTAATTTCCATTATCATTTATAGCTTCATGATGCACCCAATATATAATATATTGCACATCTAACACAAAAAAAGCAGAAAAACAATAATTTGAATTGCAACTTTGCAAAGTTGTTTATGTAAATGTTTGTAATCTTAAAATATTTGCATGTCTTTTTTGTTATGCTAAAGAAGCCTCGCTGGATAGAACCAAAGGTGTCTTGAGTGGCTGGCCATAAGCTTTCAGGGTATTCTAGAGAGGTGGCCACAATTTTTTTACCTAAACTTGATCCATTATGCGGTCTTCATGAATAATTTTTTGCCCCTGTTCTGTTCTTTTTCTCATTGCTGTGTCTCCCCATTTTAAACTTGATAAGGCTGTCTCTTTTTTTTATTATTTTAAAGGGACAGTACACTGTAAAATTGTTTTTCCATTAATGTATTTTAAATGACTTGTTATACCAACTACAGAGTATAAAACATTTGAGAAATTCCATGTTTATGCTTATTTGTGTATATGAAGTAGCTGATTTTGTGCTTTGAAACCACAGGTGATATCAGATCTCATTATGTTCTAAGTTTGTGTAAACAGACTTGCTTCCTTATCTTTTATTAGGCTGGAACACCAAAGCTCAATACATAGAGAGAACAATGGAAAATGATCATTTTATTACTTAACTATCCTGCATCCCACTGAGAGTATAATCTCTTCTGCTGGCTGTGTATACTTAGGCTATTCAATAGCCTATACTCCAGTATTAATTTGTTCAGTGTAGGTGGCGATACCACAGGCTAAATCAGCTATTTCAATTGCTGAAATAGGAGTAAAGGAGCTACTTGTAACCAATTTAATACACTCTAGCAGGTTAAAAGGATAATTTGGAATAATTTAAAGGGGAGAATTTTTTTTGGGGTGAACTGTCCCTTTAAGTCTCTTTATTTTTCAACTTTCTTTTTTTTGCATTTGGTAGTGTGGACTATTTTATGGGAGATTTTTTTCTGGAGTAGGTTTTAAACTGTTTTTTGAAGCAATAAACATTACAAGACTAAAGCTAGAGCATAAGAATTTGACTACAGTATTGGAGAATCAAAATAAAAAACACAGAAGAGAGTATTTAAGGAGCTAACCCATATGTATCAATAGAAAAAAGGTACAGAAAGATAAGTAAGAACAAGACCCATTATTATTAAAATATCTTACTGGGAGTATTAGTAGGGATCTAAAAGTTATATATTTAGAATTAACATAGTGGAAGCGGAGCCGACCACTGAAACGGCATGACATGCATGACAGGAGCTCCCGGTCTTCATACTGATTTTATCGATTTTCTATAACCTTCTGGTTTGTTTGAGATCTCTAAGTAGGAGCCATATATAAAACCTTGCCCAACAAAGCTTTTAAAACGTTTGGGAACACCTGTTAAGGTTGTTGGTAGAATACTTTGGTCGGAAGCTGTTTACTTGAAATGATCTGTTAACCTTGTGGTTTAAGCTGCCGCACAATCCACCCCCAGGCAACTGGGAGAAGCTATTAGAGCAACAATTACTAAACTTTCTTTACAATGAAGCAGTAGATTCGTTACTGGCAGATTTAAGATTGTCTTTTAAAGACTCGGTCCAGATCCTAAGGCAGGAAATAGAACTTTTGCTCACTGTGGCCTTTCCTCGAGTCAAAGTGTGTACCGTTAAAGACGGCACTACTGAGAATAATCTTTATGATGATGCATACAGTATAATGTTCCCTTCCCACATCACCCATTACTTACTGCAGAGACCTGAATACCAAAAAGGTTAATATCCAGCACAAATGTCCCAAGGTGTGTGCACAAGCTGTGTGGTGTAAACTGCCAAACACCTAGAAATAGTATCAGGAAAACAAAACCAAAGCAGCACCACGTGTAATGTCCAAACCTTCTTTTTATTCCATATTACATGGGCAGCAAAAAGCAGTGAAAAAGAACAACGTTTCGGGTCAAACACCCTTATTCATGTTCATACAGTGTATGTACCCATCAGCAAACTTAAGTACCTATAAGCAGGTGAGACCACACCTCTTTAATTAGCACTTTAAATATACCATTTTGTTTCTCATTCGTATATACTGCCCCTAGAGGTCTACACCTATATGCACTTATTTTTCAACAATAAAAAATATACATTTATAGAATTAAAAACACATCAAAACAGACCTGGAGAGCAGCAGTTGTAACCGACAGATTTCATCAAAGACAATGTACAGTTTGTCCCTTAACTTGTATAGATAAATAAATCTGAAGTCATCCTTTATGTAAACACACTCAAATCAAGTTCCCTATTCATACCTTTGGGAAATAATTACTCTAGTTTGTTAATCCAAATGGCTTCACGCCTTCTAAGAAGTAATTCCCTATTACCTCCTCTTCTAGGAGTGGGTACATAATACCTCCTCTTCTAGGAGTGGGTACATAATCAATAATTTGAAATCTCAATTGTGAGATAGTATGACCTTTTTCCAAAAAATGGTATGCTACAGGGGCATTAAGGTCATTGTTCCTAATGTTTTATTTGTGTTGTAGGATTCTATCCCTGACCCATTGGGTTGTCTCGCCAATATAAATTATGCCACACGGACACTTGATCATATATATTACAAAGTTGGCATTACAATTATAGTACCCTTTAATTCTAAATTTCTGACCCGTTAAGGGGTGAGTAAAACTATCTCCTTTAATTAAATTGCTAAAATTTGAACAATTAAGGCAAGGGTAACAGCCATTATTCTTTGCAGTTATAAAGTCCTGTATAGTCTTCTTTTTACTACCCACATCAGCTCTGATTATCTTATCTCTTATGCTGGGGAGTCTAGTATATGCAGGCATGGGCGGCTGTTTAAAGGCTTTCACTTTCACATTACACTCACTTAAAATGTGCCAATGTTTTTGTATAATTCTTTGAATTCTTGGGCTGTAGGCATTATACTCTGAAATAAATACCATCCTGTCGGGGTCTTTCTTATTGAGGCTATTCTCCTTATTGACCCTTACTTTTGGTAATTTCAGTACCTTTTTGATGACATCTTCTATCATATTGTATGGATAACCTCGCTCTAATAATCTATCTCCCATTTCCTTAAGCCTTACCAGGGCTAAGGCATCATCTCTCAAAATCCTTCTCACCCTTAACATTTGGCTAAAGGGAAGTGACTTAATTAGCGCTGGGGCATGAGCACTAGTGTAGTGAAGGAGACTATTCTTATCTGTTTCCTTTCTATACAAATCAGTTTTAGCACTCCCCCATCCTTATACACCCTTGTATCCAAAAAGTTTATAGACTCCTCACTCCAGGATAGTGTGAATTTCATGTTCCTTGTTGCAGAATTCAATTCCAGCACAAAACGCTGGAGGGTACCAATGTCGCCCCACCAAATGCCAAAGCTATCATCTATGTAGCGCCACCAGGTGGCGCCACATAGTAAGAAAAGTTTATTTTCATACACAAATCTTTCTTCAAAGGTGTTCATAAAGATATTGGCATAGGTGGGAGCAACATTGGACCCCATAGCTGTCCCCTGTTTCTGAACATAATATGTGTCCTCAGATAGAAAATAGTTACAATATAAAATAATTTCAAGCAAATCAACTATAAACTGTCATTGTTCCAATGAGAATCTATTACTTTTAGAAATAGCAATAATAAATAATATTGGGTCTAAGCAACTAGTATGGGGTTTTGATGTGTAGAGACTTACAATATCCAAGCTGTAAAGAATACATGTATCCATAGACCCAGATAAGCTATCAATTTTCTCCAAAAAGTCATTTGTGTCTTTAATAAAAGACATAGATTGAGATACAAATGGTCTTAGAAGCCTATCCAGGTATATTGAGATGTTAGTAAAGATAGAAACAGTGCCTGCCACAAATGGACGCCCAGGAGGGGCGTCCAAATTTGTGTGCAACTTTGGGAGTGCATAAAAAACTGGAGTAATAAACTCGTCTTTAATTAGAAACTTTTTTGTTTCATTGCCAATGATCCCATTCAGGAATGCTCTCTGAACACATTTCTTAATATCCATCAACATGTTTTTGGAAGGCTCATATGTAAGGGGCATATAAACCTCAGTGTTAGACAATTGCATCTGAATCTCATTAATATGGTACCCCATATCCAAAATTAGAGTTGCTCCACCCTTGTCAGCCTGCTTGCAAATAAACTTTTTCTCATTGCTTAAGGATTTCAAGGCTAAACTTTCTTTTTTTGTCATATTAGGTGAAAATGCATAACCCTTCTTATCACACTGTGCTTTAAGGTTATCAACATCATTTTTAACAAGCTTCATGAAAACATCAGTGCTGGAATCATAGGCTGATGGTTTAAATATACTTTTATTTCTTAAGCCTAGTGTTTTAATAGCTAACTCATCAACCCATGATACACCAGAAACATTGTAAGACAACCTAACCGAGTCAGCATTGGAAAAGAAAGATTTCAATTTCAGGCTTCTGTTAAACCTAAACAGATCTTGTTCTAATTTAAAGAAATCACATTTCTCCTGTTTACAAAAGATAGTCCCTTTTCCAATATATCAGACTTAGTCTCTGTAAGTGTCATACCAGAGATGTTGATAATCAGTGTATTGTCCCTCGAAGAGTCCTCCTTTGGTATTCCTGAACAGGCTTGTTGCTCACTGGTTTTGCGGTGATGTTTCCTACCGCCCCGTCTCCTCCAATATCTGATTCCCCAGACGATGACTCTGTGGTCATCTTGGAGCTACTTGCTGCCTTGTGCATCCTCCATTCACGTCTGCGGGCAAAACTGGAAGTGACGTTCCTCTGACTTCCAGTTGGATCACGGGTCCATTTGTAAACAGCCCCGGTCCGGTAATCCTGTTCATCCTGATTAAACTTTGTCCTCTTTTTAACTTCAAGTTCTTTCCTCAGATCCGCAATCTTATCATTAATATCTTTCAGAGCCTTATCGACATCCATATTACTGGCAGATTTTCTAAGGCCTGTCTTCACCTCCTTGATTTCATTGGTTTGAGCATCGATTGCCTTCTGCAAGTATTCCACGGTAAACACTATTATGTCTAAAGAGCATTTATTCAGAATGTGCTCAAATTTTGTGCAATACTCTTGATTATTAGACAATAATGTTGAATTATGATAAAAAATGAGGTTATCTCTCAGCGCTGGACCTAAGTGCAAATCCTATAGCTCCTAAAGACTAAGGGTCCCTAGCTAACCCTATTGGGAAATAATCTAGATAAAAATATGCTAAAGGAGCGCCTTATGTGTGGATAGGCAAAGGAATATGCTGGCCTATTAAGGTCAATAGACGTATAGAACCCTATTAAACACAATATAACATTTATTGTTCACAAATAAGTCATGGATCCATGCTTAACATAAAATATATAAAACAATATTATAGGTAAAAACAATATTATAGATAAAAACAATATTAAAAAAGTAGAAAGGCTATCCAGTACAAATGTACAGTACAGAATGTGATAGGATTATTCAAGCCTTATTATTTAAAACAACACAATGTAGCAAATGGTGAAAAAGTCAGTAAAATAATACCATTTATTTATAAAAAAAACAGTTGATAAAGAACAGTTTATAGTGATCCCAAAAATCTATAGGTCACCTGGAGGGTGATAGAATCCACATAAGTGATTCAAGAAATAAGTGAATCAAGAAAAAAGTGGCCACAAAGTGAAAGGACATGAAAAAATATGTGAATAAAAAATATAAGAATACAAAATATATGCAAATGGTGTCGTATATGTGTAATGTGTATAAAAGGCGCGTGTAAATGGTGTTGAATATGATATGTGAAAAAATGTGTCAAAAAATGTGAAAAAAGAAATGAAAATACAAAATTAGTGTAAAAAATAAAAACTTAGAAAAAATGGTGATAACCCTGTATTTATTGGATGAAATTAATATCCAAATCCAGAGTATTGGTGTGACTGTAACAACTACATCCATAATGACAGTTGCCATCATAAAAACTGGAAACGAAATATACCTAAAGGACAACTCCTTAGGCTTAAGAAAAATTGTTCCGATCCTAATAAATGGGAAGAACAGGCACTGGTTCTGAAAAACAGATTCCTGGAAAGAGGATATGAGGAGGATAAACTTAACATCGATATAGAAGAAGTAAGAGGAAGGGGTCGAAAAGATCTCCTCAAATATAAAAGCAAGATAAGCCAAAACAATAATAGGTGACACATATTAGATGTTCCTTTTATTACCAAATATAGCTAGAACAGATGTATCATAGAGAAAATAATTGAAAATCACTGGTCATTGCTTAAAAATGATGAGATGTTTTACATGTCCAAAATGATCAATTGAAAAGGCTGCTTTAAAAGGGAATTGTTACATTTTTCTAAAAAAATATTTTACTACTGTCCTTTGATTGTTTTGTAGCAGTATTTAAATGCCAGACTGATACTCATGGTACTGAAAATGGGAACAAAAAGAATTAAAGGGACAATAAATGTATAACCCTCTTTAAATGTATATTGGGTATTGCCGTATTCTTGATATATAGGTGGGGTGGAGAAAAATAAACTGTTAAAGTGCTACAATTATCTCTTTGGGCCTTTTTTGTTTTTGATTGTTTTTTAAACCAAATTTAAGCAGAGCTCACACAAATATATTTTCTCTAATTAGCACAACCCCTCAGACATAAGGCAGAAAAGCTGAAGCCAAATGCGAGAGCACGCACTCTGCTTATTTTATATGAAGCAGGCGTTAAGGCCTGTGATTGGCTGTACCTCCTGCTAACAGCAAAATTTAAATAAAAAGCTATGAGGAGAGGTTTGGCCACCCATGAAGGAGCTAGATCTCCCCCCCCCCCCCCCAGTTTATTCAATCTCTATACCTGCTAAATAATCTGTATACTACAAAGTTCATTATACACTGCTGGATGATTATACATGTAGCGCCCCTTTAATACAAAAAGGTTTCTCCTAGGAATTTAATGGTAGACTTTTGTAACACTAAAAGTGTGGGAAGGCCTTCCAAGTTTACATTGCTAGGGATATGTACTGATTTTGTATAAAAAGGTCAATAATTAGAGTTCTCTAATGTCTGTGTAATTGGTGCTCTTTTTAAGTTTAACGTAGATGAATAGGTTGTCTTTTTCATTTGCACTCTGACCCATTAGAATATACTGTACCTATCAGTAGATCAATCTTCATTTTTTAAAATAATTATATTTTGTTAGCACTTTAAAAATTGTCTGTAAAAAATGATTTCCAATGTCAGTAGATGTACATTTCATAATAGAAATTTTATAATAAAATGAATGTAAGATATTAAAAAAAAATGATTATATTATAGGGGAGCAACTAACCACAAGACCTAGATTTATCTATCGCAAGATGGACAACCTGAAAAGTTTATTGTCCCCCAGTATCCCCCGAAAAGAGACAACAAGGGTCAAAGATATGTTTGGAAGGGACATAATAGGTTTTTTTCCCCTGCCCCAATTGTACATTTTGGGGCTCTTAGAGAGGAGATCTAAGAATAAATAGGCAATCATATGGATGTTAAAAATACACACATGTAAGAGAAATATAATACAGAACATTCTGAGAAAATATAGATATGGAGACATATTTGAAAGGATATATTTTATTTAACATAATAGACATCCGGTTTGTCACTTCTGGGTCAAAAAAACTGCCAATCTTTGGCGCCAAAATTAGAATAAGGTGATTGGTCACCTATAGATATGTAATTAGCACAAACATCAGACCATACTATAGTCTTGAAAAAGGCCCAATACAGGGCCGAAACACGCTGACAACTTATGGTGAGGTTTAATTGTAACTTAGGTTAGGATTTATTTTACAGGTAATTTTGTAATTATTTTAACTAGGTAACTATTAAATAGTTATTAACTATTTAATAGCTATTGTACCTGGTTAAAATAAATACAAAGTTGCCTGTAAAATAAATATTAATCCTAAAATAGCTACAATATAATTATTATTTATATTGTAGCTATATTAGGGTTTATTTTACAGGTAAGTATTTAGCTTTAAATAGGATTCATTTATTTAATAAGAATTATTTTATTTCGTTAGAATAAAATTACATTTAACTTAAGAGGGTGTTAGTGTTAGGGTTAGACTTAGCTTTAGGGGTTAATACATTTATTAGAGTAGTGGTGAGGTCCGGTCGGCAGATTAGGGGTTAATATTTGTAGGTAGGTGGCGGTGACGTTGGGGGCGGCAGATTAGGGGTTAATAAATATAATATTGGGGTCGGCAGTGTTAGGGGCAGCAGATTAGGGGTACATAGGGATAATGTAGGTTGTGGCATTGTACGGAGCGGCAGATTAGGGGTTAAAAATAATATGCAGGGGTCAGCGATAACGGGGTCGGCAAATTAGGGGTTAATAAGTGTAAGGTTAGGGGTGTTTAGACTCGGGTACATGTTAGGGTGTTAGGTGCAGACTTAGGAAGTGTTTCCCCATAGGAAACAATGGGGCTGCGTTAGGAGCTGAACGCTGCTTTTTTGCAGGTGTTAGGTTTTTTTTCAGCTCAAACTGCCCCATTGTTTCCTATGGGGGAATCGTGCACGAGCACGTTTTTGAAGCTGGCCGCGTCCATAAGCACCGCTGGTATTTAGAGTTGCAGTGGCGGTAAATATGCCTGTATGCTCCCTTTTTGGAGCCTAACGCAGCCCTTTTGAGAACTCTAAATACCAGCGATGTTTAAAAGGTGCGGGGGGAAAAAACACGCGTAGCTAACGCACCCCTTCTAACGCAAAACTCTAAATCTAGGCGTTAGATTTTAATAATTATAGTACAGAACTATCTTCTAATACCTATCAAAGGAAAAGAATGTTCGGAGCAGCAGTAGTATCAACTTTCTGTTTCTTTATTCAGCTTCATTCAGCTTTCATTAAAACAGGAACACAAATAATTTACAAGCTTCATATACCCTTAGTACACAAATAAGCTTACGCGTTTCAGCAATTATGCCATACTCATAGCTCTGAGTACGGCGTAAATGCCGAAACGCTAATGAAAGCTGAATGAAGCTGAATAGATAAATAGAAAATTGATACTACTGCTCCAAACTTTCTTTTCCTTTGATACTTACTTGGGCTGTTACAGAATTATAGCAGTAAACTACTATCCCCCAAGGTGAATCTGACGTTGTCAGCGTTTGCTGTCTCTAAGGATTGACAAATATACCCTGCAAATTGGATCTCCGGTCTCTATAACCACTTACCCCTGGTAAGCCGGCGGCGACGGATGACATCACAGCAAGAGCCACAGTGAGTGAGACGGCGGTCGGGTACGAGCAGTTAAGTACAAGGCTTGTGGGAGCAGAGGACTCCAAGCCCAGGCACCATTGTCCGCGTCTAGCCCAGGAGAGAGGTTTCACTAATGTCTACAGACTAGCAAGCATAACCGGCACAGCCATGAAGAAGGGGTAAGTGGAGAGACTTCTGTCTTCTCCGGGGTTGTATATGCAAACGGTTGGGAACCAGTGCAGAGAAGGGTCGCTCCTCCACCCCGAGGGGCATTTTTTGGATTACCTTCTAATACCTTTTTTTTTTTTTAAATGCAAATTTTATTAGTAAAATTAAGTTAACATTGCGGTGGTACAATAAGAAAGGGTCAAGTAAAAGCTTAATATACAAAGTTAACAGTGTGTGACCAGGACTTCAGTTAATGATTGGTGATACCAAAAAGTCCATAGTTGACCTTGAGCTGCCAGTGTCTCTTGAGGTTTTGTATCACCATGCCTCCTTTAAAGTGGGAGTCGTGTTCTTCAGGGTAGTGTACAGTTCTTTTGGGTCCTGGGTGGTATTGCATTTGTTTTAAGATTTTTATCTATACAGATCTGAACATATAATCTGAAACATTTTGAATGAAAATCTCAATAAACTTTTAACTTTCATTGTCTGAATCTTTTGAGGGGTAGGGGGGAAGGTCTGGGGTTGTCCATGTTCAGGGAGGGAGGGGGAGGAGGTGTTAAGACCATTGTGGTGGAGCTCTAACGCTCATGGGATACTCCTCTATCAGACCAAACTTGGCCAGTAGTCTTGTTATCCCGGCGTTGAGTTGGACTGATAGGGAATATCTCAGAGCAGAGAAAGTCAGTGAGATGAGGAAGGCGGCACTCACCACAGGCAGGGCAGTCCCCAGTGGCAGCAGCAGAGCAATTCAAGGATGAACCACTAGAATGGTCAGTCAGGCAGGCAGGGTCTGGAAACAACAAAGCAGTCCAAGGATAAACCACTAGAATAGTCAGGCAGGGTCTGGCAACAGTAAAGCAGTCCAAGGGCACACCACTAGAATGGTCAGGCAGGCAGGGTTTGGCAACAGTAAAGCAGTCCAACAGTTTAAGGGTTAAGGCAGGTAGAGTAGTCTGGCACGCAGGTTCAGCAATGGTAATCAATCCAGCAGGTTAAGGCAGGTAGAGTAGTCAGGCAGGAAAGTTCAGTAATGGTATATAGGCAAAATAGAAAGAACGATCTGTCACACCCAGGAGCACACAAAGTAACACCTATACTTGGACAGTGACAGTTCGTTAGCAGCACATTTAAATAGGTGCAGGATTCGCGCCTCCGAGTTGGGGCCAGCATCAGGAGTGTGAGGTGATAACGTCAGTGCCACACGCATCCGGAGCCAACACTGCCCCTGGCAACGAGCAGGGAAGCAGACGCCGCACCCCTAGCAATGGCTAGAGCAGCATGGCATAGCCCCCTTCTCATGGGTTCCTTCCAGGAACCAGAGTCGGCCTCAAAGGATGAGCAGCATGGAATCTGAAGACCAAAGATGGTGCATGCACATCACGGGCAGGAACCCAGGAACAATCCGCCACGGAGTAGCCCTTCCAATGTATCAGATACTGCAGTTGTCTGCGCCTGTATCTGGAGTCCAAAATCTTAGCTACCTCATATTCGGGGTCACCATGTAACAAGAGCAGAGTAGGAAGAGGAGGAGCCGGGTATATCTATTCTTGATGTAAGGTTTAAATAGTGAGATGTAGAAGACTATGCTTAGGGTTTTTGGCAAGGCCACTTTGTAGGCAACAGGAGAGAGTCTTTTCAGGACCTTGTAAGGACCGATAAACCTAGGCACCAATTTGTGACAGGGTTGACGTAGACGAATATGTCGAGTAGAGATCCAAACACATTCACCCACTGGAATAGCACATACAGAAGCCCTATGATGATCAGCAAGCTTCTTATATCTAGAGACAGCTGAACGCAGCTGAGAGTGAATACGTTGCCAATGAGTGATGAGTTCAGTGACATGTCGGTTTGCGGCAGGGACCCCAGTGGGCTGAGCTGAAAGAAGGAAGACACAAGGTTGATACCCTGCTGCGGCTTGAAACGGAGAACATCGAATAGAAGAGTGTCAATGAGTGTTTCTTGCCAGCTCAGCTAGGAGTAGCAACTCAAACCAGTTAGTATGGCGAGCATTGACAAAGGCTCTAAGGTAGGCTTCAAGATCCTGGTTTGCTCTCAGTTAGTCCATTGGTCTGGTTACTCTGGTCAACTCTGGTTACCCTGTTACCCTGTTCAGACTCACCAACTATAAGCAATAGATACCTATATACTGTTGTTTTCCTATTTGTATAATAGTTTTGTCACCTTTTTTTTATTATTCAGTACTGTTGGCTGATATTTAATACTATTTTTTAACAGATGTCTGGTAATAGATGACTGCAGGGCGATATACCTGTTTTCTATGTAGTTATGCCCATTCATAATATATTTATATCTATGCTTTATGCTCTAATAAATGTTATCATTTTACAGTTGGCAGCCTCCCCTCTCATCAAAGTTTACTATGTAAACATAGAAAAATATATCCTTTTCTAAAAAACGCCACTGAAAGTGCCAATTGGCACTTGGTTACTTGTTTGCAATGGCATTCATGTTCCTGACCTCCCTATCCTCATATGACCTTGGCTAGTTTCTTGGACTTTGTATTTCCCCATTTTCCAGCCCCTTGTATCATGTGACAGACATCAGCCAATCACAGACTAGTATAATATACTCTGTTAGCTTGTGCACATGCTCAGTAGGTTCTTGTTCCCCAGAAAGTGGAAATATAAAAAGATTGTGCGATATTTGATAAAAGAAGTAAATTGTAAATTGTCTTAAATCTGCATGCTGTTCTGAATCATAAAAGTTTATTTTGATTTGAGTGTTCCTTTAATGGCAACAGAGCTTACCATAACATATGAAAGTGCTAACTATGTATATAATTTATTATCTTTATTTTCCTCTTTCAGATTTATTTTTATCAGAATTTATTTTGTACAGATTAAACAGTTAATTTAAAAAGGCACTAAGCTGTTGACATTTAGGGGACATTTTGAGCAAATCACAGTCAGTTATTGTCCACTGTTTTTTTTGGCACCAAAAACTCATTAGGTTGCCAGAAAAAAAGTCCCTATCCATAACATGGGACAGTCTTGGGGGGATATTTTTAAAAGCGCCAACTATGTTGCATTCGCCGGCATCAATACGCTCGCCTAACATTGGCAAACATCGCGGTCGCTGATATGAATATCTCCATATTTATAAAAAAAAGCCATAAAAAACACACGCACCAAGTACAGGGCGATGAGCATCGGACTGTTGTTAACTAAAAGTCATCAATGACGCTGTTATTCTAATATATTTGGGGCAATGCCCCACAAAAGGCCCTTTTAAGGGCCATTGGTAGTCTATTATAGGCTACGGCTTTTTTTATTTTAAGGGGCTTTTTTATTTTGATAGGGCTATTAGATTAGGTGTAAAAAAATATTTTTGATAATTTGGTTTGTTATTTTTTTAATTTAGTGGGGGAGGGGGGTTGTAACTTAGTGTTTGTTTGTTTTTGTAATTTAGTACTTTTAATAAGGTTTAATTGTATATTTAAATAATTTTAGTAGGGTTAGGTATTTTTTAAATATGTAATTAAGTTTATTTAATTGGTAGTTTAATTTAATTTTAGTATAATAGTTAGGGTAGGTTAATTATTGGTTTAAAATTAGTTTATTTTATTTCTACAGGTAAGTTTTAATTGTAATTGTAATCTTGTAATTAATTTAAAGTTAAGGGGTTGTTAGGTTTAGGGGTTAATAGCTTAATTTAGTTTTTGGCGATGTGGGGGGCTGATGGTTTAGGGGTTAATAGGTTTAGTTAGTGGTGGTGATGTGGGAGGCCAGAGGTTTAGGGGTTAATAAGTTTATTTAGTGGCGGCGGTGTCAGGGAGTGGCGGAATAGGGGTTAATACATTTTATTTAGGTTGCGGCAATGTCAGGGGCAGCAGATTAGGGGTGTTTAGACTCAGGGTTTATGTTAGGGTGTTTTTCTACCATAGAAATCAATGGGGTATGCTTAATTCTCTTGCAACATCGAACATAAGCTTTCGGTGCTTTCAGACTCCCATTGATTTCTATCGCATCCGCGGCCTCAAGGGTGGCAGATTGAAAACCAGGTACGATGCATCAGAATAGCTGCAAGTGTACCTGTTAAATGTTTGATAAATGGGGAAAAGTGTCAAATAGAGCCGAATGTGTATTTAGAACATTTGTAATGACATAAGTATTGATCTGCGTCGGATTGAGATCGCGGGATTATATGTTAAGTCACAAATTTCAACATTTGACAGTCTTGAGGCTTTGATAACTAGGTCTGATCAATCTCGCAACAATTATGATGAAGAATTCTGGTGAATTTTTAGTTGACACTTTGATAAATATTCCCCTTTGTCACAATACAATATCTCAAAACAGATTTTGAGCACAATTTTTCATTGATCTAATTTGCTAGGCCTGAAAAACAGATCTATTTGGACTTAGAGGGAATTCCAAGACCTTTTGGAATTAAATATTTGTTTTGATCATGGGCAAAACACACTGAAAATAGCTGAGAGCGCCATATTGTATAATTTTATAAAAATATGTTTTAGGTTCATTGAGCCTCTCTCTTGTATATTCCATCTCTACAGGACATTCCTACAATTTACATATATAAAAGTATAACTATTTTGGTAAAAAATGTATTAATAGATAGCAAAGGCTTTTTGTGTTTGACATGTAAGACTTTTGCTTTCATGATGCTAAGGTTCCTTGGCCAGGTAGCCTGTTTCTTGAAATGTGATTCCCAGGTTAAAGGCTGCAGTGACATTAAAGCATTTGTCCATATAGACAAATTTTGCCTCAAAGACACATGAAACCAGTTAAAGGTGAATTGAAATTTATACTCTGGCCAGCTCATAACATACTTTCTGCTTATTTGTTTTAAAGCCCTACAGCCAAAAGGGTTCATAGGCTGAAATCAAATTTCCTAAACTAAATTTGTTTTTCAAAGCGGATTATCCCATGTGTTGACCATGTCAGGTAGTTTTCTTCCATCACAAATGTATCTGCTTGTATCATTTTCCTAAAAAGCAAATACATCAAGAGGCTTGATTTTATTTTCTTCAGTTTTTGTGTTACTTTAAAGAAATGCTTTTATTCAACATGCAGTAAAATAAATGAAAGAAGCTTATTTTGGCAGACAAAACAGTATTACATAAAAATAAAAATTGCTACCGATACCTAGGTAAATTAACATCAAGTAAGTGAACAAATTAAATAATCACATATATACTTAGACATGAATAGTGTGGGACTAATGGACCCTAATTTGTATTATAATGCTACAATTGAACTGGTAGACAATCCTCAATCCTCTTTTCTTTCTTCTCTCTTCTTTTTTGCTCTTTTATTGTCTTCCTTGTCTTTTTTTAAATATATATAATGTTTCAATTAAATTGGTCAACCCATTTTAAAAGTTATTTAATGTATGTTATTTAATGTAGAAAAAGTGCTGTTTTTCCAGAAAGATTCCATTGATTTATAATTGGGATTTGTTGCCAGTTCTGCAGCTGACTCGGATGAACATATTTTCATGAAACTTGTCATGCTAATAGCTTTTGACTTGATCTAATGCCCTATGGTAGTTTGCATGTTAAGTTATATACAAATTAGCTTTTGTTTTACAACAGTCCAGTACAGTTGATTAGTTTTATCACCACCTGAAACACTCCTTAGAGTGTGTCTTTAGTACATTATAAATTAGCTGCAGAGCAGGAGTCAGTCAGCATGGGGAGCCTGCAATCATCTTCATCAGCGCTGAATGTCATTAGAGATGTCATCGATGATGTCATAGAAATCTCCCAAGTGGGGTGGGGAAGTTTAAGTTTGGAATTTTATTGGCTTTTAAAGTTTAATTGTAAAATTAAACTCCAGCATTAACATTAGTTTTTTGACAATTAATTTCCTTGGTTTTATCATAGACAACAACTTGCAAGAAGTCTACTTAGGTAAAGGTCCTAATGCCACATATCTTAATTTGCTATTTGCATAGAGAAAATAAAGAGATGTACTTGCAGTAGCAGTTACTAGTGGTTCAAGGAAGCCCATTTGTTTGGGTTTTCCATAAGAATAATATTTCCCACTAGGTCGTGCAACAGCAAGCCACTCACAGACTTGGGGAAGTGAGTCGGCAGGGACTCAGCTTTCTCCTATCTTTTAGGAGAAGTAATTTGCCACCACTAATCAAGTTGTGGCTAAACTACAAGCAATGGGGCTGATCTGTAAACTGCAATGTTGTCAAAGCAGATATTTAGAGAGCTGAGGCGCAGAGTTTTGTACTAATATTCTCAAATAACATGAATTTGGAAGGAAAGGGGTCAGTGCAGAATATGACAGAGAAGAAAAACAATTGTAGCTAAACGGTCATCAATACAATAAAGAGAAACGCCAACAATGAAGTTATGGTGCCTCATAAGACATATAACCCATAAATAGAGAATGATACAAGAGGAAAATAAGTGACACCACCACACATTTCTCACTTAAGTGTAACTTTTTGCTGTTAGAATAGTATGAGAAAAACATTTAACAAGGTTCTCAAAACAAAACAATTCAAGTGATTGCACTGGCCAGCAATGAGCTGTTTAATGGTATTTTGCAGAGATTTATGTTCATAAAACATTTAAGGGAGTTCATACTGTACTGAACAGGTTTAATTGTAATATCGCGTTCACATTTTACCAAGTATGTTATTAAAATTGTTTGTGAGCAAGTGAAACTTGATGCGTGCTAGCTTTAGGATTTAGGATATTGCAACCTTGTTAGCTTTGTCTCCTCATAGACTTTAATGGAGTGTTTTTCTTTTTTTTAAAAAACTAACACTTATCGCTTGCGCACTAACCCAACACGACGTTAGATCTACATTGATAAACTCTAAGGTAGTTATGAATATTTTACATTCCAATGTTCTTCACATGTTCTATATATATATATATATATATATATATATATATATATATATATATATATATATATATATATATATATATACAGGGAGTGCAGAATTATTAGGCAAATGAGTATTTTGACCACATCATCCTCTTTATGCATGTTGTCTTACTCCAAGCTGTATAGGCTCGAAAGCCTACTACCAATTAAGCATATTAGGTGATGTGCATCTCTGTAATGAGAAGGGGTGTGGTCTAATGACATCAACACCCTATATCAGGTGTGCATAATTATTAGGCAACTTCCTTTCCTTTGGCAAAATGGGTCAAAAGAAGGACTTGACAGGCTCAGAAAAGTAAAAAATAGTGAGATATCTTGCAGAGGGATGCAGCACTCTTAAAATTGCAAAGCTTCTGAAGCGTGATCATCGAACAATCAATTCATTCAAAATAGTCAACAGGGTCACAAGAAGCGTGTGGAAAAACCAAGGAGCAAAATAACTGCCCATGAACTGAGAAAAGTCAAGCGTGCAGCTGCCAAGATGCCACTTGCCACCAGTTTGGCCATATTTCAGAGCTGCAACATCACTGGAGTGCCCAAAAGCACAAGGTGTGCAATACTCAGAGACATGGCCAAGGTAAGAAAGGCTGAAAGATGACCACCACTGAACAAGACACACAAGCTGAAACGTCAAGACTGGGCCAAGAAATATCTCAAGACTGATTTTTCTAAGGTTTTATGGACTGATGAAATGAGAGTGAGTCTTGATGGGCCAGATGGATGGGCCCGTGGCTGGATTGGTAAAGGGCAGAGAGCTCCAGTCCGACTCAGACGCCAGCAAGGTGGAGGTGGAGTACTGGTTTGGGCTGGTATCATCAAAGATGAGCTTGTGGGGCCTTTTCGGGTTGAGGATGGAGTCAAGCTCAACTCCCAGTCCTACTGCCAGTTTCTGGAAGACACCTTCTTCAAGCAGTGGTACAGGAAGAAGTCTGCATCCTTCAAGAAAAACATGATTTTCATGCAGGACAATGCTCCATCACACGCGTCCAAGTACTCCACAGCGTGGCTGGCAAGAAAGGGTATAAAAGAAGAAAATCTAATGACATGGCCTCCTTGTTCACCTGATCTGAACCCCATTGAGAACCTGTGGTCCATCATCAAATGTGAGATTTACAAGGAGGGAAAACAGTACACCTCTCTGAACAGTGTCTGGGAGGCTGTGGTTGCTGCTGCACACAATGTTGATGGTGAACAGATCAAAACACTGACAGAATCCATGGATGGCAGGCTTTTGAGTGTCCTTGCAAAGAAAGGTGGCTATATTGGTCACTGATTTGTTTTTGTTTTGTTTTTGAATGTCAGAAATGTATATTTGTGAATGTTGAGATGTTATATTGGTTTCAAAAAATAAATAATTGAAATGGGTATATATTTGTTTTTTGTTAAGTTGCCTAATAATTATGCACAGTAATAGTCACCTGCACTCACAGATATCCCCCTAAAATAGCTATAACTAAAAACAAACTAAAAACTACTTCCAAAACTATTCAGCTTTGATATTAATGAGTTTTTTGGGTTCATTGAGAACATGGTTGTTGTTCAATAATAAAATTAATCCTCAAAATAAATACAACTTGCCTAATAATTCTGCACTCCCTGTATATATATATATATATATATATATATATATATATATATATATATATATATATATATATATATATATATATATATATATATATATATATATATATATATATATATATATTGTCACGCTCAGCTGCTGGGAAGCTCTGCAGTCCTCTCTGTGTGCTTGATTGACAGGTGTCTGAGCCACCCCTTCCTGATGATGTCACAACCAGGCTTTTTATTCTTGGCTTCCTGTTTCTCCAGTGCCAGTTTGTTTGCTAACTTTGTGGCTTCTGATAGGATTTCACTGAGGAATCTCTCTAACTGCTGCTTTTCTGTTGCCAATCTCTTCAAGGATTTACTATGCTGGATTAACCTTCAACCTCCTGATTACCTGTCTCCAAACAATGCAAGTACTGTTTGTTTTGTGAAACTTTCAAACTTCCTGTTTACCTGCTTCAAACTCTGCATATTCAGACTACTCTGTGTACTGCCAAACTATTCAAATACTGTTATTTCTGTGAAACCTTCAATCTGCATGTTTACCTGTTTCCAAACTCTGCAAATACAATTATTCAGTGTAAACCTTCAAACTGATTGATATCCTGTTGCCAATCTCAACAAGTACTGATTAATCTGTGTTAACCTTCAAACTACCAGCTTACCTGTTGCTATCTCTGCAAGTTCTGACAACACAGTGTTAACCTTCAAACTACCTGATTACATGTTGTTAATTTTGCAAAGACTGTCTACACAGTGTTAACTCTCAAACTGCCTGATTACCTCTTGCATACTCTGCAAAGACTGTCTACTCAGTGTTAACCCTCAAACTGCCTGATTACCCGTTGCATACGCTGCAAAGACTGTCTACACAGTGTTAACCTTCAGACTGCCTGATAACAAATGACCTACTCCTGCATTATTAACTGTTTCCTGTTTTACCCTTCTTCTGTCTGAGTATAAGTGGACTATCCCTGCTCTCCTGATCCTGTGGAAGACATTTCCTGAAACCAGTTCCTTATTCAGTAGTCTATCTGGCTGATAACATGAATTACTTTGGCACAGGCTAACCCTGCTCCATATTGTGAGTACTTTGTTTTTTGGAGGTTGACGTGGGGTCATGTCCTGGATTAAACTCAGAGTGCAAGGATGTTGTTTAAGTTCGCCCTAGCATTTGGGTCTTCTTCTGGACATTTCCTAACCTGACAGTACAAACTGGCCATAATATGGACCCTGACGAGTTATCCAGGGCTGTGGCTCTACAAGGGCAACTTCTAGGAAATCATTCTGCTCATTTGCAATTTTTGGATTCCAAGCTTGACCAGATTACTGCTCTGCTACATAACCTATCCGCTCCTTCTCAAGCGACGGTGACTCCTGCTGCCACTGCTACTAGCACCAATGCTGTCTTTAATCCACCTCAAACTGTTGGACAGAATATACCACGAATCCCACTTCCAGATAAATGTGACGGTAATCCTGAAGAATGCCGTGGATTCCTTAATCAGTGTTGTTACACTTCAGAAACAATCCTCAAGTTTTTTCCGATTCTACTTCCAAAATCACCTTTATTATTTCTCTCTTGAAGGGTAAGGCTCTAGCCTGGGTGTCCCCTCTTTTAGAGAAGAATGATCCGTTACTACAGGATGTGGAATTATTTGTGTCCATTTTTTCTTCTGTTTTTGACAAGCCTGGGAGGTCTGCAGCTGCTGAGGCAGGATTGTTGGATCTGAGACAGGGATCCCTTTCGGTAGCTCAATATGCTATTGAATTCAGGACTTTAGCCGCAGAAACTTGTTGGAACCATGGAGCCTTACGGGCAGCCTTTCGCAAAGGACTTTGCAAACGCCTTAAGGATGAACTTGTATTTTGGGAACTCCCCGATTCATTGGAGGGTCTTATCAATTTATGTATTATTCTTGACGCCTGACATTCTGAACGTCTTTAGGAGAGAGATAGGAATCGGAGATCCTTTGTTAAATCTTCTTTTTGTCCTCCTATTCGAACCTCAAGTCTTTCTAATAATTCCCAATCTCCTGAGTCTGTGGAACCCATGGAAGTAGGAGCTATTAAATTGTCAGAAGCTGAACGCCATAGAAGGCTTACTCTTGGGTTATGTCTGTATTGAGGTACCAAAGGACATTTACTGAAGGACTGTCCTATCCGGCCAGTAAAAGCCAAGGCTTAACTTTTGATAGAGGGACAGAGTTAAGCCAGAATCCCATGTCTTCCCTCAATTCTAAACTTTTTGTTCCTGTAACTATCTCTTTTGGAAACACCAAGTTTCGAGCTCAAGCTCTCATCGATTCTGGAGCTGCTGGAGTATTAATTGATTCAAACTTTGCTGACTCTCTCAGGATTCCTCTTCAAGCCAAGAAACAGTTAATTAAGGTAACTACTGTCAGTGGACAGCCTCTAGGTACTGGTATCATACAACATTCTACCATTCCTCTTCTTTTGACTGTGGGCATACTTCATTCTAAAATTATTCGTTTTGATGTCATTTCTTCTCCCCACATACCATTGATTCTGGGGTTACCTTGGTTGCAGCTTCATGATCCAGTTTTCTCATGGTCTAAAGGAGAACTTATTTCCTGGGGAACTACCTGTTTCAAACATTGCCTGCAAAATCCCTCTAAACCATCCTGTCCTGTCGTAGCTATGGTGGAAGTTCCTGAATCATTGCCCAATTACTATCATGCCTTTTGTGATGTGTTTTCTAAAAAAGAGGCTGAGACGTTACCTCCACACCGGATATTTGACTGTCCTATTGAATTTTATTCAGGGGCTCCTCTACCTAAGGGAAGGACCTATCCCCTCTCTCGTCAAGAAAATGTCTCTCTTGAGGAATACATAAAGGACAACTTAGCCAGAGGATTCATTTGTCCTTCCTCTTCACCTGTGGGTGCAGGTTTTTTCTTCATTGGGAAAAAAGATGGAGGTCTTCGTCCCTGTATTGATTATCAAGCCTTGAATCAGATTACTGTCAAAAACAGCTATCCTCTGCCGCTCATTTCTGAGTTATTCGATCGTCTTCAAGGCGCTTCTATTTTTTCCAAGTTAGATCTCCGTGGGGCCTACAATCTGGTCAGAATCCGTAAAGGAGACGAATGGAAGACGGCATTTAACACTAGATTTGGTCACTACGAGTATCTAGTAATGCCATTTGGATTGTGCAATGCACCAGCAGTATTTCAGCACTTTATCAACAAAATCTTCAGAGATTATCTAAATCAATTTGTTATCATTTACCTCAATGACATTCTAATCTATTTGAAAACATTACAGGAACATGTACATCATGTAAGACTGGTTCTTCAGAGGTTACGAGACAATTCCCTGTTCGCTAAATTGGAGAAATGCTCTTTTCATCAGAGTTCCATCCCCTTTTTGGGGTATATCATTTCTGAATCAGGTTTTGAGATGGATCCTGCTAAACTGTCGGCTATCAAGGACTGGCCCAGACCAACTACTCTCAAATCCCTGCAGAGGTTTCTTGGCTTTGCCAATTACTATAGAAAGTTTATAAAGAACTTTGCAGACATCACGTCTCCACTCACTTCTCTTACTAAGAAAGGGCAAAATTGTAAGAACTGGTCCTCTTCGGCAGTACAAGCTTTTGAAATGCTAAAATCAGCATTTTCTTCTGCACCTCTTCTCAGTCATCCAATTCCTGATTTTTAGTTTATTTTGGAGGTTGACGCTTCCTCTATAGCAGCTGGAGCTGTTCTCTCCCAACGTGATCCAACTACCAGCAAGATACATCCTGTGGCTTTCTTTTCGAAAAAATTCAATCCTGACGAGTTAAATTATGATGTGGGCAATAAGGAGCTTTTGGCTATAAAATTAGCTTTGGATGAATGGAGGCATTGGTTAGAGGGTACCAGTCAACCTTTTTTCATTCTGACAGATCACAAGAATCTTTTATACCTCCAAACAGCTACACGTCTCAATCCTTGTCAGGCTCTGTGGGCCTTGTTCTTCTCCAGGTTTAATTTTGTACTTTCCTATGTTCCTGGTTCAAAAAATTCCAAGGCAGATGCTTTATCTAGGCAGTTACAATCTTCTGAACCTTTTCCATTGGATTCAGAACCTATACTACGTCCAGTCAAAGTTTTGGCTCAAGTATCCTCTTTTCCAGTACAGGCTTTACATGCTGCTCAAGTTCGGGTACCATCTTCTTGCAAACTACCTTCTGGTATCCTGTATGTACCCAAAGGATTATGTCTTAAGCTTCTACGTTGGGCTCATGACAACATTTCCGCAGGTCATCCGGGAATAACCAATACATTGTGGAAACTGAAGCAGCATGTTTGGTGGTCCACTATGAGGAGGGATGTTAAGGATTATATTGCTGCTTGTAGTTCTTGTGCTTCGAACAAACAATCTTCTCATCGACTGTTTGGTCTATTACACCCTCTTCCTATTCCTCATTACCCTTGGTCTCACTTATCCATGGACTTTGTTACAGATCTTCCTGTTTCTACTGGAAATACGACCATTTGGGTAGTGGTGGATCGGTTCTCCAAGTCTGCTCACTTCATACCTCTTCCAGGCTTGCCTTCAGCTCAAAGACTTTCTGAACTCTTTGTTCTACATATATCTCGTTTACATGGTTTTCCCACTGACATAGTCTCAGATTGTGGAGTCCAATTTGTTTCCAAATTTTGGAGGTCTTTTTGTAAACACTTCGGAATCAACATATCACTTTCTATTGCACACCATCCTCAATCCAACGGACAGACTGAGCGTGTAAATCAAGTCTTGGAATCTTTTCTAAGACATTATGTAGACCATCACCACTCCAACTGGTCTCAGTTATTGCCTTTGGCGGAATTAGCTCACAACTCACGTTATAACGCCTCATTACAGACCTCTCCCTTTAAGGCAGCTTATGGATTTGAACCTAGAACCTTTCCTATGATTACCAGTTCTACTGAAGTCCCTGGAGCAGATCGTATAGTGAACAATCTCAGTAATCACTGGCAACTCATTCGTCAAAATCTACTCTCTTCTTCCTTAAGAAATAAGAAATATGCTGATCGCAGAAGGTGCAAGGCTCCTTTACTTCGTACTGGAGACAGAGTATTTTTATCCACCAGATTCATACTTCTAAAACAACCTTGTACCAAGTTGGGTCCTATGTACATTGGACCTTTTCGAATTGTTTCCAGAGTTTGTTCTTCTGCATACCGCCTGGCCTTACCCAAGACTCTCAAGATCCATCCAGTGTTTCATGTCTCCCTACTCAAGCCAGTCATCTACAATCAGTACTCTATCAAGAGTAAACCACCTCCTCCACTTTCCCTAGAGGGAACTTCTGAGTTTGAAGTCAGCCAGATTCTCGATTCCAAGCTATGGGGCAATTGGCTGTACTACCTGGTCCATTGGAAGGGTTATCCTATCTCTGAACGATCTTGGGAACCGGCCTCTCATGTTCATGCTCCAGCTCTTGTCAAGTCTTTTCACAAGAAATACCCTGCCAGGCCCGGTCGGGTCCCCCGGAGGGGTCCTTGAGGAGGGGGCACTGTCACGCTCAGCTGCTGGGAGGCTCTGCAGTCCTCTCTGTGTGATTGATTGACAGGTGTCTGAGCCATCCCTTCCTGATGATGTCACAACCAGGCTTTTTATTCTTGGCTTCCTGTTTCTCCAGTGCCAGTTTGTTTGTTAACTTTGTGGCTTCTGATAGGATTTCGCTGAGGAATCTCTCTAACTGCTGCTTTTCTGTTGCAAATCTCTTCAAGGATTTACTATGCTGGATTAACCTTCAACCTCCTGATTACCTGTCTCCAAACAATGCAAGTACTGTTTGTTTTGTGAAACTTTCAAACTTCCTGTTTACCTGCTTCAAACCCTGCATATTCAGACTACTCTGTGTACTGCCAAACTATTCAAATACTGTTATTTCTGTGAAACCTTCAATCTGCATGTTTACCTGTTTCCAAACTCTGCAAATACAATTATTCAGTGTAAACCTTCAAACTGCTTGATATCCTGTTGCCAATCTCAACAAGTACTGATTAATCTGTGTTAACCTTCAAACTACCAGCTTACCTGTTGCTATCTCTGCAAGTTCTGACAACACAGTGTTAACCTTCAAACTACCTGATTACATGTTGTTAATTCTGCAAGTTCTGACTACACAGTGTTTACCCTCAAACTGCCTGATTACCTGTTGCATACTCTGCAAAGACTGTCTACACAGTGTTAACTCTCAAACTGCCTGATTACCTGTTGCATACTCTGCAAAGACTGTCTACTCAGTGTTAACCCTCAAACTGCCTGATTACCTGTTGCATACTCTGCAAAGACTGTCTACACAGTGTTAACCTTCAGACTGCCTGATAACAAATGACCTACTCCTGCATTATTAACTTTTTCCTGTTTTACCCTTCTTCTGTCTGAGTATAAGTGGACTATCCCTGCTCTCCTGATCCTGTGGAAGACATTTCCTGAAACCAGTTCCTTATTCAGAAATCTATCTGGCTGATATCATGAATTACTTTGGCACAGGCTAACCCTGCTCCATATCGTAAGTACTTTGTTTTTTGGAGGTTGTCGTGGGGTCACGTCCTGGATTAAACTCAGAGTGCAAGGGTGTTGTTTAAGTTCGCCCTAGCATTTGGGTCTTCTTGTGGACATTTCCTAACCTGACATATATATATATATATATATATATATATATATATATATATATATATATATATATATATATATATATATATATATATATACACACACATTGTCATATAACATATACCTATTAAACCTTATAAAATGTTTTTAATAATATTTATGAAACTGTATATATGAGTGTAACACTTTATTTAAGAGTATGTATGTTGTGCTTGGTGCACGTTTTTTTTTTTACCACCTTACACTTTACGCTAGGTCTTCAGTTGCGCTAACCTGATAAATGCAAATTCTGTTTGAGCTCAAGCGCATCCATTTACTTTCAACTTTTAATAAGTTTGCAAGTTAGAATTGCTGTGATACTGCATATCAGGCCCCATGCTAACTTTAGCCCATAACTTGCAATCTAGCCATGTATGGGTTGAAGAAATAAAGTGTTGCAAAAGTCATCTTATTTTAAAAACATTTTTCACATAGTGCAATGTGTAAAAAATGTACTATTGTAAAACAAAAAACTTGCAGCTACTGTCTTAAATATGATATTAATTTCCAGTAAACAAAAACTTCTTCCTAAAATGAAAAAAACATACCAAAAAAACAAAACATTTATTTAATAAACTTAGATGAAATGCATAATATGCTATTTTACAGTATAAGACATGTATGTAACACACTATATAAACATGTACAATATACATAATCTCCATTTTATTTAGGTTTATTATTAAGGTGTTCTTTTTCTTATTAACATTGGTCATCACATACATAGAGAATATATAGGCATTCTAACGGCTAGATTTAGAGTTCGGCGGTAGCCGTCAAAACCAGCGTTAGAGGCTCCTAACGCTGGTTTTGGGCGCCCGCTGGTATTTGGAGTCAGTGATTAAAGGGTCTAACGCTCACTTTACAGCCGCGACTTTTCCATACCGCAGATCCCCCTACGCCATTTGCGTAGCCTATCTTTTCAATGGGATCTTTCTAACGCTGGTATTTAGAGTCGTTTCTGCAGTGAGCGTTAGAGCTCTAACGACAAGATTCCAGCCGCCTGAAAATAGCAGGAGTTAAGAGCTTTCTGGCTAACGCCGGTTTATAAAGCTCTTAACTACTGTACCCTAAAGTACACTAACACCCATAAACTACCTATGTACCCCTAAACCGAGGTCCCCCCACATCGCCGCCACTCGATTAAAAATTTTAACCCCTAATCTGCCGACCGCCACCTACGTTATACTTATGTACCCCTAATCTGCTGCCCCTAACACCGCCGACCCCTGTATTATATCTATTAACCCCTAACTTGCCCCCCACAACGTCGCCGCAAGCTACTTAAAATAATTAACCCCTAATCTTCCGACCGCAAATCGCCGCCACCTACGTTATCCCTATGTACCCCTAATCTGCTACCCCTAACATCGCCGACCCCTATGTTATATTTATTAACCCCTAATCTGCCCCCCACAACGTCGCCGACACCTACCTACACTTATTAACCCCTAATCTGCCGAGCGGACCTGAGCGCTACTATAATAAAGTTATTAACCCCTAATCCGCCTCACTAACCCTATCATAAATAGTATTAACCCCTAATCTGCCCTCCCTAACATCGCCGACACCTACCTTCAATTATTAACCCCTAATCTGCCGACCGGAGCTCACCGCTATTCTAATAAATGTATTAACCCCTAAAGCTAAGTCTAACCCTAACACTAACACCCCCCTAAGTTAAATATAATTTTTATCTAACGAAATAAATTAACTCTTATTAAATAAATAATTCCTATTTAAAGCTAAATACTTACCTGTAAAATAAATCCTAATATAGCTACAATATAATTTATAATTATATTATAGCTATTTTAGGATTAATATTTATTTTACAGGCAACTTTGTAATTATTTTAACCAGGTACAATAGCTATTAAATAGTTAAGAACTATTTAATAGTTACCTAGTTAAAATAATAACAAATTTACCTGTAAAATAAATCCTAACCTAAGATATAATTAAACCTAACACTACCCTATCAATAAAATAATTAAATAAACTACCTACAATTACCTACAATTAACCTAACACTACACTATCAATAAATTAATTAAACACAATTGCTACAAATAAATACAATTAAATAAACTATCTAAAGTACAAAAAATAAAAAAGAACTAAGTTACAGAAAATAAAAAAATATTTACAAACATAAGAAAAATATTACAACAATTTTAAACTAATTACACCTACTCTAAGCCCCCTAATAAAATAACAAAGACCCCCAAAATAAAAAATTCCCTACCCTATTCTAAAATACAAAAATTACAAGCTCTTTTACCTTACCAGCCCTGAACAGGGCCCTTTGCGGGGCATGCCCCAAGAATTTCAGCTCTTTTGCCTGTAAAAAAAAACATACAATACCCCCCCCCCCCCAACATTACAACCCACCACCCACATACCCCTAATCTAACCCAAACCCCCCTTAAATAAACCTAACACTACCCCCCTGATGATCTTCCTACCTTGTCTTCACCATGCCAGGTTCACCGATCCGTCCTGGCTCCAAGATCTTCATCCAACCCAAGCGGGGGCTAGACATCCACTGAAGAAGTCCAGAAGAGGGTCCAAAGTCTTCCTCCTATCCGGCAAGAAGAGGACATCCGGACCGGCAAACATCTTCTCCAAGCGGCATCTTCTATCTTCTTCCATCCGATGACGACCGGCTCCATCTTGAAGACCTCCAGCGCGGATCCATCCTCTTCTTCCGACGACTAGACGACGAATGACGGTTCCTTTAAGGGACGTCATCCAAGATGGCGTCCCTCGAATTCCGATTGGCTGATAGGATTCTATCAGCCAATCGGAATTAAGGTAGGAATTTTCTGATTGGCTGATGGAATCAGCCAATCAGAATATAGTTCAATCCGATTGGCTGATCCAATCAGCCAATCAGATTGAGCTCGCATTCTATTGGCTGTTCCGATCAGCCAATAGAATGCGAGCTCAATCTGATTGGCTGATTGGATCAGCCAATCGGATTGAACTTGATTCTGATTGGCTGATTCCATCAGCCAATCAGAAAATTCCTACCTTAATTCCGATTGGCTGATAGAATCCTATCAGCCAATCGGAATTCGAGGGACGCCATCTTGGATGACGTCCCTTAAAGGAACCGTCATTCGTCGTCTAGTCGTCGGAAGAAGAGGATGGATCCGCGCTGGAGGTCTTCAAGATGGAGCCGGTCGTCATCGGATGGAAGAAGATAGAAGATGCCGCTTGGAGAAGATGTTTGCCGGTCCGGATGTCCTCTTCTTGCCGGATAGGAGGAAGACTTTGGACCCTCTTCTGGACTTCTTCAGTGGATGTCTAGCCCCCGCTTGGGTTGGATGAAGATCTTGGAGCCAAGACGGATCGGTGAACCTGGCATGGTGAAGACAAGGTAGGAAGATCATCAGGGGGGTAGTGTTAGGTTTATTTAAGGGGGGTTTGGGTTAGATTAGGGGTATGTGGGTGGTGGGTTGTAATGTTGGGGGGGGGTATTGTATGTTTTTTTTTACAGGCAAAAGAGCTGAAATTCTTGGGGCATGCCCCGCAAAGGGCCCTGTTCAGGGCTGGTAAGGTAAAAGAGCTTGTAATATTTGTATTTTAGAATAGGGTAGGGAATTTTTTATTTTGGGGGGCTTTGTTATTTTATTAGGGGGCTTAGAGTAGGTGTAATTAGTTTAAAATTGTTGTAATATTTTTCTTATCTTTGTAAATATTTTATTATTTTCTGTAACTTAGTTCTTTTTTATTTTTTGTACTTTAGCTAGTTTATTTAATTGTATTTATTTGTAGCAATTGTGTTTAATTAATTTATTGATAGTGTAGTGTTAGGTTAATTGTAGGTAATTGTAGGTAGTTTATTTAATTATTTTATTGATAGGGTAGTGTTAGGTTTAATTATATCTTAGGTTAGGATTTATTTTACAGGTAAATTTGTTATTATTTTAACTAGGTAACTATTAAATAGTTCTTAACTATTTAATAGCTATTGTACCTGGTTAAAATAATTACAAAGTTGCCTGTAAAATAAATATTAATCCTAAAATAGCTATAATATAATTATAAATTATATTGTAGCTATATTAGGATTTATTTTACAGGTAAGTATTTAGCTTTAAATAGGAATTATTTATTTAATAAGAGTTAATTTATTTCGTTAGATAAAAATTATATTTAACTTAGGGGGGTGTTAGTGTTAGGGTTAGACTTAGCTTTAGGGGTTAATACATTTATTAGAATAGCGGTGAGCTCCGGTCGGCAGATTAGGGGTTAATAATTGAAGGTAGGTGTCGGCGATGTTAGGGAGGGCAGATTAGGGGTTAATACTATTTATGATAGGGTTAGTGAGGCGGATTAGGGGTTAATAACTTTATTATAGTAGCGCTCAGGTCCGCTCGGCAGATTAGGGGTTAATAAGTGTAGGCAGGTGTCGGCGACGTTGTGGGGGGCAGATTAGGGGTTAATAAATATAACATAGGGGTCGGCGATGTTAGGGCAGCAGATTAGGGGTACATAGGGATAACGTAGGTGGCGGCGGTTTACGGAGCGGCAGATTAGGGGTTAAAAGTGTAATGCAGGGGTCAGCGATAGCGTGGGCGGCAGATTAGGAGTTAATAAGTGTAAGGTTAGGGGTGTTTAGACTCGGGGTACATGTTAGGGTGTTAGGTGCAGACGTAGGAAGTGTTTCCCCATAGGAAACAATGGGGCTGCGTTAGGAGCTGAACGCTGCTTTTTTGCAGGTGTTAGGTTTTTTTTCAGCTCAAACAGCCCCATTGTTTCCTATGGGAGAATCATGCACGAGCACGTTTTTGATGCCGGCCGCGTCCGTAAGCAACTCTGGTATCGAGAGTTGCATTTGCGGTAAAAATGCTCTACGCTCCTTTTTTGGAGCCTAACGCAGCATTTGTTTGAACTCTCGATACCAGAGTTAAATTTATGGTGCGGCCAGAAAAAAACCCGCGGAGCGTTAACAGCCCTTTTACCGCCAAACTCCAAATCTAGCCGTATGAGAGTAACCTGTATAACAATAAGGATGTTCTTATGTTTTTAAGAGGTGTTAGCTCTCAATAGCGCTAATATTTTGTGTACCACTTGTAATCTGTCCCTAAACCTTGGTAGAATTAAATTAAACCTTGGTTGTATTAACCAATGTGTACTTAAGAATTTAACTATTCAATGAATAGAAACAAAAAGCATAAAAAGGCTAAAAGGCTAAAGAAACAAGGAAAAGCACATAAGCATCACTATTACTTATCCTATTATTTTCTTGGGGTGCATAAACACCCAAAACTTCTAACACTTTTAGCTCTCCACTTCCATAGACATCCATCTTGAATGTAATCCTTGGCTCTGTTACAAATCACCAGTAGCCCCTCTATTTCTCCAGTTCCTAGCTGCCTCTTCAGGATAAAAAATAAGTTAATTTAGTACACAGCAGTTAACTTGCTTTGCAAGCCAATGTATCTGTTGACTAGGAGACTACCAGGAAACATCTTTCTCTTCCAGGAATCTCTCCCTTCCAACACAGGCCTCTCATTAGTTCTCTCTCCTAACCAGATCATAGGCACAGATACAGGAATAGAAGATCCACCAGATCTCTCCAATCCTTACCTGTAGCGGACTCCATATGCAAGTTTCATCATAGAAACCCTGACTCATTTCAGGAGCACATCTGCATGTGCTAATCAGCACCTGTGGTAAGATAAGATTAGTAATGGTATCAGTTGTCTGAACGGGAGGTCCTGACACCTCCAGTTTGCTGCTTAACTTTATTGCCTTTTTCAATGTGCTATGTATCTCATAAGCAGTCAATGACCTGTCATAATTAGTTAGGTAAGGATACAATCTTAAGAGCTTGCTGAAGTCCTCTCTGTGGCCCCGATGATTGAAATTGCTATGAGGCGGTGAAATATTCGAAGGGATCTGCAAATATGTCAAACGAGCTTGCTGAAATATTCCAAGCTCCCGGCAACACCCAGTATCGCAGACCATTTTGGTAATGTATAGTAAAAGGATCCCTACAATAAAACAGCAATCTGCTTAGCTTCTAACCCATATACCCCAAAACTGAAGAAACACTACACTAATAAACATCTAAACCACCACATACCCACCACAAATTGCTAACTATTAACCTTTAAACCACCACATTGATTTGAATCAGCTAATAGCAAAAACTTTTTTAAATTTAAAGGACCAGTAATTACAATATATTTGCATAATCTACTAATGCATTATAATAATACATTTCAATAGCACTTAGTCTGAATTTCAAATGAGTAGTAGATTTTTTTTTCTGACAAATTTCAAAGTTATGTCTATTTCTACTCCTCCTGTATCACATGACAGCCATCAGCCAATCACTAATGCAAATACATATAGTGTGAATTATTGCACATGCTCAGTAGGAGCTGGTAACTCAAAAAGTGTACTATAGAAACAATATGCACGATTTGTTAATGGAAGTAAATTGGAAAGTTGTTTAAAATTGCATGCTCTATCATAAAAGTTTAATTTTGACTTGAGTGTCCCTTTAAATTCTAATTATCCAATAGAAAAGGATAATTAGATTTTTAAATTTAAAAAAGTTCTTGAAATTGGCTGATAAAAATCACTCAATATGGATTGACTGATTTAAAATCAGCCGATCGGAATTAAGTGGTACCCTATATATTGGGGTTTCACGCTTCTGGGATTTCAGTATGTGGCAGTGATCACATTAAGAGCAGGTGGACTTCCGTGGCCTCTTCCACCCCCTCCGCTACAGAATCTTCTGTTCTTTGGCTCTCTTCAGGGAGCTTTCCTCTTCATGCAGTTGCCGCAAAGATGGGGCCCCAGCGACTTGATGGAGAGGGCCTAACATTAGATCAAGAGGAGCTGAAGTCTACATTAACTGTAAGTAACACTTTTTGGTTTAGATATTTTTTTGGGTGGGTTTTTTACTTTTAAGAATAGGGTTTGTTATTTTTTATTTTATTTTGTAGTTTTTTTAAAGTTAGAATTAGTTATTTTGGAGGGTGGGGGTTACTTTAATGAAGGTGGGGGTTTTGTAACTTGTTTTTGTTTTCAAAAGAACTAAGATCACTTTAGGGCAATGCTCTACAAAAGGCCCTTTTAAGAGCTAGTGTAATTTATTTTAGTGTTAGTGTTTAGTTTAGTTTTTTTTTCAAGGGGTTTATTTTATGGGGCATGTAGTTTAGTGTTATGTATAATGATTTTATATTTTGTATACTGTAGTTTATTTTTTTTTTGTAATTTAGCTTTTTTTATTGTTTTTGTAAATTAGTAGGGTTAGTTTAGAGGATGGTTTTAGTTTAGAGGGGGAGTAGTTTAGACGGGGTTATGTGTTAGTGTAGTTCTAGTTTCCATGGTGGTGGTTTAGGCCTTACTCTCCTAACTGCCCCCAAACCTGTATGGGGGTAGATTATATGATTAGGGTAGGGCAACTTAGGGGTTAATAGAGCATCTATCTAAACATTTTAATATAGTATACATTCTTATGTATGATGAATATTCTTTTAACTATTGTATATAAAATACATTGTATATATTCTTTCTTGTGTTTTTTATTTTAAATATAAATACATATTTTAAAATGTATATTCATGTTACAAATGGGTTTAGTGTTACAATTGTTTTATTGCATAACAGGCATGCAGTTATGTGATTCTATAATTATAATGCAACTCTCTTTTATAACATAAATATCTATTTTAAAAATATATTATTATTTACAATAATAAATGCATCAAGCAAGAATATCTACATTTTAATTTATATATCCAATACTTAAACTAATATGAATTATACATGACCATGCATTTTATTTTAAAGATTGTAGATATAATGTAGACTTGCATTAATATTCAATATTCAAACAGTTATGTATGTATATTGCATAATGGTTTAAATATTGCATATACATTAAAATATATTTATGTTAGCGTTTTGTGTTTATAAGTGATAACATAGATATATAGGTTAATATATATTTATGTCATTTTTTTCTGATCAATACTCTGTTTTTTCTTGCTTTTTTTCTTATTTTTTTTTACATTTTCTGTTAAACATGTTGGGTCTATGGTTTTGTATTATACAGTTGATTGGTCTCACTGTTTCCCCTAGCCTCCTCTAAAGATAAAGTAGTTAACTGTTTAAAATATTGTATTATCAATTTTCGATTATTCATACTCTGCATAAATAGGTACTAAGACCTCGCATAGCCACTGTTTATATTCAGTAAGTGCTATAGTAATGGATGATTGTTAAAATACATGGAAACTATAATATCCCTTTATGCAAACAAAATTGCCTAGATATGTTACAAAATGTTTTTATTGGAAACACAGTAATCATTGGAGAGTATGGCCACTAGAGGGAGCCATTGTCCAACTAGAGGTTGACTGGTGCAAACATTATGATTTAAAAGCTGTGTATTCATGGATTGCAATGTATAGCATGACTAAGGGGATTACCCTCGAAATTTTGCTTTTTTATATGTCTTAATAAAGATGATTTGAAGTAACAGGTGCTGTGGACATTATGTGGTCTTGACTTATCTACAGGGACTGCGCAGTGTCCCTTGTCTGCACAAGCACTGTTCAACTGTGCTGGTCTTTACTAGTTCATTAGATATACTTATGTTATAGTAGTCAGTATCATTAAATTATATTTTTGCATTACAGGCATGCAGTTAGGTAGACCTACAATATTAATTATACTGTCTTTAATTCGAAATAATAAACACAAAAATCAACATTAGTTACATTTTAATTTATATTAAAATATTTAAACATTATGCATTCTACATCACAATACATAATTTAAATATTGAATATTTAGGTGTACAGCCTTAGCTTCTACAGTTAGTTAGTTTTAGGTTATAGAACAAAGTTTGTACTCCCTTCCGTATAGTGGCTGCAAAGCACCCCTTTTATCTATAATAGGGTTGAGACACTGAACATTCACTCGTTTCTTGCTGGCACTTTACAACGTAAATGTAAATGTAGGACTCACTTTCCGCTGGTCGCTGGTGCCCGGTCCTTGGGGAGATGGGACCTGTCTGCTACCTGCAGCTATCCGGCTCCTCCACTCTCTCCCCTCCTCAGGCTGCCATCCGTCTGCAGTAGTGTCCGTGTGCGTGTGTCTGAGCTAAGCCGGGCGTATGACGTTGCGCCCCGTCACTGCTCGCTGTTCTGTGTAGTTCCGGTCTTCCGCTTCGGTGTGGGTAAGGAAATATTTACCGGAGCTCCTGACTGGTTGGAATAAATTCAAAAAGAGAAGAAGGAAGGAGTTCCGGTCTTTTCAAGTTATCATCAAAATTCCAATTTATTGAAATAAAATCTTGCACAACAACGCTGTTTACAGTCACAGTGGCTGCAGCACGGGTTGGTGGTCACTACTGCTGACGCGTTTCGGCTTTGCTAGCCGTAGTCATAGCATAGTGTGTGATCATCAACCTGTGTTTAAAAAGGAAGATGTGCCTTCCTATTGGTCAAAACAAAACACACCCTGTGTGCAGCTATGCTCAAATTTTGTTAATAGATTATGCTTTACAAATAACAATCAAACAGTTTTATGATACAAATTAAATAATACAAAATGTAAGCTCTTGTTACAAACTGTATGGAGGACTTAATGATAATTAATTACTGATAAATCAAATCAAGTAATATAGTGAAATTAAATTGAGTAATAATACAAAAATTGCAAACATTATTGTCAGTATTTAGTGATGGGTTATTCTATCTAAACTAATTGCTGTTGAAACTGACTTGTATTTGTTTTCAATTGTTTTTAATATACTTGTATTTTTATTTGTATTTAGTTCACTTATTGTGTCAACTGTTTACATTTCCAAAAACAGATCATCACCTTCTATAAAAGGTTTATTAATGACCTTCTGATAATTTGGCTAGGAGATGAATTTGGGATAAATACATTTGTGGAAGAGCTGAATAACAACAACCTAGGTTTAGGTTTCACATTTGAATACAATAGACAATCCATTAACTATTTGGATGTAACCCTAAGGGGTGAAAAAGGAAGGATGGGAGGTAGAATCACAACAAGTGTTTTCCGAAAACCTTCGGCAAAGAACACTATTCTACATGCCAGAAGCAATCACCCGAATAGGGTATTCAAAGCAATAGCGAAAGGACAGTTTGTGAGGACCCTAAGAAATTGCTCAACAAAACCAATGTATGAGATCCAAGCCAGGGAACTTACAGATAGACTTGTCTCCAGAGGTTATCCAAAACCTATGGTTAAAGCTATAAAGAAAAAAGTGAGTCAAAGAGATAGGGAACCCCTTCTACAACAGGAAAATAAATCCACTAAAAAGGAACAGACACATAAAACAACTTTTTTGACTACTTACAGTGACCAATTTGGGGATATCTGTAATATTATTTTGAAGCATTTTCCATTACTTATGGCGGAAGAGGGTTTAGCTGACACAATAAGGAAAGGTTGTCGCTTTGCATTTAAGAGGGGAACTACCATTGGCAACAAAATATCCCCAACATTACTTCGCAACATAAACAATAGAAATTATAGCTCTTGGCTCACTACTAAGGGGGTGTTTAAATGCCATCATCATGATTGTATCGCTTGCAAACACCTATCACCAGGCAATGAATTTGTCAGCACAACAACAGGTGAACATTTCCTGCATGATAGGTGTTACAATTGCAGAGCTAGTTTTGTGATTTATGTACTGACATGCTCAGAGTGTAACCTACAATATGTAGGTATGACTACAAGAGAGATAAGAGCAAGAATCAGAGAGCATGTCAGTAACATAAAAGTGGGCACACTAACTACTCCATTAATCACACACTTCAGGGCATCGTTGTTGGCAAGGGAGGAGGTATATTGGATACTTAAACTGGCCACTAGGTGGCCCTCTGGTTTGAATAGCGAGTTTGACCTAATCAATTTTTGGAAATGAAATATTAAATTTTTGGAAATGTAAACAGTTTACACAATAAGTGAACTAAATACAAATAAAAATTAAAAACAAATACAAAAACAAGTATATTAAAAACAATTGAAAACAAATACAAGTCAGTTTCAACAGCAATTAGTTTAGATAGAATAACCCATCACTAAATACTGACAATAATGTTTGCAATTTTTGTATTATTACTCAATTTAATTTCACTATATTACTTGATTTGATTTATCAGTAATTAATTATCATTAAGTCCTCCATACAGTTTGTAACAAGAGCTTACATTTTGTATTATTTAATTTGTATCATAAAACTGTTTGATTGTTATTTGTAAAGCATAATCTATTAACAAAATTTGAGCATAGCTGCACACAGGGTGTGTTTTGTTTTGTCCAATAGGAAGGCACATCTTCCTTTGTAAACACAGGTTGATGATCACACACTATGCTATGACTACGGCTAGCAAAGCCGAAACGCATCAGCAGTAGTGACCACCAACCCGTGCTGCAGCCACTTTGACTGTAAACAGTGTTGTTGTGCAAGATTTTTTTTCAATAAATTGGAATTTTGATGATAACTTGAAAAGACCGGAACTCCTTCCTTCTTCTCTTTTTGAGTTTTAGGTTATGGCAGATTAGGGGTCACTGTTTAAATAATATGCATAGTAATGTACAATCCATATTGTTTAAAGTATTGTAGATATCTTAAAAGGGATTTAATGGTTGCTTAAATGTATTGAAACATAAACATTTGTTTTCAAACACATATTTATGTTTAAAATAATAGCAACCAACCATTAAATATCTTTTAAAATATCTCCAATACTTTAAATAATCTACATTGTACATGACAATGCATATTTTGTCATGGAGATGAGGTAAATGCTGGAGGACTGGCAAAACCTCTTCAGCCTATCACGGCTCATTGAAAGTGCCGGACCGGAATCGAGTGCCGGTCCGCCGCTTCTTAAAAGGGATTCCGATCAAGTAGGGTGCAAGAGATCAAGTCCGTCTTTTAGTATGTTGTCAGCAATTTGACGAGGCACCTAGTGATACCACTTGTTTAGAGGTGCTACCTTCTAGAAGGAATGGGGGACCGGATTTGAAATGTTATACCAGTGTAACTTCCATAGGCTCCAATAGGAGCTTCTTTCTCATGCCGTCAGACATGGCATGAGAACTAGCACAGCAAAGGGGGTAAGTCGCACAATGATGGGCAGCAAATATAAATATATAAATATATACATATATATTTATGTGTTTATATGTGTATATACACATATTAACACATAAATATATATGTATATAATCATATACATTTATTTATTGAGAACACACAGTCCCCATAGACTGCAATGTAATATCACTTTTCAGTGCCGTTTTTTATCTAACACCCTACACCCGCACACGTTAGCCCCTAAAAACTGCCTACAGCAGTTAGTTTTTTAAAAACAAAATATGCAACAATATTTTGATTTACAAAAGGCACTACACATTTTTTTTTGGGGGGGGGGGCAGTTGGGGCACATTTACAAAATTAACCAAAGGTCTGACCTCTGGTTAATTTTTTGAGCGCTAATTGCTACCACGAGTTTGTGGTAGCAATAACCAGCCACTTGTAATGGCTGGTTATTTATAGCACGCCCGCAAAGTCTTGATTTTAAAAATCATGTATTTTGCTTTTGGCTTATTTTTTTTATTTTTTTTTAGGAAGATTTTGCGTGATTAATATTTTAGTAGCCACGACTTTCTAGTTTTATTTATTTACTGCCAATGTAATTTCTCACTGTTCTGAACGTGTTATACTTAAAAAATTGTGATCACACTGTAACAAACGTGTTGTTAATATAGAACACGTTTGTTACATTGCTGTCCCAATATTATAAGTATAACAGTGAGAATGTATAATATTCAGACTGCACTGTAAAAAACATTCTATATTAATGACACGTTTTTATAGTCACAATATTATTATAATATACATACTATAACATTATACAATAAAATACATATAAATAAAACATTGTATATGCATGTATAATATATTCACTATCCCACAGCTCCTATAGGTGTATTTTTGATGTCCTAGTTTCAAAATTTTATAGTAACAAAAGGTGTTGAGTTTCTGTTGACACATGTAAATTGTATTGCTATACACTACTGTATAAAGGGATCATTTACATTACACCTTCAATATAGGTTGGGATGCTGCTTTAAAAATATCACCAGTATAGCTAACCACTGAGATTTATAGTAAAATGCCTCTTAGCAAGACTGCCTTTAACACTGATTTCAGCCCTTTTGAATATTTAAACAGTAATCTCACACCCACGATGGATACCTTTTGAATATATAACCACTTTGACAATGTTTTGCTTATCAGGGTCTATGTCTCATATGAGACATATTGCATATATACATCTCAGGATTAACTAGATGTAGTTTCACCACTGAACCCTGCCTTATTAAAGTTATTAAAGAATGCTTGGCCCTGCCTCCACTAATAGCCAACCTTATAAAGATATAATTACACAAATCTCATCAGCTCTGCATCCTCAGCAGGTATTTAAAACTCAAAATTGTGGATGATGCTTCAAACAGAGGACATTATTAGTATTGTAGAACCCTATACAAGAAACAAAAATGTTGTGGCTGGTAAGATGGCCAACTCTGGAAGTCCCCCCTCTTCTCCTCCTTCTTCTCTTTTTCTTGTTACTCATCCTCCCTGCTCTCTACCTCTCTCTACCTCCACATCTTTCTTTCTTTCTTTCTTTCTTTCTTTCTCTCTCTCCCTACCTTTGCCTCCCTATGTTTCTCCCCTGCCTCTTCTTCCTCTTCCATATGTCTTGCTACTTCTCCCTCCTTATTGCTCTTTCCCTCTTTTTCCCTAATTATTTCTTCTTCTCCCTCCTTTTTCTCTCTTCCTCCATACTTCTCCCTCTGCACCTCTCTCTCTCTCTACCTTTCCAATCCTATTTTTCTCTCTACATGAAAGCATTTGCTATTTACAGGACTAAATGGGGGTGTGTGTGTGTGTGTGGGGGGGGGGGGGTTCCCCGCCTAAGCACAGACCCAAACAGCATAGCCTTTTCCTGGAAAGAGACCTGAAGAACACAATTTGAACATATTGTTTCCCATAAAAGCTATGCAGAATTAATCTCAGTTAAAACCTATTTTCCATAAACATCCAATGCAGTTTAATTAGCCTACCCACAGCTAGAAACCATAAACTCCTAAACCTAGTTTCCATTCATGTTATACATTTTGGAAACTAGTGATAAAACCTGGATCTCCATTAAACTCTATGGAGCATTTTATGTTACTATCAGTTTCCTAACTTAACCACCTCAATGGAAACTAGTACTTAGTTTTTTATTGCTGTTGTAAGCTGGTTAAACTGTAGATAAAATAAAATATCTCCATAGACGTGTTACCTCTACTTTACACAGTTTATATCAGCCTATAAAACTAGGCTTCAATCTGTTAACCCAGATAACTACTTTCTTTTAATGTTAAACATCAGTTCCATGCACAATAACTCCCTCTACATGCAGTTTCAACCGGATTGCTGCATCTGTGTGTCATACCATTGCAGCACAACAAAGATATATGAAATATTGTCATACAAATCATACATAATATTGGTATATATATTTTATTTAGATACAGGAAGGATGTACAAGGGATGACTGGGTGATAAGGAGGGCTGGGTAACTAGAGGCAAAGTGGTAAGCAGGAGGGCTGAATGACTGGGGGCTGTATGGAGTAGGGCTGGGTGATTAGGAAAGCTGTATGGGAAAGGGCTGGGTGACAATGGGAACCTGTGATACAGTCACTATGATGTGTGTAACTCAAAACGAGGCTATTCCATATCTGGAATGTATAAATCTGTGGTGAATCACTCTGCTACAAGATCACTATGTACACAAAAGTATTGACACTACCAGTGCAAATTAAAAAAAAAAAAATGTATTTGAAAATATATATATATTACAAATATATACAGCATGGGATGGCATTCATACAAATAAACATCTAGACATTTATTGGTATCGATGCCATGCCATGCTGAATATATTTTCTTTGGTTTTATTCACATACTGGTAGTGCATATAATATTGCGTATACAGTGACAATGGGAACTGTGTGGGGTGACAAGGAGGGCTACCTGAAGGAGAGCTGGATGACTGTATAGAGAAGGACTGGGAGGGCTGTATAAAGAAGGGATGGGTGAAAAGGGGAGCTGTATGGGGAGCGCAAGCTGATTAATAAATATATGGATATGGGTTCATTGACAAGGGAGACTATATGGAAAGGGCTGGCTGAATAGGGAGCTGTATGGGGAGGCTGGATTGCTAATCAGGCTTTATGAAGAGGGATGAATGGAGTGCGCTGGGTTAAAAGGGGGGCTGTATGCTGTATTAAGAATGCTGGGACTGTATGGGAGAGTGCTGGTGACTGGGGGAGGCTGTATGGGGTAGGGTTAGATGACTGGAGGGCTGCATAAAAAGGGCTGAGTGACTATTGGAACTGAACATCGAAGGTTGGATGAGACTGGCTGGATGACAAGGGGGAGTGTAAGGGAGAAGGCTGGGTGACTAAGATAAAAGTTGTGTGTAGGGGGTAGTGACTGGTGAGTCTGTATGGCTGATAGCTGGTTGATTAGAGAGGCAGTATTGGGTGGCTGTATGAGGGGGTGGGATACTTGGGAGTTTTATGGGGGATTCTAGGTTATTGAGGATGCTGTATGGGTAGGGCTATAGAAAAATAGAAGCAGATACAGCACTATATTGGGGTGCACGATAGGACAGGAGACACTGCTGGGTTTCTCACACATACAGTAGTACCAAAAACATCCACAGCACTCCAGGTAATCTTTTTAGCACTTTGTTGTGACAATTAAAAAAATTAACTTTTCGGGGTCACAACCAAAACATTATACATTTTCACAAGACTTTTAAATCTTATTTTCACGCCATAGGGCCTCTGGCTGTACACATGCTCCCATTAGTGGTTACTATGTGTAATTTACCTAATAGCTTACATGTTACATTAATTTGCTAATAGTAATACATTTAATTATACATATGATACATCTAATGTAGCTGCATTATCTTATTACACTGTCTTCATGATATATTTACAAAACAAAGTAGATGAAGAGTTAGAAGATAAAATAAAACAATGGGATTTAGAAAACAGGCTAATTAGCTATTACAGATTTTTTTTTTAAAAAAATAGCAGGTGAGATCATAATCTCTATTGAGACCCCTTGGGGCTAAGGTCTCAAACTTGTGTATCCACCACATTTCTTTTTGTTTTAATAATTTTTCCCTGCCCATACCATTTCTGGGAGGCTGAATATGGTCAATGACCTGCCATCTCAATTGGCTCTGCACATAGATATATATATATATATATATATACCTATATAATCATATATAACTTGTAATACCAGCACAACCCGACGCATGCAAAAAGTTTACTTCTAGCGCAATTAGCGCTATAGCGAAAAGCACTAAAAAGCGCCCCACTCGAAAACTGCACCAAAATGTCTTAGTGAGAGCTTTAAATTGGCCAAGCATTTCATAAAAAAACATGGTAGTGGCACTACATATTTTAAATGGACAGCTATAATGGAAATTAATTCACCAAAGAGAGGTGGTGATAAAATGAGTATATTATTTAAAAGTGAAACTGGATTTTCACCGTACAAAACAGAAAACCCATGGGGTTTAATTCAGGTTATGACTACATCATTTTTGGGGGGAATAAAATGTATAGACTTCGTGATTAAATTAACATTGGATTTTATCTGAAGGAG